>NW_027175832.1:10148863-10296363 GCF_023055335.1 Clinocottus analis
GCTGAATGGTATTCATGCAAATATCATTGCGACTCCCAACACAACCTTTTTGCTGTATTATATAATGTTGCACTGTGTCCCGCTTTGGTAGTTAACACTGCCTTGGAGCCAAAATGACTAAATACTACTTAAATTATGCTTCCTTTTATTTTTAAAAGGTTGTTTTTGAGTAAGACACTGTGAATTGCCTCTGGATGTGTACAATACAAATAAACCTGCCCCGTCTTAGAATAGCTGCATCTGAATGTAGCTGGGAGGAGACGGGTCAATGAAGTTTGTCTCAGTTTTATCTACAGTACAACGCAGTATACATATATACGCGCCAAGGGAGGCCGTCCTCAAAAACAATCAACAACAGGAATACAAATTGGCACTGCGTCTGAGCCAGTATTTTATTGCTTAATGTTTCGTTGCACATAAAGACGTTAATCCCAACCCAGCTGGCTCGCTGTGAGAAGAATTTGTCTCTCACTACACCCCTCCAAAATATTACCCCATTACAAAAATATGTCGTCTCTATTCCATGTATCATGGCATATGATCCTGGACTGGTTTGTACATTATATATATATATATATATATATATATATATATATATATATATATATATATATATATATATATATATATAAAGGTTTGGATGCTCATGTATAAGTAACCTTAATGTTCAATGTACAGCATGCAGTAATACAAAAGAAATATAGAAAAATAAGAATTGCTGATGAATGTGATGAATATTCAGAAACAGTTTTGTTCTCACACCAAAAACTTCCAGCAAGACCTTGCATATTTGTCATTGATCAGATCAATTATCATGGGAAAAGGTTTGGTTTCTTAGAAAACCGATTAAAAAGAAGGCAAATGTTTTTTCTTCAAGATACATTTGATAGATGCTGGAAAATATTTTTATTCATGAATACATTTCAACTAAAATGAATGTAGCAATTAAAAACTTATTTCTGTTGTTTTCTGAAGGATGTTGAGCTACAGGTGAAACCCCTCCAATACAGCTTTTAAAAGAGCTATCAAGACACTTAATCTAGTTTCAAAGTTTTGTTGCCAGCTGTGATATACCCCAGACTTATTATTTTGGTATACTACCTCTGTACACTGAATGTGTGTGTTTGGCATGAATAAGAAAGATAGGGATAAGTAGCAAACGAGTGTGACAACACATTTTCCCTTTGGGGAAGGACATAGAAAGTTAGAGACATAAGGTTCAACTGAAACAGAAATAAATGAACAGAAAAGTGGAGAATGAACCCAATTGTGAGGGAGTGGAAGCGATAGAGTTGCAGCGGGAGCTGAATTAAGACTTAAAGGAAGACTGAAACCAGGGAAACCAAAACCCGTGAACAGCAACACTGAGAGCTACCGCTGTCAGAAGCAAGGGAGCGAGCTGAAAATGGGAATGCTCAGGGAATTGACTCACCACCACAATTTCCTGAGGACATGGAGTATGGAGGAGGCACGCACTAGCTGTCTTGAACATAATAAAATATCCACAATCTGCTTCAGGCCCTTGCACATGGGGCAGAGAGGACCAGCGAGGAGTCTTCTGTTAATGGGTACGGCCAGGCACGTGCACAGATAGACCCCTCGTGGTGCTCAAGCACCTGCCCTTTTGCCCTGGATGAGAAAAGTGCCCTTTCTGCTGGAGCCCAATTTTTTCTTCATTCGTCAGGATTTAAGAATAAATACTCTCTCTGTCATCAGTTTCCCCCACATGTGTTTCGATATCTGACGGGGCATTTCTTTGAGTTCTTGTGAGAGTTTCGCCACGACTTGCTCCGCGGCGCTCACCAGCCCCGCCGCGCCCCTCCCTCCTCCTCTTCCACGCAGTGCTGAGCGCTGAGCCACTTCTTCTCTCACCCGCAGCATGAAATGTAACAGGTAATGACGGTATTTGGTGTTAAAATAACCACAACATCAGCGCCACTGAAAACATTACGTCGCCAGTGGTCCGACGTTTCCTAAAAAAAATAAACAAACAAAAAACTCACGAAATCCGTGATTTCAAAGCCTTGCCCAGCTGTTTACTGACGTTTTAATGAAAAGAGAGAGGAGGGAGGGATATACAGGCAGGCATCTTCTTTGTGTTGTTGTATAAATGCCGTTTAGACAATTTTGAAAGTATTGTAGCGACCCTGCGTCAGGAAAGCTGCCAGATGTTGTCTGGCTTATTGTGTGATTTATTAGAGAACAACAGAACAGGCTACTGTTGGCGGTAAGCCAACGACAAAACAACAGTAACCACTGTGAAAACCTCGCAACATGCTTCACGTCTGCTCCGGGTCATATCTCTCCCCCCCCGGCCCGCAACACACACACACAAACAACCCCCCACCTCACTCGCTCTGCCAATCACAGGCACGCTCACAGGTAGCTGGGATGACTGACAGGCTTCACAGCTACACAGCTCATTCACAGCGACATTCACTGACCTCCTGAACCCAGTAATTATAATAACCAGTCATCTTCGCTAGAACACTTAATTCTGTAAACACAATACCGCTTTAAACATAACAACATGTTTAACATGCCACTGAGTCCGTTACAGTATGTTGAATCTATGTTTATAAATGTCACGAGAACTATGCTAGCTCTGTGTCACGCCATCCTTGTGCCACGTTGTTTTGTGTATCTCCTTGTTTTGTCTGTTCAAGTTTTACAACGATCAATCTTGTCTGAGTCATTGCACAGGGTGAAAATAGTAAACAAGAAAAAGCAACACTTGTATTAAGTACTTACTAACCGAGAGTGAGGTCATGCCGGGAAATATCAAACTGAGGTTTTAACGATTTTACTGAAGTTTGATATTTCCCGGCATGACGGAACGGTTGAGGTTAGTAAGTTGTTTATTATGGAATTTTTCACGTGTAATATTTTTTGATTCCATTTGGTTATCCAATATGGCCTTGTTTTGTCTTTTTGCCTGTACATGTATTTATTTATTCAATTTCATAATTTAAGTTAGTTTGTTAACAAAAAAATGTAAGTTTGAAATATACTGTGTTTTTTATTTATTTGAATTTAAAATTTCTTAAATAATTTTGGCAATGGGTGCCCTTTTTTTTGGTTGAGCACCTGCCCCCCAAAATGTTCGTGCACGTGCCTGGGTACGGCTCATTTTGAAGCTCAGATTAAAAAGGTACGGAAATCTTTGAGGTGTCTCTGGGAAGTTTTGAGGATGTAGGATATGTAAAAGTTTGTATTCTTACAGGATGGTTACCAAGCATCTCATGGGTATGTTTTGTTTGTTTGTTTTATCGTTCATTTGAAATAGGAAATAGGAAAAAAAACATGGTTTCTTCGTTTTCCGTTTCAAATCAAAAACAAGAAAACGGAAAACCACTTCTGTTTGCCGTTTTTGGCGTCTGAAACCAAAAACGAGAAAACAGAGACAATTATTTTCATGTCAAAATAAAATCCAGTGATAGATATTGTATATATATTATAGAGCAGATGTAGACACTTTCTGCTGTCCTGATGTCAATGGGGAGTTCATTCCACCATCGAGGAGCCAGGACAGCAAACAGTCGTGACTTTGTTGCGTGTTTAGCTCGCAGTGACGGAGCTACAAGCTGATTGGCTGAAGCTGAACGGAGCGAAAGAGCTGGAGTGTACGGTTTTACCATGTCCTAGACGTAGCTCGGACCCGATCTGTTCGTAGGGGATGCAGGCGGCCACCGGTAGTCAGTGAAGATCGCAAAGGAGTGAAGTAGTGTGAGTGAATTCTGGTAGGTTAAAGATCTGTCGAGCTGCTGCATTCTGGATGAGCTGTAGAGGTCGAGTTACATTGGTAGGTAGACCTGCCAGGAGGGAGTTACAGTAGTTGAGGCGGGAGATGATCATGGCCTGGACCAGAATCGGTGCTGCCTTCTGTGTGAGCAGGAGACGTATTCTCCTGATGTTGTACAGCGTGACCCTACAGGAGCGTGTTGTTGCTGTGATGTTGGCAGTCAGGGAGAGTTGACTGTCGAGTGTCACACCGAGGTTCCTGGCAGTCGGGGTCGGGGCCAGCACTGCTTTGTTGAAGGTGATCGTGAGGTCATGGGTGGGAGAGCCTTTTAAAATCATATATTTTATATTAGTCAGAGCCACCCCTTAAGGCATAACAACAGAACTAACACACATACAATTGGTAGCCAAGACACTTTTTCGGGGGATTAAAGAGACAGGTGTCAAGGCAGAGAAGGGCGAGTAAAGTTATTTCAGACAGACGGCATGACAGCTTCTAATAAAAACCCAAAATACAAGTATAAACCTGAAAATGCTCAGGCAAATCAACTCTTCATTTTGCTGACAATGGATATACTTTGATCAATCTGTCAGCAGACAATTACACAGCACAAGCAGGAGGGAAAGATGTGTTCAACACAGCAGACCATCAGAGAGACAATGAATAATTGGATTATCACAGTGGGGGAGGCGACTCTGCTGTGATCAATTTTCTGAGAAATTACAAATGATTGTACTTGTTTCACAGGACAAACCCATAATGGCCCTTATGTTTATCTTGCATGTAAATGTTATACAGTTTATTTCAACCACATGTTTATTTTGCGTGTAAATGTTATAAAGTTTATTTAAAGAATTTGCAAATATTTCAATGGCTTTCAAATTATTTCTTTGAATGTACTATACTATGTAACTGCAACTCTGAATCACCATGGTTTTACATTTGGTAAAAGGTGCATTACGACACAAAGTTTAGGAATGTTTTGACTTCATAGACTCAAGATTTACGAACTCATTTGGATAATGTTTAACAAATTCATATAGTTTTTAGATGTCAATTGCTGAAAACGTATCTTATGTTAAATTATTAACAATATGCATTAGCACAATGTATTGACCACTGTGCACCTTAATTCCTCATAAAAAAACAACCTGTGTAGGTTATTTGTGCAAGCAATTTATTAGGTTTCTTATTTATGTTTGTTTTTAGGTGGCAACCTCTAGTGCGTATAATTATTATTTAAGTTACAGAACTTGTTCAAAGTTCCTACATGGAACTTTGGTGTTGACTATGGCAGTCTCTAAGAACAAAAGTGGTTGTGTTTCAGAGAACCAGATCCCCATGAGAAAACCACTCATTTTATCTCTCCTGCTGGCAGTCGTGGTTGTAGTTCTCCTGTGTCTTCCTTCCCTCCATCAATACTCCCTAAGGTATCCTCCTCCTGTCGGATCTTAAGACTGCAAGGTGAAGTTGTCAGTAAAGCCAGATCTAGGTGAGTCCATGATGGGCTGGCCTGAGCTGAAGGGGTTTCTGGTATGACAACCAAGAGGTTGGCATTGGCAGATCTAAGGTAGTCAAGTCGTAAGGTGAAACAGCAATGTTTGTGCCAGCTAAAAGGAAGAGACGAGCTCGGGCAATGCTTTAGAGATAAATGAAGGCTGCTTTTCCATCGTGGTTGAAGTGGCATTCAAAGCAGATGATATGATGAAAGATGACACCAAGGTTAAGTATGTGTGTGAAAGTGGGAACAGTTTAGCTGTCGAAGAAGGAGACATTGTGGCTTGTTGAATGATCTGGAGCCAATGACGAGGACTTTTATATTCGTGGCTCTTGAGTTTGATGATGTTAGCTTGTATCCACATCTTTATATTTGAGAGGCAGTTTGTGAGGGTATTGAATATGGTGGAGATGTAGAGTTGGGTGTCGTCAACAAAACAGTTGGATGTGATCGATGGAAAAGGATGTAGATGATGAAGATGAGGGGGCCAAGCGCTAAATCTTGGGGAATACCACATGTGATATGTACACATAACAGTGTATTTAAACACCCCCTTGACTTGGTCCTGAAAAAAAGGATATTGTGTAGCATGTATTGCAATGCTGTGATTTTGGACTGCACCTGCTCAAATGGCTCATAGTACTTGGCTTGTAATGGAGGAAGCTTGGTGGTTATGTCCAGTTTATGATTACCAAGTTTTCTGCTGAGGAAGCACAGAACAGAATCTTTGCAAACAAAATGGCAACATTCCTTTAGCACATTCTCTGTATTCTCTGAGAACAATCCAATGTCTCTAAACAATAATACAAAGTTTAATTAGACATAATTTCAAAAGTATTACATACATCAGACATTCTAGATAGAACAAGGATCTATCAGCAACAACATTTTCCTTAGAGACCTTATAAAAAGACCCAGTCAACAGCTATTTGGCTGCCTGCTGAAGGTTACCAGCAGGGAATTGGCTTGCATATACTGGTCCAACACTTCTGCTCAGCAATAAGCCGTGTGGCCTGATGAGAGAAAAAGAGGAGATTTTTTCACTCAAATTTACTTGATTATGTTGTTGCATGACTTACCTACTTTAACATACCATCGATAGACTGTGTGAAACAGGGGTCACCAACCTTTTTGGAACCGAGAGCTACTTCGAGGTACAAAAAAATTCGAAGGGCTACTTGTTTGATACAAACTTCCTGAACAACAAAGTCGCACAGATCACCTTTTAATTATACTATATGTGAACGGTCTGATCACATATCAATGTTAATTATTCCTCACAATAATTATTAACAATTTCCACAACAATGATGGTAAAAAAAAAATGTTTTCATCACTATGAAAAACATTAAGCTATTTTTTTGCAAAACAAAACAGAATAAGTGCAGATGTGTGAGCATCAGCTGCTTCTTTTTTCAGCTACATCTTTTATAAACTGGGTCATAGATTTGATACGGACTCTCAATTCATGCTCAATGAGCTGAGGTCTGTTTTCTGATAAGAGACGCAACAGCAGAAAAGACCTCACGGAGATCTCATAAAGATCGGCTTTTGGCAAAATGCCAAGAATCGGAGAGTCGCACATGCGTAGCAGCCTGTTAACAGCGCAGGGTGAACTTTTAAAATCAGCATTTCCTCTTGCGCCCAGAGACTCTCGATATAGTCAGAAACGTTGTTCATGGAGCTCCAGGCTGCAGCCTGTTTGTGTTGACCCGCATGTACATGAACTGTTGGGCTTTAAAACTTGAAGCGGTTAGCTTAAAATAGTGTTCACTTAAAAGCAGCAAATCCCATTGAAAAGCACGCAACATATTTTTCCTCTGTCTCTCCACTGTGTGTGCTCACCTGTGTGCGCGCCGTCTCCGTGTGTGTGCTCTGTGCGCGCCCGTGTTGGGGGCGGAACTCCGCTGCTTGCATGCAGAGCAGAGTTTTAACGCGACCATGGTCGGTTGATAACTTCTTTTTTTGATGGAATTTTTCTTTTTTTAAAACACGTCTTGTGGGCGACTCGCGTGGTAGCTGCGGCTACCTCTGGTGTAAAATATAGAAAACGTCTTGGAAAAGTCATCGACGTATTTCTGAACGGCCGTTGTTAAAGCTTAGAGTGGGGTCTCCGGCCATCGCCATCTTGGCAGTGACCACCTAGGCTAAATCCTGGCCAATCAAAAAATGGGTAAAGGGTTGGATCGTCAACGAGGACGGTGTGTCGGCATTGCTCAACCATTCTAGGGGATGTGAGTCATCCATTCAATGAGGGAAAAAAAGTAATCTGTAAAATCAATGCAGTTCCCCATTAAAGCCTCCATTGTGGTCACCAGTGTGATTGATGTGGTTCGTAAGAGGTTGCGTCCTGGTCTTTGGTTGCGTTTGGTACACATTAAGCATGCTATACTTATTAAAAATGTAGTGAGATAATGTATGTACACAAGCAGTCTTAAACATAACATGTTATGAAATTATACCACACAGATTCGTTAGGGGGAAAAATTACAAAAGATCCGTACAGTGTTGGTTCAGTGAATTTACCCTTCACTTCATCCCAGAATGGAAGAGCTCATCTCTGAAAACCATGTTAAAGTGAGTGGGGTCAGTGTTCTGCTATCTAACGACAAACCTTCAGCAAAACTAAAGTGCTTTAAAGTGAGTTATCCCATGTCATGTGGGAATTATTTATCAGAATGCACTACCAAATGTGCTTCAAAATGAGATTGCTCACTCTGTTAATTCCATCAGGTGGTTATGGAAATACTTAAAACTTAAGTATCTCATTCAATCAAGTGGAGGAAAGCTATCAAGAGTTGATGAAATGATCTGCCCTATTTGAAAGCGCATTTCAGGCATTTTTTTTTACTGCCAGTCATCAGTTCTGAGAAATAATTTCCACCCGACTCAAAGACCTAACTTTTACTGAAGGTACATTTCCTTCTTGTCTGTTCTGATCCGAGCTGCCATTCTTTTCCTCGCAGTCAAAGAGATGCAGCGAAAGAGAGACTGACGAGTGAGAAACAGGAAAGAACTATGACAGAGCTTAGACGGAAGAGGACTCACTGATGTGTGAAAGCATATTCCATAATCAGGGCTGGGCTTTGTGATTCATAAAGTGAGGAGACGGCAGAGGGGAGAAGAAAAGAGCAGAAGCTGTCAGTAATATCCGAGAAGAAAAGGAAGCATCTGAGAGCTCCTTCAAGGTCACGGATGTAACCCCTGAGCTACTGTGGAACTCACCACCTGATGTTTCATAGGGCTCTTTGTACCTCCACTAGCCTTCTGACAAGCAAGGGCATGCTGTGTGTGTGTGTGTGTGGAGCTTCGTCACATGTCTTTGTGTCGTGAGGTGGCCCCAAAGGACAGAATACTTCCAAAAGTGTACGCAGAAAATACTGGAACAAGGGAAAAGGCAAGAAAGCACAATTGTTAATCGAAATGTGCCGCAAGAAATTCAATGTGCAAAAAAAGAAATACTGCAAAAGCAAGTTGGAAATGTGATGGGTAATGAGTTGAATTTATGCTGATTCAACGCCATTTGATGTTGTTTTTCTGTTCACGTTTGCCAATGTCACATTGGTTGCATTGCCTTATATATAATGTTGGAGGAAGAAATAATATAACTACAATAAATTTTGGATTGCAAAGAGTCTGGTCTAAATATAAAGTCAGTCTGTATGTGTATAGCACATTATCATGAATACCACTGCATTTCTTGGCAAGACCCGTCCAACGCAGCTGGTTGAGGCAATTGGTTAAAGTTAGGCGTTGTCCTTGAGGAGGTGGGATTGTGAAAGCTCATTGGTCAGGGCATAGGACCGGAACTAATTGCATAGAGCGTCATAGCTTGACATGTGGAGCCAGTGACCTAGCTGTGTTTGTTATATCAGTAATACTTCAGGACACCTTTGGTATAAATGTAGGAGTGAGCCCAGCAAACCAGTGCAAAACCCAAATTGTCATGGCTGTCAGATTTTTGTCTCATTAAGTCAAACTATGAATCTTTAGCTCCAATTCTGATGTCAAGCTAGCTGTTTCACTGTTTCAGCTGATATGCCTTTTGATGTACAAGGTTAAAAATGAAGGTCAGATAGTAAAAAGTTTCAGGGGGAAAAAAAGAATAAAATCATTTCTAAATCTCTTTTTGACATGCCGACAATTCAGAGATGTTAGAAGGAAAAGTCCTTGGTTCAACCTTCCTCTGCCTGCTTCGACCTCTGACCCCCCTCAGTGTGCCGGACACGGTTCACTGCTCCTCCGCTGACTCCAAGGTCTCCTGTCATGCTGCTGCTTGTCAAACTGTTCCGTATGATGCCAGCTGGCCGCCTACACCACCTCTCCCTTATCTGCCCGATCCGGTTTTTTAATTTTATTTTAAGTTCCACTTTCCAGATTATACTGATGTCATACTGCCCTTTAACTAATTAAATATTTCATTTTGCACATTTAAGTCAGTCTTTTTTCTTCTTTTTTTTCACATGGTTGGCCCCTTTGGGGTTTATGGATAGTGCCTTTTAAGTACTACTCTCCTCGAGAATCCAGATGACTTGTTGGAAATGCATATCAAAGAGTTGTGCACAGACTGGGCATCACACAAAGAGACATGGCTCCTTGCACAAATGCACGAACGTGCAACTGCAGCGGAAATGGCCATCAATTGTTTGTCTCACTGAAGCCTGCTGATGTATGATGAGAGCTCGTCACAGGCAGGGACTGAGTGCTTGAACGTGTGAAGCCGCTCCCTGTTCTCCACTTGACATCACAACCTTAAAACATGAAGAAAAATATTGATTGTTTTTTTTTCGTCCAGAATATTCCGCGGTGACGTATTTCACGGGCACTGAAAGATCCGGCCCAGACGTCATTCGCGAAGATAACCACGGCCCCTGGTAGGAGATCTGATTCTGACGAGAGGCAGCATGGACAGAGACACTGTACCTATAATAACACTGTAATAACTTTACAGTCTTTGCTGCTCTGATTGCCAACAGCAGGCACTCAAAGTGGTCCAATGGGCCAACATCTGGCTCCCTTCTAACCCAACAGCTTCGGTAGCCACATGTGACGCAACTAACATGTATACGCTCCTTTAGTACGGTAAACAATGATTTCCATAATGTGTAAAGTAATTACCAATGTGTTTTGGAACAGGCAGGGAGGGTTAAGTACTGAAGATGTGCTATTGTGGTGCAAAAATGCGCTGTAAACATTTTTAGGTGCTCCAAAAAAAAAAAAAAAGTTAGAGGCCTTAGTGTAACATGTAAAAACGTGATTCCAGAGCCCTGGTGCCTGGACATTGTCGGACTCATGATGGACACTTTTAATGTATGTTTATATATAAATATATAGTATTCTTTTTTTAAACCTGGTGTCTAGTACATTACCGACACTATAACAGCTATAGCCTTTGCTCATCGTGGCTTATGTAGCTGTTTGTACGTAGCCTGTACATTATTAGCCTGCGTTTGTATGAAGTTGGTTGAAACAGTGATGAAAATATCCGACACGCACATCTGCAACAACAGAGAGGAACAGGGCAGAAACAAGGGGCCGGCTCCATCGCTCATTGGACAGCCATGCTGTGTCATTTCAGATCTCCTTTGTTGTTCTATCTGTTCCTCTTTTAGTTACAGCTAGATGCTGCAGATCTTCCCCACAAGGCTGAAGTCTGATCTAAAACTGCTGGCGACACATGAGTCCCCAGTGCTGAGATATTTAAAATCATACAGTGATCGTTACAGCAAATAATTGATGAACAATGTTTGTGTGTATGTTTTCTTCATCATTTCATTGTGCAATTCAAAAGGGACCTCGAGAAGGTGTAACAAGAATGAATGTGACATAAGGTGGAAAATAAGATCCCCTTGAAGCCATTCCAGTAAATATCCATCCCTCTACGCGCTCCAAGGAGCTGGAAAGCTCCCTCGCTCTCCCATAGCGCTCAGTCCTGACAAATACGGGCCCGGCGCCAGGTTGAATATGCCATAGCCTCTGGAAAATGTTAATTGTGAATAACAACAACATCAGGCTACTATTTAACAAATACATTTGTTCAATCACTCACAACAAATGAATTCCTAATCTGCAGGGGAGGCGCGTTGAGACAGCTGCTTCCGGCCTGCAGCTCTCGAGTGACACGGCCTCTTTAATGTTCTTCATGGGCTCAACACGCTTTAATACGCTTGTAATAGAAGTTAAAGTGTGTCTGCCAACACAATGCAGCCTGCTTACCAACAAAAGCCACCAGTGGGAAAGTGTCTTACGTAACATGTAAAGCCTTTAAAACTTGTGTACTGTATTTGAAAACTATCAATGACATTTAATAAATGGCGAAGCTGTCCGCTTCATTACTTCATATTCATGTAATCAATATATAAATGTCAATAGGTTGGTAATCTGCTTTAGACATGAAGAAATAAATGGTTATAATAATCTTGCGCTTCTGGTGATAAATAAAACTAAGACAGACGCTGGTCACTGAAAGGGGTTTCAGTGAGTGATGATATGATATGTTGGTGTTAAGTATGGAAGCTACCTTCATCACTGGCTGAATGGAAATGAAGTAATGCGGAAGTCAATCTCACAGCACACTCTCGGTGTGTCGACATCGAAGAGGAGGAAGAGGCCAGACATGCAGCGTGAGGCTAATTCAGTGTCGCATGTGACGCAGCTAACGCGTTCTCTGTGATATCCCACTGAATTGGAAAAATGGTCCTCTGATGAGCTGATACACTTCAGAACTTGCTTCGGAAAAACATGGCTGCATCAAACTGCGAGAGAGAAACACAGAATATTCCGTCATTTAGAGGCAAAATCGAAACTGAATAGAGAAGCCTGAGAAAACACACAGCGGACAAGTTGTGCAGTGTTTTCCTGTAGCTTTAGCTAACAGATGTGTTTCTACATTGATCGTCTGTGGTTTCTGTTTGGTAGCGTAACAATTAAAATGAATAATGTACAAAGAGCAAAACAACTCGGGGGTACATCATACATTAAAATAAATGCTGCGTGTGAGTGAAATATGTATGGTTGAAAAACCTAATTCATTGAATTACTATATTTTTGTATGTAAAATGTAGACCTCATTCAGCCTATAGAGCCTGTTGGCTCCGGTTATGTGAATTTACCAGCTGGCATCTAAAAGATGTGCAAGCGTAGAGAGAGCTGTTCAGTAAATGCATGAAGAAATCATATTTATGATAGGGATTTTGATCGTCTGGACCCAGTAATGGAGGATCAATGTTGCCACCTATTTGTTTGGAATGTGTCCAGATATTACATATTGCACCTGATGACAGTATGTTTGTTAAAAAGCATGTGGCAGTAATATTCTGGGAAAAGGCGTTAAAAAAGACATTTTACTTCTGTTTTTGTTTTTCATCTAAATGACTAGACACAAAAGTCAAGACGTGGTTGAAGTAGCATGGTGGTCCATTGTTGGTTATGTATGTATGTATGTATGTATGTATGTATGTATGTATGTATGTATGTATGTATGTATGTATGTATGTATGCATTAAAACGATTCTGATACATGTATGTACAGTATATATTAGGTAAGTATGTATAGGAGTGCAGGAATGAGAACAGTACACACAATTTAAATAAATAAATAAAGTAGCTTTCATGTGATTCTGGAAGACTTCCTCCTCTCCTGTGTAGATTTACACTGGCACTGAAAACAACTGCTGGCAGAGACTGCTTTCAATGCATTGCAGAAGCTAGAACGCTTTTATGAAGAAAATAAATAAATAAATCTTTGGACATCCTCAAAAAGTCAGAAACTGACGGCTGTCTTTAAAAAAAAAGTCTCCCTTTCAAGCCTCAAAACTCATTGCCTCTGAAGGCGTTCAAAGCTTGTTTACCCAAATACCTACAGGACATATCCATATATCAGCATTTCCAGAATAAAAAGTGGTGACAGGAAGAGAAAAATACCTTGGTGGAGGAAATAATAAAAAGGTCAAAGAAAGAGAACAGAGAAGAGGGACGTGGGACTATACACTACACTGAGCCTGTCGGTTTCCCCTCCAGGGTTTATGATACAGCAGGTTCCCGGCTCACATCCCACACACACAATCATTGTTTCTGGGCGGTGTTATCAAAAAGGAGCAGAAGGATATCTATACCTAGTCCTATTTCTGGGACTGTTAAATGACAATGTTGACTGTTTCCGTGTACAATTTAATTTCTCCAGCAAATTGCTATTATTAATTCTACGGTTTCCTGATTCGGTATTGTCATTTGGAACCCAACTAAAGACATACTGGTTTAACTGGTTAAACACATGTTTTATGGTCTGTTTGATCTGTTTTTATTTATTTTCATTATTTGTTTGATATTGCACCATCTATTAACGTGTACTTGCCTTTGTTCTCTTAACTGTTGAAATGGTTTGTTATTGTCAATCTGGTTAAATACATTTATTCCTTGACTCCTCAACAGCACTTTGTGACCTTTGTCTGTGATAAGTGCATTATGAATGAACTTTAATTACCTATTTACTAATGCAGTATAATCACTTTTAATTAATACTAATATGTATTTACATGTATACAATACCACCAGTGGATTACTAAGCTACTCCAACCAAGTGTGAAAATGAACCTTTAAGGTTTTTTACCCCCCGAAAACAACATCAAATGTGCTTTTGAATTGTTTTAAGCATCCTATGGTTTTCTCTATCAAAGTGGGGACTTTATAGTGCGGTAGAACAGTCTGTACCCTTCACCGTGTCAGAATCAGAACCATTTGCTGCTACGCAAGCTTTCACAAGGAACTTGTCCTGGCAGGAGGTGCATACATTTAACATTTAGACAATAAACATTGTCTATTGTGTGAGTGCGTTTCCCTTTCTTTATGTCTTTATCCTTCCTCCCACAGACAGTAAAACAGAAGTGGACGTATCCTCGGGGTATGAAAAAGTGATATTGCATTGTTCATATTTGCGTCTTACGGTAAAAATGGCTGCAGTGTTTTTTAAATTAATACGATTGTTTAGGTATTTAAAAAACACACAAACTCTGTCCTCGTCTCTGTAATTGTCTCAGTCTGAAGGTTTACTGAAAACAGTTACAGATGTAAACATCAGCAAATTTACAACATGTTTTAATCTAACAAAACATCCTGCTTCGAACCAAATTTGTATATATATTTTTCATTTCAAAAACCACATTTTCACTTTGGTTGAAAACCTTTTTATCTCCCAATTACTGCCATAAGATGGATTATTGCACCTGTACATTTGGAAACCTAATAGCATTAAAAGTAAAATATAACATTTATTCCAATCTTTTTTGGCTCGGGCCAATCGCTTGGTTTGTTTTTCATTTCCAGAGCCGAGGCTCCTGCACACACAGAATGGACAACCAGCATACAGTCAGTAGATTTTCTTTGAATTTGAACGCAAGTTCACTGGATTAGAATCACAGACTGAGCCTTAAAATGGTTCATTAAAAAAAGGGAAACATTTTAATGATAGGTAATCAAAGATTAATACAGAGTTTTTACAACCATGTCCGTTAAAATGATGGACTACGAGAAAGGCATCAAAGGGCCTGTGAACATTGGGTCCCGCCTTAATCCCTCTAAACTGCCGGTCCCTCTCTGTTTCACAGCCATGTGAAGCCTCACTGTCACGGCTTTAGTGATTGTTTCAGAGTACAATGACAGCAGCCTCCTGCCGATACCGACAGCGTGAAAACACTCCGTTGTTAACGACAAAACGCTCGACAAAACCTGACAGTGTCACCTTTTGTGTCTTTGAAAGACTTCTGAAAACTTCATTTTGCTACAAGTGATGTTTTGGATACGTTTACAAAAACAACTCCTCGGTCTCAAAAAAACAAAAAAAAAATCAAGAAGAAACAGTATTATGTAAAACAAGAAGGTCACAGATCCCATTGAGATGCAGAGTTCTTCCGTGACACAAATCCTCTACTGCACAGGAATGATCCCGTGGCAGGAACAGCGGTTTGTTTGGAATTAAAGGGAGACTTGAGAAAACATCATTATCAGTGACACCAAGCGTGACAGACGAAATAAAGAAACCGGCACCACTGACTATGAATATATACTATTGAAGGTGGTTGAATGTATTCTGCTCTTTTGGTGGAGCGTAACATTTAATTCAAAATGACAATGGAATGCATTTTACTGTGTAATATGCATCTTGTTTTGACTGAATGCAATCAACACTTTATAATAGGGATTCTTTCACAAAACTAATTATTTTCAGGGCATCACCTGTGTAAAAGGGAAACTATTTTTAATTAATCAACTGCAAGCCATCCATCCATTTCAACACAACTTTAGATGAGCTTTGAGAAAGGCCCATGGGTGCTGGTTCTGATGGAAACCGGAGGATGAATGGAAGGGCCAGTTCTAGACTTAAGAAGGCCCTAATTTAGATTTTGTTTTGCGGGGGGGGGGGGGGGGCGTAAGTGTCGCCAATAAACATGGCACTAAACAAACTGGCATATTATAAATATTCCAGAGATGTCATAAATGTAGACACTTTTTTTAGTGGGTGATTAGTAGTTAATGTTTCTTATGCCAGATGATGCGTCAGGGGTTACACAGAATTCATTTAGCGCTTGAACTCTACGAGGTGATTAAGATCGCGCTGTGTGACTTTTTCACAGCTCACTGAGATTCGTGTCTGTTGAAACTTTCCTCCGAGCAAAAAAAAAATAAACGACAAGAGAAACTTTGATTCCGTCTAGATCTCCGTTCATTTTGATTAAGAACTTAAACTCTCCTCCTGAACAACAAAAAACATTTCCCACAACATGAGACAGCAGCAGGACACTAGAAGTGGAAAGGCTGCATATTTAAAAGGGGATGGCAAAAGGCTGATAGGCTAACGAGGAGGGCGTGACTCTGCACTGGTGATGGGCCCAGTTGTTAAACAGCTGATAGATCAATGACTCTTCTGATGGTGATCTCCGGTATAGATATGTGCTGCTGGTGGAGGAGCAGTATGAGTGAGGGGGTTGCCTTCCTGCCTGAACTCACACTGGAGCTTCATTAGTTGAAGTTCATATATCTTGTTAATAGATGTAGGACACCTATTAGCAGCAACACTATCTTAATAGATTGCATTAGATAAGGTTGTCTTGCAGTGCACAGGATTGGATTCTCACGATGCCACAGGATCACATATCACATGAAAATCTATCTTGACGGGCCTCGGGTAATTCGTTAGTGCCAGATAGGCCATAAAATGGACATGTGAGCGTACTATTAGGAGCTACTGTCAGAGGAGGGACTGTTTGTTTAAAAATGAAATAGCGGCATAGATGTTTCAAAAGCATCAGTTCTATGTTCTTAGAGGGAAAACTTTTCTCAATGGAAAAGATGTTTTTGCTCTTCTGCTAATCTGTTATGGTAAGAGTTTGATTGTCAGTTGTGCAACCAATCACCTTCCACGGTATTTTTGCCAGTTTCCAGTGACGGCTTGTTCGATTGTTCTGTGTAAGGAACTATCTGGTGGGTCGGGTTACGCTGCAAATTCTGATTCTGAAAAAGTGAAGCCGAAGGGTCCGCTTTAAATAATAAATCACCTACAAAGTGTTAAAGGTGAATAATAAGCTATAATCTATTTAAATAAAAAAAAAAATCAACTAATCAACCATGTGTGTTAGCCGCCTTCCACTGCATAGTATCAATCATTTCTGTTTTTGCCAGACTACGAGTTTGAAAAAAACATCAAAAGAAAACAGTGACTGTGGTTACCTGCATTCGAATTACTGGCTTAATCGGACTGAAATCAAATTATCCCTTTCATGTAAACACCTTTTGTTCTAATAATTGCGGTCCGACTACGATCCCATTAACACCCCTGGATAACTCGATCCGACTCGGTTGATAATTCGGACATTGCGGCATGTAAACGGTGAATTGGATTAGGAACTGGACTATGCGCCTTTGCGCATGCTCGGGATCCCGCTGCCCTCTCCGTCCCTCTCTCCCAGGTCGTGACCCAGAAGTCGAGTTGTCACTGCTGGGAGCCGGCCGGCAGAAACAAACAAACGTAAAAGTTGGAATACTACCTTCGGTGGGTGTCCCCGCTAGCTCCCTGCTGTAGCCAGCTAGCGCTGCTGCTAGTTCCCTGTTTGCTCTCTGCTAGCTCCCCGACAACCACCGAAGCTAGCGGGGTTCTCTTCATTATGAAGACTGAAGAGGTCAAGTGGAGATGACTGTATCACCACGAGATGTAATGAAAACAGCGCCACCTATCATATTGGATATGACATGCTTTCGACCAATGATTTGATTTATTTACTGCCATGTATATTACGATAATAGCAGTTGCCCCGAAAGAGAGCATAGTCTGACTAAAGCAAAATTAAAATTGATACCATCATGTAAACGCACTGAGTATTAACTTGTGTAATTAAAAGGCCAAAATTACATTTGGCCCATCCATAATTTAAACACTGTCGCCGTGCCTGCCGTCAGGATAGTTTCCTCATTGAACTTCCGTTAGGCTTCGTTCTGTGAGAATAAGGTTTGTAGTTTTCCTTTCAGTCTTCCTTTTCTGCATCCTGTGCAAGAACAAATGATCATTTGTTTGTGTGTGTGTGTCTGTGTGTGTGTAGCGCCGCATGTGGTGTCTATGATCAGCCATTAATAGCCTGAAGGTACAAGTGAAACACTTCCTATTTTCCGTCTTTTTAACGTCCAATACTTGAAATGGACAGTGAACAAAATCACAGCAGGTCTTTTAATGTGTTCTCCCCCGGGGATAGCAACGATTTGAAAATTCTTCTCTGCAATCAATATCAAGGTGGGAGCTCGGCGTGAGACAAAAGTCCATTTCTTAAAGACGGTTTAACTCTGACATAACCGAGAGGACCTACTCTGTTTCTACGATCATTAGCCGGAGAGCTTGAAACAAGCAAGCAGGGTTGTACCTGCCCACGTCTTTGCTTGGAACAAGCACTACTCCATACGACTTTGTGGATCACACACTTGCATTACACATGCAGAATAATGCCATTCCTGCTTGTTCTTGGATCAATTCCTGTGCTTGTTAACAACTTTCTTCTGCAGATTAGAATAAAAGGGAAAAAAAACAAGGCTTCGCTTTATCCACAAAGTCTGTCCCCCATTAATTGCCAGTGAAGCGGCTCCAGGGTTTGTTTACTTGTGCAGTTACCAAGAGATTTTTGGATCTCTAGTTTCTGTCTCTGGGAAAAGGCCTATGTGTGCTCACAAATGTTGATTAAACTGCCAAAGATCAGGAGGCCCATATGGATCGACTGTGAGGGTTAGAAAATTCTGAATTTATGATCTTATTTAAGATCTAAGTGAAGTAAGAGAAGAGTCAGATTCCCAGCAAACACGACCTTTGTGTATTGCAGCCACGCAGCCTGGTTCAACGTAGCCCAAGTTTTTCTATGAACCCTCTTGCAAACAAGCTAATTCACTCTGCAGGGCGGACATGTTAGGAATCAAGCAAAAAATTGTACTACCAGAGTAATGCGGCTTTGGCAGGAAATAAAGAACTCTGTCAACTCGTCAATTGCCCCTGAGGCATATAGGAGTGTCATTAGTTATGCAGGTATGCGGTCATAAACAAGCATATTACAATCCTGTTCCGATATATGCTGTTAGATGGGAAGTTAGGGGATCACCAATATCATTACAATTCATGCTGAGGGTACCATTAAGTATTGTAATATATTTCATGGCAGTTCATCCAATGGCTAGAGGCCTCATGCTGTGTTCACACCAAAGGGAGCGTGGCTTATTGGCGTCGCTTCTCTCAATGAAAAGAGGGACCTTTTTTGCTATTAAATATAGAATAAATAACCACTAGTTCTGCTTAATACTTGTTGTGGAAGTCACAAAAATGTGGGAACATCAAACTCCCCCCTGTTTGGGTTCATAACACCATCTGTAGCCGCACACAGCTCGATGAATTTCACCAACTCCAGGAACTGCGTCTGGTGATACGTTACTGTTTCCGCCATCCACCACAGAAATAACCACTAGTTCTGCTTTTTTACTTGTGTAAATTCCACAAACGAACATCAAGCTTCATCGTGTCTGGGTTCATAATATTATCCGTAGTCCCACTACAGCGTCTAAATGACGGCCACTATCAGCGCTTCTTCTGGGGGACCGGGCAGCAGTTTGAATCAGCATTGGCGATGGGCGGAGCTTCTCAACGCTGATTGGCTGACGCAACTATGACTCACGTGATTTTTTTATCGCCAGAGTTGTAATATTTGAAGTCACGCAAATTAGCGTCACATTTAGTATGAACATAGCATCAGGGTGGCAATACAGGATGAGCCAAGTCTAGGGCTGTACCAGAATCAGAAGGGGTTCTAATTAGATTTGGCCATAATATACGAAGATTAGACTAATTAATAGCAAGACTTTTGGTGGTAATTTTAGCCACATAAAGTCAACCGTGGTCCTAATGAACTGAAAATCCAGATTGAGAGGTCGCCCAGAGATTCAGTAGCCGGCTGTAGCAACATCATCACGACTCCTTTATTGTTTGTACAAGATTTAGGGCCCACCCACCGGGTAGAGGCCAGGATACGTCAAATAAATATGCAAAAAACTTTAACCTGTTGGGGGTCCTCACACTGTGCATATTTGTACCGAATTATTTGGCATTCCATCATTCCACCAAATAAATATAGAGAGCTGGCCTTTGGACCACAAGGCGGCCGGGATTAGTACGTCATGTTCTGGCTTTGCATAAACCACGCTCTGCCTCACTGGTGCCACCTGATTCAGTAGTCCTACTAGCTAAACTCCAGTACTAGCTAAACTCCAATGCTAGCTAAACTCCAATGCTAGCTAAACTCCAGTACTAGCTAAACTCCCCGACTAGCTAAACTCCAGTACGGGCTAAACTCCAGTATAAGCTAAACTCCAGAGAAATTAGTCCAGCAATAGCTCCTTCTGGCCTGTTGTCGTTCCGCCCACTCATAGCATTAGTAGTCTACACAGTAATGTGATGGGGAGAATACATCTTTGAAAAACATGCTTTGAGGGAAAACAGAACGGATGCTTCCCCGCTGGGGGAAATAGTAGAAGAGGAATCTGAATCAGAGATGGATCGTAATCCACAATAACTGGACATTAAAGCGGACAGCTGAGGTTTGAGCGACTGTGATTGAGTGGAGCCTCCTGAGGGGAGAGCGCCGTCAGCTGGAGCAAGTTACCCCTCAGTGAAGTTTTTATCAGGGTGTTTCTGTGAGGGTGCTGCATGCTTGCTGCATTTTGCCGAGGGCAACATTGGGGGCTGTTTGGATAAAGAATGTGTGGAATCAATTTCTAAGCTTTCCATCGCTTCCCGGGCAGCAAGTTGCAAGAGAGAGAGAGAGAGAGAGAGATGATGTCCAGTCTAGTTTGTGTTGTTGTCAAGTGCATCGTCTTTATATCCTGCTGCCTGAATCGTTGTTTGTTTTCTTTTCCACATTCAAATTCTGAACATCGGTTTCAAATAAAATGTAATTTGCAGAGATAATTGAGCAAAGAAGTACCAAACGACAATACGCACAGTATCAAATTTGTATTTATTTAGTTGCAAATGTATTTTGCATGTCTATAAACCCTCTGCAAAAGCTTATTGGCGATAGTTTGCATAGTAATGGAGAGTGATAGAAAGTGATTACTTGTTTTTACTGATTCTTAACATTGTCCTATTTTGTGCGAGTGCAATACAACTAAATTGTTAGAGGAAAGAAGAACTCAAAGGATCAGTGAAAAAACACATTGTAAATCAGAGGTGGGCAAATATTTTTCCTCGGGGGCCACATGAGGAACAGAAAATATTGTGGAGGGCCGGGCCAATAGCCTGAACTCATTTATGTACAACATTAATTGTATTTCTTTGTAAAAAGCAGTGAATTGCATTGTTTTGAAAATCTTTGACTGGTAAGAGTAAATGTTAGGATTATTAAGCAATGAAAAAGTTGGATTGCGTTACAAGAAATGTCATTTATTCAATCACAAAAACCAATGGTAATGGAACATTGTAAAACACCATGTCCATGACACAACAGTTTGTTACACATGAACAATTTGTAGCACTAATAACACCGCCGAACTGCATGCTGGTTACAGCTCGGCCACTATCACAACAAGAAGAAACTCCGTCACTACTTTAAAAAATGGAAAACAGCGATGCAGGAGGAACAACGAGAGATCAAAGATGCACCAATACAACTCGTGTCCAAGAGAGGAGCTGTGTCTTCTGTCTGGAGGTTTTTCAGTTCTTTTTTCTTGTTCAGGGAGAGAAATCTAGTCTCTGTTGGGCTTTAACAAGTGTATCAAAGTCAGGTGGCTATGCGAAGCACAGCTGACAGATGATCATCAGTGAGAGAGGATCTATACTTGGGTTTGTTAAACTTCATTACCGAGAATGTTTGTTCACATATGTAGGTCGAACCAAAGAGAACCAACATTTTCTGTGCATGTCTCCTCATGTTTGGAAAACCTCCTTGAGAGAGGAGTAAAACTCTAGCAGTGATTCTGACTTGAAGTGCTCTGCCAGTACCACATCAGATTGCAAGTCAATGAGTTCCAGCTGAAAATCGCTGGGTGCATTATCCACACACAGGTAAAGGGAGAGAAGACCATGTTCATTTCATCCTCGACTGTTTTGAAGTCTTCAAATCGTCTTGAAAACTCACCATGCAGTGCTCCTAATCTGGATGAGTACTTGTAGAGGTGATCAGCTGATGCTGTGACTTCTTTCAGGGTTTGCATGTGAGTGAGAGTGTTGCTCTCCAGTTAGCTTGAAAGAAACTGCAACTTTCTCATGAAAGCCTTCACCTGGCTGTGCATGTCATGAACAAAAAGGTTCTTGCCTTGCAGTTTGGTGTTCAGTTCATTCATCAGTGCAGTCACATCCACAGCAAATGCTAAATCTTCCATCCAGTCCCCATCTGAGAGCTCTGGGATGTCTTTGCCTTTCGTCTCACAAAACTCCTAAATCTCTGCTTTCAGGTCTAAAATTTCTTCAGCACTTTGCCCAGGCTGAGCCATCTGACAGTTGATAAAGTTTACTGTTTTAGTTTATTGTTTTGTTTTAGTTACAACATCAGTAACATGGCTCACTTTTAGCACTGACTTGCACAACACATGCTGATGTATAATATAATGTAACAATACCAATTTCTGCTCTGGGTCGATTTCAGTCACTTTATTTTGCATCCGTTTCAAAAGTCCAACATTTTTCCCCGTCAGATTTGGACAATCGTTGGTTGTGACAACTGCCAGTCTGTCCTATCTCCGTCCCAGGTCATGCATGCATGCAGTTACCTCCGTGAACAAATCGCTCTCCGTCGTCGTCCCTTTCATTGACCGTAGCGCTGCCAGCTCCTCCGTAATCTTGAAGTCTTTGTTATCCCACGGACAAATACAAGTAACTGGACTGTGTCACGTACATCACAGCTCTCGTCCAAAGCTAAGGAGAAAAAGTCCAAATTTGCCACCTCATGTTGCAGCTGAGACTCCCCGCGATCTCCTCGATCCTCCTCGTCACGGTTCGCCTGGACAGCGGGACTTTCTGAAATGCTTGTTTTTTTTCGGGGCATATTAGTGCTGCAGAGTCCACCAAGCACTCTTTAATGAACTCCCCTCCGATTTCAGTAAATAAATACTTAGCAGTCCATATTTTGTTGAAAACTCTGCATTCGGCATCAACCTTTCTTTTTTTTAGCATGAGTGGACATTTTTGGCTATCTTGTGACAAGGTAACGTCAGATAACGTCAATCACTCGTCTCATCACACATTGATTTACGACGCGTATCGCATCATTCGGTACGTTAAAAAAAACGTATAAAAAACATATATATATATATATATGTATATATATATATATGTATATATATATATATATATATATATGTATATATATATATATATATAT
The DNA here is from genome assembly GCF_023055335.1 of Clinocottus analis. Taxonomy (NCBI): domain Eukaryota; kingdom Metazoa; phylum Chordata; class Actinopteri; order Perciformes; family Cottidae; genus Clinocottus; species Clinocottus analis. The sequence continues at coordinate 10,171,995 of NW_027175832.1, forward strand.
ATGTATATATATGGATATATATATGGATATATATATATATATATATGTATATATATATATATATATATATATATATATATATATATATATATATATATATATATATATGTATATATATATATATATATATATATGTATATATATGTATATATATATGGATATATATATATATATATATATGTATATATATATATATATATATATATATATATATATATATATATATATATATATATATAAGCAACAACGTTTTAGTGCATGTGTTAGGTAAAATTACAAAAAAAGCAACTTGTAAATGTGGAGCCACAAATGCAGTGCGATCCAGAAAATAAATACATACAAATGCAGAAATATATTTGTGATTTTGTTTTACATTCATATAAATAATTTCAATGTATTTGTCAATCAAATATATTTGTGAATTGTTCTGTGCGCATTTGTAAATCTTTGTGCGCATTTGTGAATGTATTAAGACTGTCCTGACCCCATAGCCCTGCCCCAACCCCTAAGGGCTGGAACAGGGTGAATTTCCTTTTCTAGAAGAGTTTTCTAGTAGAGTTGCTTATTAAGTTTAGTTTTCTCTGAATCTTGTGGAATCCTAATCAGACCGAGATCTGGTGAAAGTTCTTTTTCCTCTCTCTGTGCATCACCTCTTGTACCTCACAGACACACTTAACCCCTCCTCCTTTTCTTCAAGGGTCAATCCTAGTTTTTCCCTCTAAGGTCAACTGAGGGTTTGTTGCCTAATATGGTCACACTAGCTGCTGTACTCTATTACACAGGAGAGCTTTTTTACATTACCCATAATACAGCAAAAAATTATAAAACATAGCAACATATAGCATCCTATGCATTTTATATGGTCTAATCACAAACTATACTTAAAATAAAGACCAAATAGTATATATATATATATATATATATATATATATATATATATATATATATATATATATATACACATAAAAAATCGAAATGGTTTTACAAGAATATTAATGTGGTTATACGTTTATATTGGTTACACTTTTTTACTTTCATAATTTCCTCGATCACTCAACAGCATATACATTCGGTGCTAAATTGCAAATGAACCTCATTGCAAAAACAGTCCAATTCACAACAATCGGTGCTCATAGCCACACAGAGTTACAGTTAAGTTATTAAAGACTGCACAGAGATGGCGATACCTAAAGCACGTTCTCCAATAACTGGGATTTTCAATCCCAAACTGTCGTGTTTGATTTCCTTGTCTGAAGTTGAGAGGAGTGCCTCTGCACCTTGTGTGTTAGGACCTGTAGCTCACAAGTGTTTCTGCAGTTACAACAGCTCGAACAAGTGATATGTCTTCTCCACTGAAATTATCGACCTGAATGCTTCATGACAAATTCCAGGAACCACATTTCAAAAGTCACAATCTCCCAGTAAATCCTCCACTTTTGTCATATCTGTGATTTTAGAAATGTAATCATATTGAACTACAACCTTCATGTTATGGATTGTGCAGCTAGGAAAAAACGAGGAGTGCCAAGTAACCATCAATACCAATATGCCTGCCAACATAAGGGTCTGACGTGACTCTGTATCTGCAGATACCCAACATTAAAGTGACTCGACTCTTTAATTGTACACACACACTCAAACACACATAGGCTGTGCTGTTTTATTCATCTCAGATGGACGAGATGTGTAAGTGCGGCCTCTATTGTGTTCGTAAATGTAGGTTTGTAATTGTATAGTAGTTGTTGTTAGCTTATAATGTTATTGACTTGATGAGTATTGTTTAGAGAAAATAAACTCTGTTACACTTTGAAGAGAAATTGTTGTACATAAAAAATCAAAATGGTTATACAAGAAAACTCAAAATGGTTATACGTTTATATTGGTTACACCTTTTTATTAGCGCTGTCATATTAGCGTGTTATTAACGGCAACCAATTTTAACGGTGTTAACGCATTTGAATTTTTCAACGTCGGATGTAGCTCAACTGGATGTAGCTCATCCGGAAGCAAAACAATTGGCACGCCGTTTGCGCTTGGAAGCTAGGCTAACGTTACGGTTTGAAATGAATGAACAGTGAGCACGATACGGCAAAATGAATGATAAGACATGGTTCCCTTGACAAGACCAAAGTGGTATGAGCCATTTGTCATTGTGAGCTATCATCGTAGCTATCCAGTCTGAAATACCACTCGATGGCCAAGCACACAGCTGATGCTAACTCTGCGCCCCCTCGTCATATCCAGACATGAGACATGAATGGATGACTCCAGACAGAAACACATGGACACCACAACGAAGAACAAACTTACTGCAGCCACAGCTGAATGGATGCTACTGCGTGTAGCCTGTTAGCGTTGTGGAGGACGAGGATCGAGCTGATATAATACGCATCGCATCGATGTGTATTATATACGAAGCCTGACTGCAACGTTCATCTCTCTATCTCTATCTCTCTCTCTCTCAACAATATTGCCAATGCATCAAAACATCAGAAAATCATAGAAATGTACAAGTTATACACATAACAAAATAATAGTAATAATAAAACAAAAAGTAATTAAAATAATCTCTCTCTCTCTCTTGTTTATAGAAACGTTCATCTCTCTATCGCTCAACAATATTGCCAAAACATCAGAAAATCATAGAAATGTAAAACTTATACAGATAACAAAATAACAACAGTAATAATAAAACAATAAGTAATTAAAATAATCTCTCTCTCTCTGTCTCTCGCCCTTGTTTACCTGAAATGTGTACTTTATAATTTTATTTGGAACCGCCTTGTTTGGCAGTTGTTTTTCAATAAAATAAAACATTTGCATAAAGCAAGCCAGTCGACTTTGCAAGTTAATAAGAGCATTAAAATGAAAGAAAAAAAAAGATTAATTGCGAATTATCTCGAGTTAACAATGACATAAATGTGATTAATCGCGGTAAATATTTTAATCGTTTGACAGCACTAATATATATATATATATATATATATATATATATATATATATATATATATATATATATATATGTATATATATATATATGTATATATATATATGTATATATATATATGTATATATATATATATGTATATATATATATGTATATATATATATATGTATATATATATATATATATATATATATATGTTGTCATTGTAAAAAAAAAAACATACAACGAAATTAAGTTGGCAACAAAAAGTTAGAACTGCAGTAACACAGAAAAACATGTGTAAGAACATGTATAAAAACAAGACATCCTAATTTAAATTGAAACATTTAAAAAATAGATAAAACATAAAACACAGGCATCAATAATTTTAAAGTGCAAAAGTGACATGTGAAAGTCCATTTTTAAAAATAAAAAATAGTCCCAGGAATTTGAGGCTGTCCACCCTCTCTGCCTCCTCCCCATTTACGTAGAGAGGGTGTGGTCTTCCTGGATCTTCTGAAGTCCACCATGACTTCCTTGGTCCTGGTGGTGTTCAGGACCAGGTTATTGTCTGAGCACCACTCGGCCAGATGTAGGACCTCCTGTCTGTAGAGTGTCTCATCGTTGTTGGAGTCCCACCACAGTGGTGTCGTCGGCAAACTTCACTATTTTGTTGGAAGAATAGGAAGAACAGTGTGCGGCCCAACACTTGTCTGGTCCCGCTGCCTTGGTGATGTTAATCTTCCTCAGGGCAGACCTCACCTGGTGGTGCTGGAGTAAGAGTGTCTGCTCCTCCTCCTTGGACTGGGACTCTACAGCTGTTGCTCAGCTATGCTGTATATCAAAGCGGGCAAAGAAGTGGTTCAAGGTGTCGGGGAAGTCACTGTCCTGACTGATCTGTGTGGTGCTGCCCTTGTAGTCAGTCGAGGTTTTAATTCCTCTCCACATACCCCGGGGATCGTTGTTCTCAAAGTGATTCGCAATGCGTTGTTTGTAACTGTGCTTGGCCTCCCTGATGCCCTTCTTCAGGTCCCTACGGGCACTTTTGTAGACTGGTATGTCATCAGACCTGAAAGCGGCATCTCTTGCTCCAAGCAGTAACCGCGTGTTTCTGTGGTTTTTTAGGGGGGTTTGATTAGGGGACACTTTGAAGGTGTTGGTGGTCATCACTGTCTAAGTTTAGAAGTGTAGGAAGGCCAGGACAGCCGAGGTGTACTCCTTCAGGTCAGCTCCCTGTGCAAACACTTCCCGGTCTGTGCTTTCAAAGCAGTTCTGTACCCGTGAAGCAGCATCCTCGCTCCATACTTGAGTGGTTTTGACGGCTGGTCTTGTTTTGCAAAGATCTATCCATCAATTGATAGATAGATAGATAGATAGATAGATAGATAGATAGATAGATAGATAGATAGATAGATAGATAGATATCGTGGCCTTTGCTTGAATTCCAACCTTCCCTGTTCACTCTGAATGTAAAATCGTACTTGAACTATGGACATTGGGAGTGAACGCCAATTTTGAGACTTAATTTATAGTTTGGTTATTGGTCTCTGATCCCAGGATGGTGCCCTGTCATTATAAATATTGTTTAATGATCTTATGAATGTAAAAAGTTTAGTTTTCATACTTGCTGATAACCAAAGACACTCTTGCCAGATCCCAAAGACAGAGGTGAGAAAGGAAGGTTTTATCTGAATCCTCCACACAAGCCTATTGATGTCGGCACAAAGGAGATGGTGCAAAGGCACACAAGAGAAAAACATATTTCTTATTCATTACTATCGGGAATAGATGGACTCTGTTATCAGCAGTGATTGCCACAGTAGTCTGCTTCAATTTCTCCTCTGGGGAACTTGGCAACTGATCTTCCAGCAGCATAATCTGAATAGAAAGAACAGAAACATGGAATTGGATCATTTTAGAGAACTGAGGAATGAAATCACAAAAGGTGTCAAATGAGACAAAAAAAAGTGTAACTCTCAAAGCACCCGCAAAGGTTAAAGTGCAGCTGAGCAAATAGCATCTCAGTGGTCTTGTCCTAATATAAATAAATTTGGCCCCTTTCTGTCTTTCTTTGCAAAAGATTCTCAGTATGAAAATAGGTCTAATTTACAGAGATCAGCACTAATAGTCACTACAAGTTAGTCCAATTATTACCATCTTCAGAGGGTTTCTGGTACCTGAAGCACATTTATAAAGGGGCATCTGCTCAAGATAAGCGAATAAAGCTCCTCGATATGACATTTTGGCGCCATCAGTGGCTGCAATCCATTCTTTGTGAGTTCGCCCCTCAGAGTTGCCACTCGCCAATCTGCATTAAGATTGGCACACAAATGCCTTTCATCGGTATCGATATTCTTAATGGAGCTTACTTGCACAGCGTAAGACAGCCCTCTGCAGTGGGGACTGTTGCATGTCCATTTAATTATGTCATTGAAGACCATGGAAAGGGAAGTAAAGTGTGATTCTATTTTTGAATTAACTTTATCCTCCAGGACCATGGCGGGGCCAAAGACTTACAAAAAACTCATCAAGGCCAACCTTTGTTACGGCATTACTGCGGGCAAAGCTCGGCGCAGTCAGTTTAAACATCCCAAATCATGTTTTTTCTTTAGTTTATCTATATGTGTGTGCCACTTTTCCGTATACTCTTATCCTATTCAGGGCTATGGGTGGATGGTTGGAGCCTTCCAGCCCTAAGAAGCTTTGAAAAGATTAGCCTGGCAAAACTCTTTTCATCCACCTGCTCTTGAATCAAAAACAATTTAGATCAGACTGGATTGAAAGATTTTGTTTTCTCCACAAACAACAGATTTTGTTTTTGAGGCAAGAAGGTAAGTTTGCCTCAAACACAAAATCAGTGGTTTAGCTTAGCAAATTCTTCACCCAACTGTGAATAATAACGCTGCACGGTTTTGGAAACATTGCGCTACCAGATTAGAAAGGATTATGCCACATTACTGCAAAGATTCATGAGAAAATATATTTATTTCTGTCTGCCAAATGACTGCTTAGGCTGATTGTTTGATATAAGCTGTAAAAATGATGCTGGCCGAGGCAAAATCATCATTCCCCATGTTGTTCAGTCAACAACCGCCTTCCCACTTAAATCTCAAACTGTACTAATGTTCAGAAATCAAAGTAACCCAACAGCTGAGTGGTCCTCCACTTGGCCGGCAGCTTTGGATGCATTTGTCTTAAATGGTAATGCAGACGTTTTTTCTCTCTCTCTTGAAAGTCTCCGGGGCTTTACTTGACAAGTGTAGGCTAATAGTTCCTGGGAGGTTAGCGGAGGCGGTTGCTAGTTCAGCAAATGCGAACAACCTTCACAACCACCAGCAAAAGGAAAACAAGCATATTGTAGGTGCTGCATGTCAGCACAGGATTAGATAGAGCAAATATGAATGAATGAATGAATGAATGAAAAGTACTTTATTAATCTCCAAAGAGATTTTTTTTGTCATAGTAGCAGCATCCCACACGTACAGACATCCAATGAAATAAACTAAGCTAAACACACAAATAAAATAATTAAATTAAATTAAATTAAATAAATAATAATAACAGGAACAGGGATAACAGATATATACAAAAATAAGAAATATATATATATATATATATATATATATATATATATATATATATATATATATATATATATATATATATATATAACATATACATAACAAATAACTGCGGTGTATTCAGAGATTAAATTAAATGCAAACGAAAATTAAATATAGCAGGAGACATGTGGGAACACATTAAAGAGAGATTTTTCAAATACAGGAAGATGCAGGTTCCAGTTGGACACACAGATTTCAAATGACGGCAGCATTGAGGTTCACAAAAGGACTGTCGCCCTCAAAGAGAGGTGTTCATTTGATTAGTGAAACAAATCAAAAGGAGAGAGAGTCTGACGTTGCACGTCACAGTTTGCATGTTGGAAAATCGTGAGGAACGCCTGGCAGCGCCTCGTTCGCCTTCAGTCAGGAGTACCACATGCGCACACACGCACGCACACACACACACACACACACACACACATGCTTTTGTTTCAAAATATAGCATGGAATAAATGGTCCTTATTTGCCGGGTTATTTGGATGTTTCAGTTACTGCCTTTTCTTTTTTTTAAGCGTTGTATTCAAAAACTGATGTGAGCGTCAATTACTATGGCAACAGTTAAAGCTTTAGATGAGATTTATTTCTGTTTATTTGTGTTGGATATTTCCATTTTATTCATTTACTTTTGTCTGTTTTCCAACAAACACATCAGAAGAGAATAAATAAATGGCAATTTTATTGGCCAAATGGAAATATCCCTTCTCAGCAATCGGAAAGCGGCTCAACGAGCAATCAAGAGTCTATTCTCTATTAGTTTAATGCATGTGGGTTAGAGCTACATAATATCTTAGTATGAGAACTTATCTTCGGTAGCTTTATTACATATTAAAGGATAATCGGTACAGCAGGTGAGAAACATTTTACTACATTTCTAGAATTCAACTTTCTATTAGTCAACCTTGACACCTGTTGTGTGTGTGCGTGTGTGTTTAAACTCTGCAATGTGATTGGCCGAAAACACACCATTTTCAAAATCGCATACTCTTCCGTGGACAGAGTGCTTTGATGTAACAAAAGCTGCATCTTAGCGCCATTGCTTTGCAGCCGCACAGTGCATTCCTGTTAGCTGGGTGCAGTGCTGGGGAAATTACTCAGACACTCTTCCTCCAGCACCGCCAGGAGGATCGGCATCACAGAGGCAGCGCGACCAGCTAGCAGAGGTGTTCACCGACATCCGTCGAGAAAAAGACCGTTGTCACCTACCTCAATGACCACCGCCCAGTCGCCCTCACCCCGGTCATCACAAAGTGCTTCGAGGAGATGATACTATCACACATCAAGGGCGTCCTCCCAGTAGACCTGGACAGCCACAGGTCTGCGTGCGGAGCGAACAGATCTATGGAGGACGCGGTCTCCATCACACTTCATACGGCCCAGTCTCACCTAGAGCACCCGAACACAAACCTCAGGATGCTCTACGTTGACTTTGGCTCTGCTTTCAACACCATCATCCCTGATAAAGTGATGCAAAGACTGAAAAACCTTGGACCCTCTACCTCACTCTGTTCATGGATTCTGAATTTCTCTCAAACAGACCACAGAATGTCAGTATAGGGAACCTGACATCTGCAACCATCATCCTCTGTAAATGCTTTACTGTGTGGGATGCCCAGACCCGTGAGGTTAGAACAGCACAGAGGATTGTGGGAGTTACCCTACTTGACCTGGACATGATGTATGCTGGCCACCTCAACAAGAAGGCCAGCAACATCTGCAGAGACATCACACGCCTGGGTCCATCTGTTTGTTCCCCTGCCACCAGGAAAAAGATACAGAACTATCACACCCTGGACTAACAGAGCGGTTTTCTCCACCGCCCCCCATTGTAAAGACAGAAAAAAGTCATAGTGATAATATGTCATACTGTTGTGCATTGCATTAATAACTTGTTAGTTACTGTTTAGCTGGGGGTGGAGCTACTGTAGTTTGAGTAGTTATTGTTTCCATAGCTCAGGGTTATGAATAGTTTTAATGCAGAATATTCTCAGCTGAGTATTTCACACGTCATTTATTGGCCAGTGTGTTAAATGCCTTTAATCCGGAGCAGATATTGCAAACACGGAGCGACACACAATAATTGCATAGCTGTATCTCCCACGCATCCATGCAGCTGCCTACCCAGAACCCTCGGCTGAAACGACAGTAGCTTCCCTCTCCTCTGAAAGCTGTCTGGGTCGGCTTATTTTGCCACTTTCTAAAGCACAGAAACGCACATACAACAGCTTTAACTTGACAGATAACCCCTCCCACCACGCTTCTATCATTGCGGGAGAAGGTGAAGTGGAGGCTGTATGCGAAGTGTTGCTGAGGAAGCGCTAACGCATCCAGTGTGGACATGAAAATTTAATCCATCTGAAGAATATCCAGATAACTCTACAGCTTGTAATGCGGAGTGTGTTCACAACACACACATTCACAGAGCCACCAACTCTCATGGTTTCGCGGTGTGACACACGCTTTCTGCATGTTTTCACACGCTCACACGCCACACAACCAATTTCTCACGGCAAATAAAAATTCTGATTTTGGGTCAAGGCACGTTCGTTCCTTTTCAAACTCCCCAACCATAGATGGCGCTAAGGAGCGCATCTGTAAACCTATTCGCTGCATAGACATCTTATTCACCCCTTATCCCCCCCGCCCTCCTCTCCCTCCAAGGTTTAGTGAAAAGTTGGCAGCTCTGCATACAGCCTCTAATACAACACACACATGCAGCATCTAATGCAGCACAACACACACATACAGCCTATAATGCAACACATCACACGCATATAGCTTCTAATACAGGGTGTGTTCACAACACACGCAGTGTAGCGTGTTCAAGGAATGAGTCCTAAAAGCAGGAAATTAGCATTTTTACACCTCAATTTCATGTGTTTTCTCAATGTGTTTTTGGTCCGAAGCCTGAAATAAAATCTGAAGTGAACACAAGCTTAAAAGATGTAAATGTTTTTCACTACGATACATAAAAAATTGAATTTCTCTATAGGAATTTTACGTCTTCTTAAAAAAGGTGGTTGCTAACAAGTGGCTAAAAGGGACTACAAAACACAGACTAGTCAGGAGCTCCAGGGTTTTTGTCACGTGACTATTAGTCTCAGGTGTCCATCATGGCCTCCCAGAATTCAACATTCTTTTGCGAGATCTGTCACAGTTTATTTGAATAAAGTAGTAGTTTAATAAAGTGATTTGGATCAAATAGCATCATTCCAAGCTTTCCAGTCGGTTGCTTTTTTCCGACGGATGTGTTTGGCACAAAGTTGAAGTGAGACGATAATGTCTGTTTTCAAAGCCTCTTGCTACAATGAGCGCTGTAATTTGGGGTGAAACATGTTTTAAATGAGTAAGAATTTAATCTCATTTGAGAAGGAGTTGTATGTATGAATGGCAGCAGGCGTCAGCACAGCTTCCGTCTAAGCTGCAGGCGTACACACGGGTTATTGTGAACAAGGTTTGGTTGGATGTAGACTGCACTGATGAGCACACCATGTAGGTGTGGCAGCCGACTGAACTACTTCATAATGTTTAGTCTAGTTTAGTGAATACATTATTCCCACTTTGTGTTTTCCTTTCGGTGTCCTTATCTTCTCCGTGGCGTGTTTTACTTGTTGACTACTTGAGCACGTTCTTTGCTATTAATACAATACAGCAGAGTGCCAACGACTCTGTTCTTTTGGTTTTATTGCATCCCCCTCATCCATCAATCAACCCACTCACCCATACATCCACCCATTCATTCATCAATTCACCCGTCCACCATCTATCCATCCACCCACCCATTAGACATACCTCCATCCTTCAATCTACAGATCCATCCATCATATCATATCCACTCACCCATCCATCAATCTGGACATCCATCAAACCATTCACCCATCATCCATCCACCATCTATCCATCCAGCCATTATTGATCCTTCCATCCATCAATGAAATCATCCATCCATCCTTCCATCCATCCCCACCTATCCTATGAAAGGGCCCAGAACCTATCCCAGCACATTGTTTTATAGTGCATGCAATAACAAATATCACAAGCTGTTCTTCATTTAAGGTCACGGACATCAGGCAGCCGCATTAAAAACTGAATTAGAGATAACTTTTGTCTCTTTTAATGGTGTAAAAAATTAAACCAAGGCCATCTAATCCCTTTTGTGTCGATAAAAACATGAAGCATCCAGCATATAAAACTGACATTTTATAGAAAAAATAATGAAAAGGTAGAAAGTCAGCCCACACAATACATTAAAATGGAGGATGAGGACATTTTTATTTGAGATATGGATTCTTTTCTAATTTATAGACAAGAAGAGCAGGTGAAAAACCTTTGCTTAATGACCACCTTCGGTTTCTATTTGTTGAATCTGAAGTTACAACTGAATAAGTCGCCACACAAGTCAGTAACAAACGGCCTCCAGTCCAGATGAATAAAACTCACGCGTGTATCAGCCGCCATAACCCTCTTTCATTTTGATAAATTTCCCTCTTTTATTATGGTTAACTGTCCCGCTCGACTCGGCTTCCTCATACATAAGCGGTCCGTGTGCGTTATTCCCCGTGTGGATCTTTTCTTTTTTTTGCTTTTCCACATTTTCAGATTCATAACTTGTGTCATTTGCGCTCCCCCCTATGCTCAGCATTGCATGTAATATACTGTGCGGTTTATAGCCTCGCAGTAAAACAGAAAATGAAGGAGGAATCGCCTGTTGGATTACTGCTGGCCCGGAACAGAAAACAGATATTGTCCCGCGCGCACTCCGAGAACATGATATTGTCATTTTTATGACTTTCCTCTGTCCCTCCACAATAAACAAAAGAAATATGAACTTCATTTTCCAGAGAATCTGAGCTTCAATTTGCCCCCAAAGAGATTGCGGCTGCGGAGAGGAAACAAGTGTATGAATATTTCCTGCTGGAGTGTGCTGTTAAACTGACTGTGAAATGGGTTTCGGGGGGGGGGGGCGTGTCCGGCGGGGGAAGCGAGAGCGTGCGGCGGTGGGTCCCAGAGCCCCGTGCGATCTCTGACATCGACCCCGGTGTCGGTTGTCAATCCCCGCTCCGGCTCGTGCCGAGCGTGCGGCGGCGTCTCTCGCTCGTTCCTCTTCGCTCCCCCTCTCGCTCCCCACGAGCGCCGCAACGGCCTTCTGCATCCAGACGTACATTTCACCTCATCATCCTCAACCTTTTCCAGTTATCTGCTTCACCACCTACATTGATTGGAGACGCTGCAGTGGTGCTACTTCGCAAAACTAGAAATCCTCTGGCCCGATTGAGGGGAAGGGAAAGCGGAGCAACGACCATCGAGGCCTCCTAACCCCCCCCTTAGCGCTGCATGGGGTCATGTGAACCCAGTGAAAGGAAACAGCAGTGGACAACAGTGAGGAAATGACATCTGGGCATGAAAAAGTGGGGGAGATGAGATGGAGACGGAGAGAGGGAGCGGTGGGGGTGAGGGTGGAATCAATAAAGTAATTTTTAGTCATAGGCAGAGCACAGGACCCGGCGTGCCAGATTACTCGGTATGAGGCCATTATGTGGAAAGGCCCCGGCAAAGCAATTATGAGTCTTGGGAGGAATTGACAACGAGATCCCCACGGAGAGAAATGATAGCAGCTGAAGAGATGGGAAAAAAGAAGAGGGCGTGTGTTAGTGTGAAAAAAGAGAAAGCCAGAGAAGAAATATCAAATAATCATTACCTTTCCCTCCCCTTCTCTTCGCCCCGACACAGTACACCCTCATCCCCTTCCAGCCTCCCGCTGATCCGCACGGGGTTGCAACATGGGAACCCAAACAGGAAGCTTTCCACCTGGTGTCCACACAGAGAACGGCAGCGCGTTGGGAGAGCAGGCCTTTCCCATCTTTGGCAAGAGAGAGAGCTGCCGCTGCAGCGGAGGTCTTCATTAATACCAGACAAAACAGAGCGCCAGAAGTCAATAAGTGCTTCTTGTTTTCTCTGTTTGACATTTGCGGAACGTTCCATGCTCGGCGGTTTTCGAAACAAGCGCTTCGCTGAACGTTCAAGCTGCAGCCCACACTGCAAAACAAAGCTGGGACATGTGCATCGGTTGCACAATGTGACAATTCAATTCTGTTTATTTTGTGTAGCCCAAATTTGCCTCAGAGGGCTTTACAGGCTGTACACACACGACATGTTCATGTGTACACTCTTTCATGTGGGTGTCCATCCAGTGTTGATAGTAATTGTAGTCCAGTGAAGCAATGAATTCCCCAGTGTGTGTTCTATATTTGACCCAAATAGCTGAGCTTTCCCGCTCAATTGTACTTGCTGCTCCATTGTACTTGCTGCTTGCGGCTCGGTGATGTAGTTGGTGGTGAAGAACTACAAATCTCCTCGGCTCGTGTCTCTCTGTGAAGCCGGCCGCAGCGCCGCGCTTCCGAAGAAAAGCTCATGAATTAAACCAAAACTTTGCTTGAACTCAACTCTGAGGATAATTAAAAGAGGTTTAAGAGGTCTTAGAGGCTAAAACGGCTTTTTAAACCAATACAAGAACCTTGAATTACATTTTTGAGCAAACAGGTAGTCATGCAGAAACATTAAAACGGGTTTGGCAACACTTGTAATTGAGCGATATTCTTTTTAGGGAGAGCAGAAAGTAGACCGTTAAACGAGTCAATCCTGCAGGCAGTAAAGGCCTGATTAGTGTCTCTGCATTCAGGGAACTTTTCTAAAGGTGCTTAAATGCATTTATGTTTCTGATGTGAGCTTTTGAATTAAGATCCGAATCAAAGATAACCCCTGTGGTTGTTTTACTTGTTCACAGGGAGGTAATGCCATCGGTTTGCAAGCTCACATTGAGTTTCAGCACCAAGAACCTAGACCGTAGTTTGGTCCTGTTGAGCTGGAGAAAGAGAGGTTTTTTTAATTGAGCTTCCCCTGAAGCTCAATTAAAAATGAAGCTTCATATTATGTTAATCTGAGTTTTGAAGGAGGAGGTCTTTCAGTGTAGTCGTGTTATGAAAGGACAAGGCACGTGTGTTTCTGAAAGGCTGCACTTTCAGTAATGAAGCTTTTTATGAGCTGCATCTTAAAGAAGGACGTCCACTCGGCTGTTTTCAGGGCCCATGTTGGAATTGGGCAATGCTGTTGAGTAGATGGACTGATGTGGAGACAGGAGCAGGTGTGTGTGTGTGTGTGTGTGTGTGTGTGTGTGTGTGTGCGTGTGCGTGTGCGTGTGTGTGTGTGTGCGTGTGTGCTTTTGAATATCTAATTTGAATTATGAATGTGATTTCTGGACGTTAAGACAAAGGACCAACAACCTGTGAGCCACTTTGGTGAATCTCTGACAAACTGTCTCACGCATGCGTGCACAAATACATGCACATCAGCACACGCACACACACACACGTACACACACGGAGAAAGCTCTACATGCACCCGTGTATGTGACTTGTTATCGACAATATGTTGTGCAATAACACTTTTCACGCTCAGTAGTGCAACAGCAGCGCGTTAAACACTCACACCAGCGGCCATCTGGATTCATGAATATTACTGATGACTGCTATTATGTACTGGTACCTGGAGAGGACAAAAAAGACAAAGACTCATATTACAGCAAAACAAATATTCCACACAATTAAGTCAGTCCTGATATATGCTTTACTGAAAAATGCAATAGATTTGTGTTCCTATGACCTTTTGAAAGTGTTTCACTGTATATCAATTTACAGGAAAAGTCAGCTAAGATAATAAAACAGAATAAGTACAGAAATCAATATACACATATGGGTAAATCAAACAAGAAAGAGTTTCTTAGAATGTTGTCGCAGCATGAATATATCATTGACAAAGAAAACATAATAATTAAGTTCAATAATAATAATAATAAATAAAATGTATGGTGGAGAGATTTGCAGTGTTTTAAACTCACATGATATGAGCAAATGTTTTCTTTTAGAGGTTTACTGGAATTTCTAATGTATTCCCAGAATGTGAAAATGTAAAATCTGAAGTGATTTAGTGTAAAGTTTTTTCCTTAAAAACTAAAAAGTTGCAGCGACTGTTGTTGGATTTCTTCCGTTCTGTGTAGAGACGGAAGAAAGTACTTTGAGTTAGTACCACACCGCCCATTCTATTCATCAAAAACTAGAATGAATTGGTGAAAAACAAGTTTGTTCAGAATATGTATTAGTTGTTCTAGTATAATAATTGCTGAGTCAACTGAACAAATTATTCTTAACCTTTTAAACACAGAGCCTCTTTTTAGGTTTCTGCTTGAAAATGACATACCCAAACTAAAACGGGTGTGTCTCTGCGACCACGAGAGCTATTTGAATAATCTTGGAGTTAATAAACAAGTGTAATGTTAAATTTTGCTCAGATATGTAAAAATCAGTTTGTATTACTGGTTAAGAGTAAATGAATATGAAAAAAAGCACTTTTAGCATGATTTTTACCTTTAAATGATGCATTCGTAAGCTTTAAACTTCTCCCAAATCCTACCTCAAACATAATTTTTGCATTGTTTTACTTTCATAATGTGAAGCAGAACAAAGTAAGAGAGGATTTAGTACAGAAAAAAGTCAGGCGAGGGCTCACATTTAGTAACATTTGGAGAATAAAACATTTTTTAATTCATAAAACAACCTATATTTCCCTTCAAAATAAAACAAGCACACACATTAATTATCAAACTGTAAAACAAAGGTCAGCAGTATTTGCTGATTGTACAGCAATAAAGCGATTCATTTTTCTATGTTCTTTGGCTCATATCTCCCTGGTTCTTTGAGGTGGAAGGATTTTGAAGGCATGTCTGGAATCTGTGTGGAATTGTCTTGCTTCAGGTTTTTTCTGATAGCACCAAGCTAAGGGTTGCTGGTTCTGGAAACATGCTGATTTTTTGGCTGATTTTGGGCTTTTTTTTGTTTTATACTTTTATGATTATCTTTCTTTCTGTTTGAGTTTTATTTAAATGGCTGACTGATTCTTGTAGCAAAAGCTTTGGTGTTTAATTTGGTGTATAACATCAATATATTTTCTTGGGATTTATATGTTGTATTTGCAAAAATACATAAAACACCCATATGGGTGCGATGGCTTTTAAAAGTTAAATAGATAAGGTTTTTTAGAAAACTAATTAGTGCAGCCAAGTGCCCGTTTAACCAAGGATTTGTAAAAAATAAAAAAATAAAAGAAATCAGAAAGTTTGTTGGGTTACATATTTTCATTATGGTTTAACATTTCTATTTCTTTTTTTTTGTTTTCTCCCAAATTTGAAAAGTTAAATTTCTAATGCAATTCTTATCACCACTTGCCTCTTGTGTTAAACCACAGCAGCACCCACCCTGCCAGTGAGGCACACTCCCAGTGGTCCACTCTGGGGTTTCTATGAGTCATTCTTAACATGTCTGGATGAGTTCAGTGAAAAAGCATTGAGACAAATAGTTTATTAGAATTTAAAAACCTTTTGCAAACAGACAAAACTCTTCAGGATTAAAGATCAGCTCATTGTTCCGTTGATTATGAGATGTTTCCAGTGCGATCCACTTTTCGGTGTTTGCTATTCTTCTTTCACTTTGGAACTCTCGCCTTCTCTGGTTGCTCTCTCAACCTTGCCCTCTGATATCGTCTCTCTGCTCCTTTGCTATTGTGTTTCTCCCTCTAGTTCTTTTATTAGCTCACGTTCTGGATATTAATATCTTCTTCCTTTTCCCTCGGCGTCTTGCTCGTGCTATCCAACGTATCCCTGCATCCGGATCTGGTTCGCTCTTTCAGTTATTCCGCGACGCAATCTTTCTTTTGACACTGCGCTATCAACCTTCCCTTCCTTGTGTCCTTGCCTGCTTTCCTCCATCACACTCTTTCACATTCTCCCTAGCACAGTTGCTTTGTTGTTGGTGGCTCCCTCGCTCATTTCCAAGATTATTTCTATTCTTTCTGTCCTGTCTAATGTCCCCGTCTCTTGAGCTCGCCGACAATATCTATCCCCCCACCCCCCCCCCCCCCCCCCCTCTCTCACTCTCTTTTCCTCCAATATAAAAATATAGGAGCCAGATATTTATTTCATTCTGCCTTGCTGCTATACCTTATTTTAGTGTGAAGCAGCTCAGTGTTTGTGTGTCGTGTGCGTGAACATAACAACCAACTAGGCCATTTCTGGACATTTGGAATTAGCTTTCCATTCTTACTTACACAGCAAACGAAGATTTACCAAACGCTCGATATTGTTGGAGCGGTGATCCTTGAATTCAGACAGACGTAGACGAAAGCGGCTTCTCTTTATTTGCTGTTGAAACGTCAACACCGCATCTCAGTGAGTTGTGTATGGCGGCCTTTCGTTATGTTTAAAGTGGACTTGTGGCAGAACAAGAACCTTGTAAAAGGACTCATCGATATTGATCCGGATTCTTCTTCCTGATCCAGCAGGTGGTGCTCCCGATGCTCCGAAAAGCCATTTTGGAATGACCATTGCTCCAAAAATACACAACTCCCTGCAACGAGCAGAAGCATATGGCTAATTATTATGCAGAATGACATCATCAGACCTTTGGTTTTCCTACTATGGATCTCTGATTGACTTACTATGATATTCTTCCCCGCACCAATCTCATTGATTGAATAATTTAGATTCAGGCAGTGAGTGTAAGCCAATCAGAGGCTGAGTGGGTCGGGTCATGGCTTCGGCAAAAACAATTGGTCCAATAAGTCATGTTCTTCTGTTTTGGTGTTTTCCGGGCAATGGGCCTTGGGTTTAGAGGGTGTGTGGGTTTGGGGATAATGAACGGGCCTCCAGGTCACCATCTAAGATCACCTGTGTCTGAAAACACTTACCTGGCTCTGTGCAACCCTCTCCATGTCGCCTCTCCCAGGAGAGTCCTACATGTCAAGCCGAACATATGCATGTTCACTAGAGTCCACGGCTAGCTCGAAGGCTGCGAGTGAAGCATCTTTGATGTGATCTTTGGGAATACCCACAGAGGCGGTACGGGGGTTACGCAGAATGCGTGTCGTTGTGAGGTCATGTTATGAAGTCACCATGGGAGACGGATCCCTGATCTATGCTGGCGCACACGGGAGACGTGCAACACACAGAGCGCACAGACTAGTGCTGAATAACAATGGTACCCTTACATCTTTGAGGCATATGCGATGCATGCGGCTCACGCACGCACTCTCTCTCTCTGCTGCATGTTTACATAGATGCATCTGGGTAATTGCATTCTCCTTCTGTTGCCTGCTCCCTGCAGGGAAGACTGATGTTAATACAAAGTAGCTTTTTTTAAAATATGGGCAAAAAGCATCAAATGCATACGCCATGCTGCGCTCAGGCTAAATTGGAGATTTCCATTTATATTCTAAATGTAAAGTATCCTTTAAATTGCATAAATACCCCGACATATTGCTTATTGGTTTGCATTAGAAAGAAGTGTGCGACATTGCTGTGAATGCCAAAGTGATCCGTGAGAGCCCTGAGCTTTTGGAGTTGGTCGCATTACCCCCGACCCCTCAAATGATTTGATGGGACTGAATAATGTGCCGCATCCTATTAAAGCTCTCTTTAATCATATTCTTTCACTGCACTGAATAGATTTGATTAAAAAGGAATAAAAATAAAAAAGAATCCCGGAGGAAGAGTTATTTCCGGTACCTTTTTGAGGTCGGCCACAAACTCATTTCACTCCCCCGTGGCCGTCCTCCTCCTTTGTTCACTCCATGCCTGCGTCTCTCAAAAAGTCAAACACACATAGTCGTCAGTTGTTGGTGTAAAAACGTGTGTGCCCGCATTCCCATGCGGCCCATTTCATTGAATAGATCTTCATTTAAACCATTCCTAAATTGCCTGTTTTGAGCAGGGGATTCGTTCCGCACGAAACAATTTGTAATACCTCAATTACAGCGACATCCATCCCTCCAGTGGGCAGACATAGTGCCTGAGCAGCACACCAATACTTTCATTACCCACTGAGCTTGACTTGGTACGGGGTATACGGCTCAGAACTGAGCCCCAGGCACACTTTTATGCATGTATGCTGCTCTTCTTTCAGCAACCCAAAGGTGAGAGCATTAAAAACAGTTCAAAATGATTCTGTAGTTATTGATATCAGAAGCTACTGGTTGGATGGAGTCGTCCCTTTATTAAGAGAGGAGCTGAATCTGGGCAACAGACCCGTTAAATCCTCAATCCTTGATGAATAAAAACATGAGACACACTCGATTTGTCTTATATTGCCAGTGAGTAGTCTACTTTACCGGTGTGTGAAAATGAAGCAAGCGCCACAAGTGAAGATATTTGACTTTATAATGCTTTATTGGCCAGCTGCTGGCAGCACTGAGCCTGTGGCAGCAGAATAAGGTGGTGTCTAACACTCAGGAGTTGAATTGGGATCTGGTACAAAAAACGGGGCTCTATGGTTTTAAGTCAGGGTGGCATTTTTTAAATGCAGTCTGGCATCTTATTTTCATACAAAGAACATGTAAGACAACTGAAATGTTTACCACATTAGTGGTTGTTCACTTTCCAAATTATTTATCAATTGTGATGTTAAAAAACACAGTTCTTTGTACTTGAGCATCTGGAAGACTTCACAACTGCTTGAGAAAAAAAGCACATATGTGGTGAATGTATCCAAGTACATTTACTCAAGTACTATACTTAAGTAGGCTACAATCATTGGATGGATTTCCACAAAATCCTGTGTATCCACGCTTGGTCCCCAGCCAATGAATCCTACTGACTTGTGGGTGCAAAAAGACAGAATCTACAAAGTTGACGTGGTTTTAAATGAAATATCTTGATAACTATTGGGTGGATCGCCATGAAATCAGGCACACACATTCATATTCCCCCTTACGGTGAAATATATATTATTTGGTGATCCTTTTATAGCAAACTGTAACTATATAACAGCAGCATCGGGTCCAAACTTTACTTTTTCAAATACTTTGGTGCATGACCAGAACCTGCTAAACAGCTAGCATTACACTGGCTTCTGTGCTGACAAGCTAACGTGTTAAATTAAGATAATGAAAATGCTAAACATGTTGCGCAACATCCAAAATGTTAGCATTGTCAATGTGAGCATGACAGTACAGTGAAGTATAATCTTGGTCATAATGAAGATGGCTGACAGGTTTGTGTGAAGCTCGGAGGCTTTTGGAGACCCGTTATTGGCTGCCTGAAGGGCATTGTGGGTAGACATGTCAAAATGGATGGCCAAGTTTTTTATATACCACCCCCAGATGTACTATGCCACATTGTCATCATTTCATTAGGTCTATACTGTATGAATTGTTATGCTTAAAGTTGTCACGTAACTTTTATTGCTCACTTTTACATCTTAGTTCTTCAGACACCCTGAAGCCAGAATGTGGTGTATCAAGATAATTCATTTGATCTAAGTGGCCACCATTCCATTTTTATACAGAATGAAAATATGTGACGGACACTGAATACAAATTTCATGACTTATTTCATTTACAAAAAAGCGAATTAAATATGGCTTGTTTGCATGAGTTGCACCAACATGATCATAGAATTTAACTTCACAATGTTCCTTCACAAACAGGAACAAAAGCATTTTAAATGCTCTTCCTTCTGGCCGTTTGAAAAAAAAAACAACAGCTCTGAGGATTGTGCTTAACCTACAAGGGTTTAAAAACATATGTATATTCAATTACTCTATTTTCCTGGATGACGATTCCTCCATGCAATAACTTTTTCAGTCCGTCCTTTGAGGGCTGACTTTGAGGCAGCAAGAAAAAGAGAGCAAGAGAGTAACATTCTGCTGCATCTGTCTGCTCTCCGTCTCTCATGTCTTATCAGTTTTGATCTTAAATTATTGTAGTGTAATAAGCATATTGAATCCAGCCACTCAGACTCAATACCATTTCATACTCTGCGTCAAACAGCATAGAGGAAAAAAGAAAGAGAAAAAAAAGAACAAGCAAGTCTGGGTGCAGCAGAGCAACCTCCCAGCCCTTTGCAAAGCGCATAGCAGTTCAAATATATTGCATGAAGGACAAAGCACAGGCTGACAAAAACCAAGGCCTGGCACAGAAGAGCAATCTTCTGATGTAGTCGCACTTTGTAGAAACTATTTCCTTTTAGTTTCTTGGAGGGGAGAATATTTACTCGTCTGCTGACAGAGGTGCCGACCTCTGCTACGGCACAGCACAGTCTGACACTGCAGGAAGAGCCGCAGCAGTACCTCCTGTGTGGAATCAAATCCTAACAGCTTTCTAGGCTAATGAACACAATATTCCAACGCGCATAAGAGTACCTCCTAGTAGTCTGCTCCCCACAGTGCACTCGTTTTAGTCTGCGGGGACATTTTGTCAGATTTTGCAAAGTTCAAAAAAATGCCCTGGCCTCTCAGGCTATTTAGAGATCATTGCCATATAAATGGTGCAGCATGTCGCATTGTAAAATCGATCTTTTATTACTACCTTCATTTGGAGGCATTCTTGTAATTACCATTAACAAGCAAGGCCGTCAGCAAGACGTTTGGCAGAAATGTTCCATTTTGGATTTGTACCCCCAGGTTGGAAATCTGTTGGACTGTTCTTTGGGTTTCAGAGGTGAGAGGTCCGTGTTAAGTTACGGCAGCCTTGATGTTGCGCTCTCGTGGGGGTTTTTTTTCAACGTTTTTGTTTGTTTGTTCAGTTTTGAACTCTTAGTTCTCTGGTTACAGTCATCAGTGAATAACTTTTTAACTCTTAATATGTTTTCCAACTGAACTCGCTAGAGTGTGTAGCCCCGCTAACCCCGGCTCTTGGTCAAAAACTAACGCTAGCGCTCTCCAACCGGACCATGCCGCCGTTGTACTCCACGTCAGTTCTTCACAACTTCAACAACAACAACAACAACCTGCACCCAAACTTTAAAGAACATGGAATACTTTGCTGAGGCCATCATACACACAGAGGCTCTGGCCGTATGTTCACCTACAACTTCACTTCCCCAAACTCCATCCCAACCCTATGGTCCTGTCGCAACTGAACTTCCTTGGTTCCTCTCTGGTCCCATGGACTCCTGAAGTGGACAAACAACCCAGATTCATCTTGGACACATATCACTTAATGGACATCAGACTTCATCACTCACCGTTTCACTATAAATAAAGACACAAGTCTCAACACAAGAATGGATGCTAAATTGGGCCTAAAAACAGTCAATTCAAAGATAGTTCAGTCAGTTCAGATATCTTTTGGCCAGGAGACAGTCGTTTGTTCCCCATGTGAAACCAGAAGTCAAGAGTTTATTTGTCACCTAACTTGTGTACGGAAGTACCTAAACATAACCAAGAAGCACATGCAGAGAGTGGTCGGCCCGTAACCACAAGAGATCCCATACGATCCCCAGTCTTCCCATTGTTTGCATGTTGAAGTTTCCTTGAGCAAGACACTGAACCCCCAGTTGCTCCCCGGGCGCTTCACACAGCACATTGCTCCTTAATTCTCTAAGTATGGGTCAAATTCAGAGAAGAATTTCCCTATATATCAACAAAGGATACTTTTCTTATTTCTATCAAGTTAAAGCAAGTCTCCACAATGTGTTAAAAGATGTCTCCACAATGTGTTTAAAGATGTCTCCACCAAGTGTTAAAGATGTCACACCAAGTGTTAAAGATGTCTCCACCAAGTGTTAAAGATGTCTCCACAATGTGTTAAAAGATGTCTCCACAATGTGTTTAAAGATGTCTCCACCAAGTGTTAAAGATGTCTTCGCCATGTGTTAAAAGATGTATGTCCCCATAAGATGAGTGGGGGCCATTATAACACAGACATTATTACATTATAAATGTCACTAATATAGTGGCCAGTGAGCAGACACACACACACACACACACACACACACACACACACACACACACACACACACACACACACACACACACACACACACACACAGTATACTACTTTATAGTTTTTTATAGGCTGTGACAGTGTTATTGTCCTTTCTGACTCCTCAGTGCTTCAGTTTTACCACTGCCTCACGCTGAAGCGCTGCAGAGAGAGAGAGGCCGCCACAGGACGAGTTTCATGTCTTTTTTCTATCGTTCAATTCAGAATGTTGACAAATCTGACAGTTTATGTTTTATACCCGGCCATGCTTTGAGCCAGTGGGGCCAGTACTCTGGTTGCTGAAAGAAGTCGAGCCATTTATCTCATAAACTTCTATACAATCTACTTCTCACATGATGTATTACCTCAGAAAACCTCGCCAGCATTAGTTTACGGTGTCACTCGCCAGTCCAGCGTCTTCTTTATTCAAGCAAAATTATTTAGTTACTTAACTTGGTTGCAAAAAGCAAAAATTGGCGATGGCTGTAATCCAAGATGGTGACGGCTAATGTGTTGAATTTAATGAATTTAAAATTGCAGTCAACAAACCAACGGGTGACGTCATAACAACTACATCCACTTCTTACGTGCAGGCTCTGGTTTTAAGATTCTGTTGTTGCTCAAGGAGGAGTACAGGATGCATTGTTACACAATCTACACATGCCCTATTACGCGCCACACATACACACAAAGATCCCTGTTAGTGAAAGTCAAGTATGCATAATCATATCTCCACACTGGAGAGCCGGAGACATTGTGAGGGACATTTTGGGAGTTTTCGGGCTGAGACGCAGGCGGACCTCGAACACTCATCCAATTGGAATCACATTTAATACCACCTCCTGTTCATGTTTATTTTATTCACAATCTGGATATGCCAAAAAACAGATTTGGGCTGGCAGTCTGGACAAGGACTGAGATCCTGTTTAAACAGCCCCATTGCCCTCCCCTTTACCAACACACATTGCTGTTAAAAAAAATCAAAGGAAGATTTTGAAAACACATCAGATATCAATGTGGGGGAAAAAACATGTCGGATATCTATACTGATATAGATAGTTTAATGTCTTGGGAATAAAAGAATGCCACATCTTTTGATGGAAATAAAAGGTTCAGCCTACAGAGGGCTTGATTTCATAGACACACCAAGAAATCAGAGTGAAAAAATGATGTGCCAAAATTAAATTTCTGCAACACAAAATGCTTCTCAATATCTTGTATGGCCCCCACATGCTTGTATGTATGCTTGACAACATCGTTGCATGCTCCTAATAAGATTTGATGCGTTTTCAAAGTGTTCCTTTAATTTTTTTCGGCTGTGTAGTTATTCTCAATGCTCGTCCTCCTCAACAGATGAAATCCCGCAGGCTCACCAGAAACCCTTTCAGCTCATTGTCTGGCAAAAGCAACCCTCCCTATTTCATCCTTAGGAAGTCATGATGACTCTTCAGCCAATCAGTATCGGTACAATCATATGTATTCATGCAGCTTTAGGTGGAATTGTGATATAACATACATAAGAGTGTTTTCGTTGTGCTCTCCATCAGCTCAGGGTCAGTTACACAACAGAAACATGCAGCTGGTGCTATGATTATGTATCTTGGATGTGTGAATGTGTTTCCCAAGGACACTTCATCATGTAAAAGCCAGTGCACATTCACAATAGAATGTGCTTACAATAAAGTCTCTTTTAGAGGTATTGACTAATATCTAACAAAAAGGGTTCATAATGATACAATACTACACTTTATAGGCCAAGTTCTTTGACACATAATGAAGGGTTAAATTGAAGTTTTAAAAGGTTTGCGTTCGTAGAGTCAAAAGTATCCCGTCTGATTAAATGGACTAAATATGGAAACGGGGTGTGGAGAACTGCTGCCGTCCCATTACTCATTTGGAGCTGAAGTGAACACACTCAATCCGCTGCAGAGGACAACTCATTTGCATAAACGTTTCATTTTTCCCCTTCACACATTCCTGCTTGCCCACATGGTCACACACGCACACACACACACACACACACACACACACACACACACACACACACACACACACACACACACACACACACGCACACACACACCCTTTAATATTTACCTCAAGAGGTCAAAGTCCAGCCTGAACACTTCATGCCTTATCCTCAGATAATTCCTCACCCACAGTGGTAGACGGCCACATTGAAGAACAGATAAAACTTGATTTGTATTTGAACCTTAAAAAAATTAAATTGAGC
Source organism: Clinocottus analis (assembly GCF_023055335.1). NCBI lineage: Eukaryota > Metazoa > Chordata > Actinopteri > Perciformes > Cottidae > Clinocottus > Clinocottus analis. Next base: position 10,196,581 of record NW_027175832.1, read on the forward strand.
CTTAAAAGTAATGTAAAGGATGGTCATAAGAGTGATAATTATCATTTCATCCAACTCACTGCCATAAAAGGGGGTAGCGTATTTCCCAAAACATTAACTTTGGGAAAATACTAGTCAGAAATGTATTGGTTTGCTCTTTAGGAACCTGGACGGGGTCTACATTGTGAGAGTAGAACCAGATGAACGTAAAGAAAAATAGAAAACTTTTTTCACATTTTACAGAAATATTTCCTTCGTCAATGCCTTCGTCATTCACGTTTAAACTCTCCAGATGCCAGTGACTGGGATTTATGGAAATCCTCCTTCCTTCCAACCTGTTCTTTTAATCTCATTTATACATCTCTATTCTCCACTCCCTCCCTCCTATTTTCTTCCTCTGCCTGTCTCCTGCCTGCTTTCAATCTCCGCCGCCCGTTTCTTCATCTGCAGAGCGTCTATTGCTGCAGAGAAAGAGGCCGCGGTGCTGCGCTCTATTGAGTGCCAAATGCTGATTGATTGAAGAGCGAAGAGCTGGCGGCAGGTATGCGGCTGACAAATGTATAAGGCCTCGGAGATTGGAGTTAAACCTGGTGCTAACAGATAGCCAGATAGCACGGCTGAATGGACAAAACTGCCGCCAACACATTCTCCTAGCTGATAATTACGAGATTTCCAGTTCTCCCCCCACACACACACACACTCTGTTCTCTTCATGTTCACGGTGCAAAATAGGCCAGTGTGTGTTCTGTCAATTGGATTTTCACTTTCAGTTGAAAATGAAAAATGAGTCTTTCTTCCCATGAGTTACGCTGGCAGTAGTTTGGAAACCATTCTTGTCAAGTAAATGTTTGTTTGCTACGTGCTCTATGTTGGTATTTATTGAGAATTTAATCTAATTTAATCTAATGGATGCCAAATGTTCTGTTCTCGAAGGACAAGTTCCAGGCAAAAGTTCTGTGAAGAGAATTCAGTATTAATTTAGAGTAAAATATTTCTTGGCTTATTCTCTGTACCAAAAGCTGTTATTTGAGCACTGGAGGACCACAACAGACCTGGGAACACCCAAAAGAAGTTTGGTTTATGGTGTAAACGCCAACTAACCAACCACAGGATTCTATTGAAGCTATGATTTAGAAAGTTAACCTACAAATGAATCCATCTGCTGATTGTGGCATGTCTTATTGATCTGTGTTTAAGGCCATAGAAGCCGGTTTAAAGCCGTTCTTATAGGTTTAAAGCATCATAACTTGCATCCCATATTACAAATAATGTAGACAGCAAACACAGAGCAGCATTAATATTTATTAGCTCTACTTTTAGCTTTGTTTTTGTCTAAAACTCTTACCGGTCCCCCCCTGCACATCTCTTCACACCTCACATTATTTTTTTAATTTTTTTAAACACACGTGTCACTTTATTTAAACACACGTCACTTTAACATACACTTTGCCAGTAACTATATTTGTTGTCTGAGCACTTTATCTTTACCTCGTACTTAGTTTAATACACATTGCACTGTGTTGTCGTTGACTGTTGATTGTTGTTTGTCTTGTCTAACGTCTCGTGTCTAATATGCACCTTCCTCCAAGGTAAATTCCTCAATTGTGAAAACATTTCTGGCAATAAAGGGTTTATGATTCTGACAATTCCTGCAATGTGAAATGAGACAGAGTGCTTTGAGAGTGAAAGATGAGGCCCATAAAAGAAAACCAAGCTCCAATGTGATGTTAAAGTGAGAAGAACTGCAGACTTGGATGGTTGTTCTCAGCAGGTTTGACCTGAAAACCACATACATCAAACTTTAATTCAGCTTTTCCTCCTATTGTGAGAAGGCTGTGTGAGAATAAGGTGTGGTGTATAAACCAAGCGGACGCATGTGTAGAGTTAGTTACTTTTTCGGCCATCGAAGAACTCTCACAGAGCTGCGCATGCCCGCTAAAGTTACTAAAGTAGGACCGTGTTCATAAAAGGTCCAAAAAGCATTTGTACTCATTTCAACCATATAACTAAATGTGCTCAATACATCACAGAGGGGTATTGATTTAAGAGAAGATTAGCTACTGGCATTACAGTACATGCTCAATCTGTATCAAACATTGTGCATTGATATGGGCTGTAAAACATAATCAGCTAATCAGCTCAACATCAATGCGCTGTTGATCATGACGTGTGAGAATAAATGACAAAAATGTCTTCATTTGACATTTGAAGGTTCCACACCCAGTAAGGCGGAGAAGAGCTGCAACATGGCTCAGATACGATGCTTAAAACAAACAAAGAAATATGATACGGTCTCGCTCAAGGACGCCACAACCCTGATGGGTCGGTACCAGGCTCTTGCTCACTGCCCCAACCTGCTAAACATGTTTTTATTTTTTTGTATTGTGACAACACTGCTATTTCTTTCATAGATGAATGGTCTTTTTGACTCCTGTAACGATGCACCGCCGTTACCCCGACCACGGAGAGTGGCAGTGGCAATCCCAATGACTGATTAAACCGGTTGTGGTACATTTAATGCAACAACTTTACCTCTGCCTGTTTCCCCTGCCCAGCGTGTTGGTGCAAAAGACTGGCCCGAGCACCCATTTCAGTTCCGGGAAATACCAGCTGGAGGAAGCGGGTACAGGAGGAAGTGAAGATATGTGTTGTTGTGTTTCTTAAAATAAAACTATGGATTGATAATTTACTTTAGTTGGAGGAAGTATAAATAGGGTTAAATTAAGATGGATATTTTGAGGGTTAGTAATCGTGTAAATATTTAGTGCTCATGTTTTATTGAAGCTAGACTGACCCCTAGACGGTAGGTCTGGTCTAATTAGAGTCACCACGGGCATATAAAGAGCTCAATTTGTTTGTGAAGTGGAACAGGTGGAGACCGGTAGAGACCAGTTTAGACCAGTAGAGACTGGCACTCATCAGCCAATCAAAAAAAAGAAATGGGCTACAGCCAATCCGAAAAACAGATGTTTTGTATCCGGGTAAGATGTAATGACAGGCGGGACTAGAGCGTATTTGTCGTTAGCACCATCGTCTCTCTCTCTCTCTCTCTCTCTCTCTCTCTCTCTCTCTCTCTCTCTCCCCGCCCCCCTCCTCTCCTCCCCTATCCCCCCCAGTCAACGGCTCCAGGGGGATATATGCCACGCTTGCCTGTCTTCAAAACTTGAGAGCCCTGAATGTCTCATAAACAATGTCATCACTTAATCATTAAATCTTATTACACATTTGTGAAAATTGTCAATTTAGCATATAAATAAAGTCACTGGGACCTTTGACAAGCACGTTCGATCAGTTCACCGCCGAGGTTAAGTGGACGTTAGTGCAAAATTGGAAAAGAAATCCCTCTGTGTTCCTAAGGCAGCATTTTTACTAGGATGGGCGGGGCGTGAGGTAATGGAGACCTCTGCACAGCAAATTTGAATCAGTTCATCCTCACGTCCGAGTGGATGCTTGTGCCAAATTTGAAGTCATCGCCTCAAGGTATTCCTGAGATATCACACTCATGAGTCTAGATGGACAGCTTAAAAAAACACGATGCCTCTGGCCACGGCTGTCGCATGGAAATCATCTAAAACAAGATTACATTTACAGGTTAAAACAGAGCGAGTCGCTTCTTTTTTTCTAACAGCACTTTCACCCGAGAGCTGCTCTCGCAGATGGAGCGTGTCCAGGGGTTGTCCTGCCGGTCAATCCAGCATCGGTTTATAATATTTCTGTGTGCAAGATGAACACATTGTCCTGTGACACATGTCAGATACAGACGCCTTCATTTCTCAAGGATGTGCACTGCAGACAGGTTCTTTCCCTCTCATTGACACTCACACCTCACTTCTGCTGCTTGAGGATCATCATTGGCAACGTGCACAACCTCCTTAATCAGTATGTATCTGTATGAACAAAACAAATGTCAAAAGTCTCCCGATTAGACGCATACTAGCACTTGATTAACAAAGCAAAATGCAGATTAGATACAACTACTGTGAATTCTCAGACAGTTTTATATACCTCAACTGAGGAGCGCGGAGCAGCGGAGCTTTATTCGAGACATGCCTTTCCTTCTGATTTCCACTGCTTTACATTGGCGTAGTTCATCATTTCTAGAGAGAAGCGTTCCTGGTTTTCTAATCAACACTCTCTCCACATTTCACATTCAAAGCCTTTGCGCTGTTGAGGCACAACCCCTTTCTATTATCTCTGGGTTTTTTATTGGTATAACAAAAACTGCAGGAAGTGTTGAAATAATGTCATCGTAGCGCAACATCAAGAAAGTACAGTAAATTCATCAGAATCAATTAACCAGTAACTAAGGGTGCCTCTCCCTTTATGTATGTATGTATGGGGTTTACCATGGTGGCAACTTCCGGTTCTTAAAAGTGAAGGCAATGCAAAAGTTCTCTCTCTCTAAACCAGATGTTCGGTATGTATATATATATATATATACATATATATTAGGGCTGGGCAAGTTAACGCTTTATTAACACGTTAAAAGCGTTGATTATTTGATCATGCGTTAACTGCATTTTTTTAGGGGGGATTACTTTGAAGGTGATTAATGTAGGGGCGCCCTCACGCTTCCATAGCCTCACTGGACGATTTGCCGAGTTGAGCCTGACGCAAAAGCGCGTATTGTTCTGTAGTTTCTGTCCTCAACGAGCACCGCGGGAGCCAGTCGCTCGTTCAGTCTACCGACAGCTCGCTCTGCAAGCTCAGCGGACCCGGATTGAACATTAATCGCGCAAAGCCGCTGCTGATACCTGTCTGCTGTCCTTCACATCTCCACCTCATTCAACCAGACGTCATCGCACTTGTTCAAGACAACACAGACTGGACTTTTCTCACTGAGGAACATAAAAAGCACTTATTGCTTTTGTAAGAAGTGAATCAATTGCTGGTCTTTAACATACATTTTCAAAAAAGGTAAGCAACAGACTGAACATGGACAAAAGAAGGAGTGGCTTGTCCCTCACAGGGACCCTTACTGCTGAACAGTGCCCGTTAAAAAAAGAAGAAGAAAAAGTATAAACTACAGAGTGCTGTTATATTTTTATGATAACATTACTTTAAAATAAAAGCGTGTAATATCCTTGTTTTTTACTTCATTATTGAATTTGGCACATAATGCAATTAATTGCAGAAAAATCATACGATTAATCAGTTAATATTTGTCTCAACTTTGCCCAGCCCTAATATATATATATATATATATATATATATATATATATATATATATATATATATATATATATATTGAAGCCTATGATAAAATGACTACTTGTCACTTGATTTAATACCTCAGTAAACATTCACATGAGTTTATGGTCTTAATCGCTAGTTTTAAGTCTTCTTCCATTCACTGGTTGCAGAATAAAAAGAAGATGGTGATGGCCAAAATGTAGAATTCAATGCTTCGAAACTGTGTCCATGCAAAAACCAAGGGTGAAGTGACAACAACTACGTTCAAACCACGGATACATTACAAAAAACAATCATTAACCAAAACTACTTTTCCTATCAACATTTCTGAATATGTGCAATATGAATCTGAAATACAGTATTTATCAGATCTACTTTCTGCATCTATTGACATTGTAGCTGTTTAACTACTTGTGGTGCTTTTTGGATCTGCGAAAGTCCATTCTCGATGTTGTTTAGGTTGATGCAACAAAACTCCTTGATTAGATATAGGAAAAGATTACGTTTTGGGTAAGTATGTTACTTATACTGTCATTTGGGACACTAACAGCGGTCTCCTGGGTGAAAGTCTCTCGTCTGCGCATTTACAATTCTTGATAATTTGAAATGCAGAGGTAAAATTCCATGTGTCTCCCCTATAACAATTTAACAGGTCGACACAAAGCCAACGGGAGACTCAGTAATATTTTTTTATCATATTTTTATTTGTATTGTATTATTTTATGTCTATTGTATAGTCAAATTTCTTCTATGTGCAACATACTTGGCCAATACATTATTCTGATTCTGATGCAGATACTTGTAATCTATATGCTTTTGCAACAGATTGACCTCAATCCGAGGGTGTCTCTTTTAGGACATGACATTACTTGGAGTGTAGGAACATTTTGTACATAATTTAGCTCAGTGAACAGGACAGAATGGAACTATCTCTGTGCTAGTATCCAAGGTTTAGCACAAACATAGATGTGTTGTCGCAAGTTGAATCAATAATTCAATTATGTAGGCACGAATAAGAAATAAATACATCAAGCTGTGTCTTCCTAAATCTACAGATTGTATGCCGCAATGAAAGAAAAACATAAAGAAATGCATTAAAATCGATCAGTAATTTGTCAATAATACACGTTTTGGATGGGAGCGAGTACAAAAGTACATACGTGTAAATAATACTCATGTTTTGGATGGGAGCGTGCTCAAAAGTACGTACGATTTCAACGGAGTGTGACGTTCTGTGAACCGTTTGGTCCACATGTCCATCTCTGTCACTCGCCCCCTGATGGCCATTAGAGAGAACGCAAGCTTAAGGTATTTCTGCATTTGCTTCACTTTTTAGACCCGGAGGTTTTCACTGCCCACAGGAGGCCCAAATATCACGTATCAGTTAATATATATTTCAGCCTGGACAATGATAGTTTGGTTTAGATAAGCATTGGGAATTTGTTGTGGTTTATTTAAAAATAGGACAACTTTGCATGACTTGGAAGAATATGAAAGTTATTTTCCTTTTTTTCCATTCACGTCCCCTTCATATCTGTGGCTGTTTGAAGAGAGCAGCACTTCCTGCAGTCATGCCGGAAGATAAAGGGTTTCATCGGGGGAGTAGACGGGAAGGAACATGTCAGGAACAGAGTCTGAATACAGCTCAGATGCCTTTTCAGTATCACCTCAACATACGAACACAAACACCCCTGCAGAGCCTCTCTGGTATTCATCATCCAAGTCCGAAGGTGTATTTTAGTCACATTTGTCTTTCATGCAAAAATATTTTAATCCTCTCAAAGTGTGAGAAAAAAACAAAAACTAGTGTCTGTATCAACACGATAATGAGAAGATGGAATGAGTTCAATACCTAATATGGAGTTGAATTTAATTTGCATGTGGACTGAGGGAGAGTGAAAAAGAGAGCAGTTTTTCTTTCCTTCCCGCATTAATCTCCACTTCTAACAGTCTCCCCAGAATAAATGTTACATGAAAAAGAAAAGAAACAGCAATGTCGATGTGAAAGCAATGTTACTCGTCAGTACCAACTATTTCCTTGGTAGGAAGTACAGAAAAGCTGTGTGGCTAGATACCACTAGATGTAAGGAAGAGAAGAAAATGTTTCGTAATTTGGCTTAACCAAGCCTATGACACTAAGATGAGCGTTCCATTTCCATGATGAATAATTAGAGGTTTTTTGGGGCATTATTTATTCAAGTTTTTCCTATATGAGATTACAAAAATACAACAGTTGATTGCTTTGTAAAGGAATTCTTGGAAATTGAGAGAAATGTCTTTTTTTCTTGTCTTTTTTGAGAGTTATGTGTTCAACATGGAGCCAGATGGGAAGAGTTTAGTGTATGAAGTAGAAGCCGGTGGAAACAGCTAGTCTGGCTAAAGTTTCTATCATCTAAACATGAGTAGAAACGTGCATACAGTTTTACAGAAATGCATGTGCTCGAACAATTTATTTGCTGACAGTGGCTTCAGATCTGTGAGATAGTTGCCTTTTGGCTGTAATTCAAGCCGACACAAAAATATTGTGTACATGTTCTCATCTTAGTCTGCAGAAAAGGGAACACACATTTTCCAAAATGTCCAACTACTCGGCATCTTTTATTACATGGATCCACTCGTCTTCTTTTTTTTAATCACTAGTGGGACTACTGAGTGGGACAAAAATTAAAGAGTGGTATCTGGTGGACCCACTGTGTTGTGACAACTGTTTCTTTTCTTTCCGTGGAAATAAAGTATGTTAACTTAATGGCCGTCATAAAAGAAAACACAGCATATCTGTTCCAAATAAACAAGACCAAATCTACACACGGTGACACGGCGGCCCAGTTTATCCAGGGAGCTGGGTGTCCCAAGTCCGACAAATATTCTTAAAAAACGCTCAGTCCTAGTTTTCAAAAAAAAAACTTTCAAATCATCTTAGTTTTCTTCATAATTACAATAAAAAACTACTTGTTTTCAGCACTTCAACGTACGTTTATCATGTCCCTTATCCAACCTGTGAAATATTTAAAAAAATTAACAATGCCCCGTGTGCCCGAATTCAACACTGATTTGTTTGTGTGTCAATCAACGCATCAGTACTCTTGCAGCTAGCTGTCATTCTGTCACAGACAAAGTGTGTATTTTCTAAAGAGCTCCAGGAGACTGACTCCTTCCTTCCTCAGGCATCCAGCAATGAAGTTGCTGCGTTCCGCACACTGAGAGGACATGTCCAGTTGTTCACGTAGGGAATGCTGATATAAAAGATCAAATCAAAACCGTGAATTCTTCAACCAGCCGACAGCCCGTGTTGCACGCTGACAAATTCCTTGGGTTTAGTTTTAAAATGCAGCTGACAATCACTAATTGTTTCAAATTACACCATTGTTATCCATCTGTTTTGGGTTAGGATCGTATTTAATGTTGCGTCTGCCGAGTAGCTGTCTACTTAACAGACAGCTCCTCGGGTGTGCATACATGTGCTCAGCAAAGTTTAGCTTTTACCTGCTGTAGTGAGGCCGCCGCGAGGCACTAGGGCCAGAAAGTGACGTAGTCACGGCCCGGCACGTGTGGCATTGTTTTACGTTGGTCAGTGGCGTGAGTATACACAAAGCTTTTGTGGTCTGTAGGTGGATTTGTAAATATGGCTGTGTCAATAGACAATAGCATCGGCCAAATGATGAATAGTTAACGCAGTATGCTAACATATGCTAATTAACACTCAATAGAATGTGCAGCAGAGGCTGATTGGGATGTCATTGGTACGGCAGGTATTTGGTCACAAACCAAAGTGTACAAATTTAAAGTTTGACCCGATGATGGAAAGATCACCAGAGTTAATAAAATTCATCCTCAGAGGAACATGAATATACAAGTCACAATTAATAAGAACATGCAGTAGTCAATAGGTTTCATCCTATCTATATTTCTACTTTCTGATCCGTCATTCTCGTATCCTGTTGCTAAAAAAACAAAGTATCATCCTCTGGGGACCATGAATGTAGAAAACTTGTTGGCTGGATGAAGGTAGTAGATAGACCACTGACTCCCCAGAGACGTGACACTAGAAATGATAAAAAATGATCCCACAAAATGTTCTGAAAAAATAGATTTCCGTTTCTTAATATTGTGGAAGAAGTGTATGAATAATGTATGCATTTTGCTACTTTGGCCAAAAAGTATATTGTCTTTTATTGTTGGCTTATTGTAGTGGATAGTTTTTTGTACTTTATTTGCAGGAGGCCTAGGTAATAACACCTACATCCAACAGAACTAGAAGTTTCCTTCTTAAAGTCAACTTTTTCCCCCTTATTCTGTTGCCTTTGTTTTCTACCTCAAGATCTGGACTTTCTTATTTCTTTGGCTCTGCTGAGATTTATAATAAAATCTCCCCTGCTCACTGGAAGCACTCCAATCTATTCTCTGCTTGTACCTTAGCAGGGAGAAAAAAAAATACCCTTTATTAGTCTCAGGGTTATTTTTTTAACCCTTGCTTCTTTTTCATTATTCTGTAGCCACAGCTATTCAATTTTATTTCATCCTGTCCTCAGTAAAGTTGAGCTGATGAGCTTAAGGTCCCCTCCTATTGATCTTTAAATGGATGATGAAAAAGGCCACTGCCTGTTGGTCAATTGGCCAGCCTTGGCTGTATTGGCAGTGTCCCCTCTGATTATGGTCCACGGTCTGGAAATGTAATCCACTTTTGGTGCCACTTGTCAGCAGGAGTAGTGGAGGCAGGCCTGGAATTGAATTGAGTTTTGTCATTTTCAGAGCATCTACGCAATATTACGGACACACTTGTTCATGCACAGAGACCTTACCCAAGCTGTTATTTCGATATTAAAAAGTCAAGGTTCGGAGTGACTCATTCTAAATTGGAGTGGAGTGTTTCAAACCTGGACTTTTGAATAATGATTAGAGAAGACTGCAGGTGTCATTGTGACTTTGTTGTTATTTTGTATCCGTGGTTTTATTATTAGTTTTAGGCATACTCTCTCATCAATCTTTTTTCTACCTGAGCTGCATGAGCGCTTCAGTGCATTTTGTTGTTTTCAAATGTGTGTTATTTAAAGTTTTTCCAAGTGGTGTTATTGTGTGACTCTCCCTCTCTGCAGCTGTCACAACCACTAAGATTTAAGCAAGGCATGTGCAATGACATCGCTACTATGCAAAGTGGCGTATGACCTCATGCAATACTTGACACAACACACATTTCCATCAGAGGGTAATAACTCCTCAAGCAAAATGATTAAGTCCCATATCTATAATTTTACCAAAAGCTTAAGATGAGGCTAGTTTTCAACAAAAAAAAGCCTCCAACGATCACTGTATATTAATAGAAAATGATGGACCTAGTTTTTCAAAATAAAAGTCAGAGAATACAACTATCTAGTCCTGTCTGGGAACTCTAGACAGGACTGTTTTTTAGCATCAGTTTTTCATTCAACCAAGAAGTATAGCCCATCTTCCATACATTGTTGGTGCTATTCAACTTTTAAATCCAGTGTTGTAGTGTCGCTTCAGCTTTTCAGCATCCAGCATTCACACCACAATGTGCTTGCACAGAGAGTTTGTATTGTCGGAACATTTGGTGTTTGTTTTTGGAATAACGGGCTGTTGGACAAATGGACTATTGGTCCAATGGCCCGTTGAGGGCAATGGAGATGCCATCTTCTGTGAATCTGTTGGCTCTGAATGCCAATTGACGGCTGGCTGGGATGTTTCCTTTGATGTGTTCGTTTCTCAAAGTGCTTCATCAGAACGAGGGCAAGTGCTACAGGGTGGTAGTAGTTTGGACCCAATGTTGCAGGCACAGAAAAGGCACAGGGACTGATTAAAAGATACGTTTGGTAAACTCACTCTGTGATGTTTTGTTGAGCTGACAACATCAGGCTTTTAATTATGTCCTCAGGTATAGCCTTCTTCTGGTCGTAGGAATGCATGCTAGCAGTTTTCTCCCAACCAATATTGAAGGTAGAGGAAAAACAAGTTACACTCCATGCCAATTATTACTTCATGTGAACCATATGAACTGTAGTTGGGCTCATCTGTAGTTTTAGTAGATGCCTTGCCAAACTGAATAGTAGAGACACCGAAGTCTGTGGCCATCAGGGTAAAGTAGAATAGGCTGAGTAAATGTTCCACAGAGACTACAGTTTTCTGAAACCGTTTGTTAAAAATCTCTTCATTAATCTAGTCTAAACTGCACATGCTGCTTGGTACAAAATCATTATTTTTTTTAAACTCTATTGCACGTTGCTCTTGTTGTCTTTTATACAATTCTGTGATGCAATTGATCATGCATTCATGTTTCCTCTGAGATAAGAAACACTGCTTGAGGATACAATGTTTGTCAGTAAAATATATCTTGGTTTCTCCAGATAGCTGTTTGAAATGGTGGACATTGCAGGATATGGAAATGGTGAAACAGATGTTTGTTTGTTTTTGGCCAAAACTCAATGCAAAAAACTAAAAGTCAGACCAAAGTTAGAACTTTGCTCATTAGCAGACTTGCTAATTACCTACTCCCCTGTTGAAACCTCTACATGCTGCTGTGTTCATTAGCAAATAATATGCTGGGCAGTTATTCTTTTAGAGTATTTAACCTGGCAGTGCATAATGTGCTATGCACCATTATGCTTAGATCGCTCTGGGGAGGACTTTTGCTGCATTCAATAATTGCATTGACATGAACATAGGTTCAAAGTGCAATCAGTACAGTCGCTCAAGTTGATTTTGCCATGCGGTTGTTAGCAATTACAATAAGATGACTCATTCCCAAAACTCCATCTCTCTCTTTCTGCTGGAGACGATGTTTAGTCAGCACTGAAATAGCCCACTGAATGGCTCTGGAGTCTCACCACGGGGTGAAGATCAAATCTCGCCAGAGCTTTCATTCTCATGTCTCCCCTACTTTGTTTCACAATCTACGTACCACTCTGCAACTCAATGGTACATAATTAAAATAATAAAAAGGTGCGTGTACTGCCTCCGGTCCTTAAAGAACTACATAATGTTAAGGTGGCTCTACTCTTAAACTTAATTGGGTACAAAAAAGAGCTACATGTCGTGGCACCAGCAGCTGCAGACAGGTGAAACATGCAGCAGTTAAATATACCTATTTTTCCGACATTTAACGGCACATTATTGCCTCTGCAATTACCAACCGCTCTAGTCGTCAGAAAGCTGTATCATAATCACTCTCTTGCTTATAGTTAGCCTGGTTCCAGATTTGTGAATCACTGCTCACATGTCAAAGTGCAAAGATTGAAATGAGTTCAGTGTTGCGTTCAATGACAGTAGTCTGGAGAAACAACAGTGGCAATCAGAGCTTTCTAAGCTGCAGTTAGAATGAGCACATTATTTTCCAACGCCAGTGCCAGAAAAGAAATGGAGGGCGATGAAAGCAACATTGATTGGATTGACACGGCCATACACGTTGTTGTGACTTTGCCTCACTACTGAACAAAAGGAACACTTCAAATATAGGTAAAAAAAATAACAAAAATGTTTAAATGAAAACACGTGTAGCAGTCTCATGGAATGTTCCTACTGGGTCACTGTAGGGCTGAGTAGCCCTTCGCCCTTCCTACTTCCTGGTTCCCAATAAGTCTGGGCCTGATGTTAAAAAGTAGTATTTTTTTCACTAAAGATATTTAAGTTGCCTTGTCTAAAAGCAAGTCCATATATATCCCACTGAAATGGTACTTGTTCAGTGAATGCTCATTATAAGAGTAAAGAGAAACACTGTTTGACATTGGTTCCACTCTAATCGGTTTCCATGAGGGAGGGGGATTACAATTTACTTTTTAAACCTAGGACAAAAACATCTCTAGAGACCAACTGTAGAAGCATTTGATTTCAACACATGCGTGTGCCAACATACTGGTTCTGCTGGGGTTTCCAAGAGCGGACAAGCTGTAAAAGCAGCTCGACAGTGGCGTAGGTCCTGCCTGTGACACTGACTGGTTGTTAGCCCCCTACCAACACCCGCTGGAAAGACACAATGCTTGCTATTAATAGGGTGAGGGCCCAACAACAATCCTCACTGAAGGTGCACTGGCGATTCAACCTGGTCATCCTGAAGTTCACATGTGCATCCTGTTAGGTCTGGTGGCAGAGACAAGCAGCATGAAATCATTGCAGTGCCTCCAGCAGTCCCAAACCCCACATGGTGCTTTTAAAGAATAACAGCACCCGGAAAGAGTTATCTAGCTCGCATTGCCAATATGTAGGTGATTCTTTCATCTTCGGCTCCTTCCCAGAGCCTGGAGAGGAATAGAGTAGCGCTGCACCACGGCACGACGTCAGATCACAGCTGTTTGTGGCGATCAGTAAGGCATCGTTCCCAACCTAATCACACCCAGCTGTGAGGAGGGTGTAGTCAGAGGTTCAACACGCTGATGTTGAGTTATTTTTAACTGGAGGCTGATGTGCACTTCAGAACCAAAGTAGCTCATTAATATCTGTTAAAAACCAGGCTAGAATGTAGGCCGCTTATTATCCAGATATTTATCAAGTTGAAAAATTATGGCAGATTTGAGATGATGTATATCACAGGTCACTAACAGGTGGACCGCGGTCCGGATCCAGACCCATATGCCATTATTAAATGTTAACAGAAGGTTTATATTTTAACCAGCGCAGCTTTTTCAGCCTTTACGGCATTGTTCAGCAGTCCACAAAGCACTCCGACCAATTACATGCAAATCCCATCACGTGATGCTACTCGGCCAATCAAACCGCGATGCTTATCCGAATACACATATTTGAGTGAGAGACAGGAGCGAGGTGAAACAGTATGCGCGCGAGAGAGAAATGGCAGTTCAAATCGTGTATGTCTCATGTGTTTAGACGATTATTAAAAGCTGCAATGTGAAACTTTCCACGAGACAAAGCACAACTCTTTTGACCAAACCTATCGACTCACATCCAAAATGAAGTAACAGAAAAATGACCAATTAAGAGTCCAATATGATCACAATCCTAACACATTCCTTTACTGTCCTATAAGTGTCAACAGAGAAAATAGAGCTTTTTTTTGTAAATCTAGTACTTTATTTTCAGAAATATTTTTCAAAACCTTTCAGTAATGTTTTTAAATCCAGCCCTTATTGTAATTTAATTGAGAGAAGAACATGAGAGTTAATGAGAGTATTTATAATTCATCCAGTATTTGAAAACTGATAATAAATATTGAAATATTATTTCTTTCCTTTGCATGAGGACATTTTGTCAAACTGTACCTTGTTGAACATTATTTAAATACTCGGATTGTTATAACATAAGTCAAAATGGTATTATTAAAGACAAGGTTTAGCTTGTAATGCTCTTTTTGCAGGAACGCAAAGTCCAAGCAGGGAAGAGACAGGTGGAGCTGCAGAGAGAGAGAGAGAGAGAGAGAGAGAGAGAGAGAGAGAGAGAGAGAGAGAACTGTGGGCACATGTCACATTTCTTTGACAAAACAAAACTCTGCACCACCAGACAGAGACCTTGAGTCTTTATGTTCAAGTGCTGATATCTTTGGCTCACTGGCATTATAAACACCTGCATAGTTCACATTCTCTGTGCCGAGCCAGGTGGGACACGACCAAGTGAGATGCGGCTAATGGAAATACGACAGAAAGCGCTCTCCGTGAAATTAAATTGTATTTCAGCACACCGGCGGTCTACTGAACGGTTGAGAACGTCCAGACGTCTGGCAAAGACATAAATTGGACACAGACACACAACCTGTCTGTTACTTGTAATTAGTGTTTGTGGACATACATTTTGGCTTCAGATACAATGTTCGCCGCCACGAACGTCTTCTGAACAATCTTTGCCATCATCTTTTAGAAAACATTAATTCTCCTGCCGTCATGGACGTAGATTCACTTTGAAGAAACAAATGTTCACCGTGAACTCTCTCTCTCTTTTTCCTGATGGAGAGCTTTTTTTTTTTTTACTACTGATGGTGTTCTCCTTAAGAGTTTAAACATGTTTTTACCTACTTGACATTTCAGAATTAGGTAAATTATCAAGTATGTTTATTTACAAGACATTTGACTTGGTTTTAAGGTGTATAACAAAAGTGTACACATTTCCTGATAATAAAATGTGCAAAACCTCATCCACACATGTTGATGCTGTGTGTTAGGACGACTGCTCCAATAATTTTTCCGGTTGTTCCAACGGGTGCTTGCATTTGGCATGAACACTGTATCAAAGAATTCAAGGATAATGTATTGTCATTATGCAACACAGATGTACAAAACATAATGCAGTTGTTGCTCTTTTGTAAAACAAAAAAAGTTGTTCTTTCCTGTAGTGACTTTTTTTCGTTTTTGCGTCATAAAAGGGGCCGATTACACCAGAGGCGTCTTATAAAAGTGCAGCCACTACAGAAACGCGCTGAGCAGAATTCAGTTTGAGCGTCTTCTGAGCAGTAGAGTAGCGTTTTGATCTAGAATTGTAAAGCTCTTTGTAATTAAATATTAGTGTCTCGTTGGAGGTTGCCATTTTCTTTTGAATTCCCTGTTGCACGCGAGAAAAACGAGACACATAGCATTTAAAAAGGTGCGCATGAAAGGCAATACCATAGGAAAACATTGGTTTTGCTAGCGACACATTTTTGAGTCAGGTCTGGTGGGACGGCCCCTAAAGGTGTAAGCAGCGGCAACAAAACAATTCTTTGGCCAAATAATATGGCCGACGTAACAAACTTTGTTCATTATCTTTGACTGATGTTTAAGCTCCAAGCATCATTCATGTAAACAAATAGTCCACCTCCTCTCGTCCCACCAGAGTCTCTGTAAAGATGTCACCGATCCCCCATTGCTAGGTCCATCTAAAGGTTCACCCCTCATTAAGCCAATCGTTTTTATCTTGTTTATGACGCTTTATGTCGTTACGGGGGAGAAGGAGGGATATGAGGAATTAATACAGTACCCAGTTAAGATCATTACTTTGGCATTTAAAAGGAAGACTTTACATTTCCAAATAAAGATTTTAGGAATCAGCAAAAATGACCCAGTTTGAGGCCCTTCAAGTACTCCATGTTTGAAGACTATATGTGGCTCTAATGGGACCAGAGACTGGTAGAGACAGTATTCTGTCATGGCTGTATATTAGCTGACAAGAGGAAGCTTTTCTTTCTGTTGAGTTTAGGAATCGGGCCAAGGCAACCTTGAGGTTTTCCAGCTACGCTTCCAACACGTCTGTTCTGACACTCAAGAGAAAAGAACTTCAGCAATGCCACTATATTACTTTTACGTTTTTCTCGTAGATCTTGGGATCACTTGCATTTGAGGACAGTGCAAGGCGAGACAAGTGATTGCCACGAGAGTCCACACCTATGAAAACAGCACTTTAAATCAACTGCTGATGCTACATTTTCCAAGACTCCCAGGATCTTGCTGACTGGCTTCAGCGTAAGCGCAACTGCTGGGACATGACCAGGCACGGCGCCAGGATTAAGATTTTGGATTTGCCAAAGTAACTTTGCCTTCCCTTGGCAGTTTCTAACTGGTAGTGTTGCTAAAACAGAAGGTGACTAGTGTGGCTGATTGATTGCGACACAGATAATGGGTTATATATATACACACACACACACACACACACACACACACACACACACACACACACACATATATGCCATGTACGGCATCTCGACCACATTACCCAGCTGCAATCCAAATATGGTCATTTACGTTTATTGGTTGCAAAAACACAAGATGACAATGACCAAAATCCAAAATGGCTATGTCCACTTTGTATTTACTGTGGTTTTATCCTCACTCGTCACCAATGACCAGATATGGAGAGGGTTGACACTTTTTTGAAAATATTTGGCACCACCATCCGCTGAAGTGTTGGCCAACACCGGCCATATAACTAATCAAGTACCTCACTTTTTTTTGCCAACTTAGAACATTTTGAGTGACTGCAGAGTGATGCTGCTCTAGTAAAACAAGCATCAGCCAACAAGCCCATTGATCAAAGATAGGTGGCAGCGCAAAGCACTTTCTTTTTACATGGGATGTATGTTTGAATGTGTAAAGTAGTAGCTGTTTTTACTTTATTCACCTCACTTCTGTTTGTCGTTGTCTTTGTCTGCGAATTTCTTAAACTGTGTTGATGTGGTTATAAGGTACTGAATAGAATTGTGCAGCTTTTCTTCTTTTTTTCTTCTTTGATTAAACCATTTTCAGCCAACAGCAGAAGAAAAGTAGGGATTTTCAGTCATGTTTGCAAAAGAGGTCTGTCTGGTATGTCCTAACTTTGAAGATGCCATGATTGCATTTAGCTTGGTAACACTTATCTCAGCCTGTCAGATCCACTGAGCCCCATTACAGATGTTTAAACGCAACTGCAACAGTGTATATGGCTCCTAGCTTTAGAGTTGACATTATTCAAGAGTATGTTCCATCCCTTTCTTTATGTCCCCCTGACAGATCTTCCCAGCAGCGACATCTTTATTGCGTTTCTTTTTTGACATCTTTGAACTTGCTGTATGTGATCCTGTACATTGCTACAAAAAGACTCCTTTGATCCTGTGTGTCACAGGCAGATAGTGCCAGCAGTACACTTCCTTACTGCACTCCTGACCGACACACAAACCTGTGGCATCAAAGGCCTCTTCACCATTTGCCTCGACCTAACCGCTCTGTCCTTCAAACATCTATATTCTGAAACGCTGTCTTGTCTCCGCTTTGGTAAACACCGATAGAACAATCTAACCGGGGTGACACGGACTCTCTGAAGTGTGTGTTTAAGGGGTTTTATACCTCTATTCCTGCGACAGAAATGAATGTTTTCAAGTGGTAATTGTTTTCTTCTGCATTGTGTGTTGATGCTTTTAATGGTTTTATGAGAAGCACTTTGAATCTTTTTCTTAAAATGTGCTTTACAAATAAGCCGATTATCTTAAGCAAATTTGGGACAACCGTTGACTTGGACTCAAAGGATGAACTGATTTGATTTTGCTGGTCAAAGATCACCGTGGCCATAACTCAAGAATTCAGATGCTAATTATAAACATTTTAAACAAATGTTTAATTGAATAAAATAACATTCAAAGCAGACATGGATATAAATTGAAACCTGAGCAGGTGGTGGAGGGAACTGAAAGCGGTACAGTTTCCTACAAAAGGTGTTTGTTGACTGTATTACAATTAAGTATGTATAATTTGCCAGATACATATTTGAGGAAATACATTTTGTATCTAGATTATGTTTATTGGCAATTTTTTTTTCAATGTCCAAAAAATGGTCAGAAAGGAAGCCATAAGTTTCCAATATACATGCTACCTTTGTCATAGTAATGGAAATGTGGAACAGCATTACGCTTCCTACAAAACACATACCTTCTCATGTAAGTTAGTTATCTACAACCAAAGTTTTAGGAGAAGTTGACTAAATCATGAATAAAACACTTCCAACGACACCGCTACTCATGTCAAAAAGCCAAATGCATTTCACAAGATGCAAAACAATAAAAAACACAGCTTCACAAAACAAGATTCTACAACCATGTCCACTGGACTGTAAAATCCCTGCTGGGACCAAAGACAGACAAGAGAAGTGTGAAATCTGACAGGCTGGATTCTGTCTGGGCGAGACCTCACAGCCATCATATGCATTATATTGACCCATTGCTACGCTCATGAGAAGGCCCCGAGCATTTCACACATTGTCTATGGTAAAACCCTCTAAGGTGCAGTATGTTCTATATGTACTTTCCTAGATCTGTCTGGGTTTGTTTCTGTTTGTGTATGGATGTTTCTTGAAACGCCCCTTGGCACTGCACATCTCCTGAATAACTTGACTTCCCGTGAATATTTTCGAAATGTGTCAACGTGGGACCCCAATGCATTCCCCTTTTGTGCACACTGGCATCTCTGAAGTGTTGGCTGAGCGTGCCGGAGCGTTCCCCGTGGATAAATATGGACCGGGCATATTGTGGTCTCTCGGAGCAGAGTGTGTGTTCCTCGGAACGTGAATGTGACGCCTTGACACGATCAGACTTTTGTATAACCCTCATTTCTTTTTTCTCTTTTTTTCAGCTCCTTGGAGTCAGAAGTCTTCTTCTTCCTTTTTGTTTTTGACAACTTTTAGAATTGCAAATGCTACGCGCAAGGTTACTCTTTGTGGAGATAGAGCATTGGGGACTTTGTTACAGCGGAATCAAAGTTCAAGTTCTTTCGGATCAAAGTCAGTCGACCTTTCTTTTCTTTCTTTTTTTTATTGGAGAAATGGGATTATTTTCACATTTCACTAACTGTCACACAATATACAGAACATACAGATTTTGATAGGAAGTTGGGACAGAGTTATACTTGTTTTTGTTAATCAATTATAGTATTACCGTAGTCATTCTGTATGCATTTATGCGCAATTGCATTTATTCTTGTGGAAATATGAGCATTTACTGCGATAAGTTTAGAGGGGAAAAAAGGACAGTAGTGATACTTGAATGGTAGCCACATGGTGTTCTTCCACTAAATTGCATTCAAAAAGAGGTTTCCTTCAGTGCGTAATGAGTTGTATCACGCCTCATGCATCTTCCCAGTGTTTCCTGATTGTTTATTCCCATCTCCTTGTTCCAGACTCCTCCCTCCCTGTGTGGATTTCCCGTGTGATTGTAAAGCCCTCATTGTTTGTCTTCCGCTGTTTATTTAGTCTGTCTTCCCCTTGTCTGTTGCAGGATCCTTCTTGTCCACCCGCATGTTTCACTGCCAGCATTTTCTGTGGACTGGTGAGGTGCTCTACAAAGGAGGAAAGAACCGCCATACAATTTTCGTTTTCCAGCGTCAGCTATTAGCCGAAATCGGTTCAATGCCATTTTCTGGTGTCTCCACCTCAGTGACTCTGATGAGGGTGAAAAGAATGATGAGAAAAGGAGAACTCCACAGCATGACAGGCTTTTTAAAGTCAAGCCACTTTACAATGACATGTTAGCCTGTAAAGCATCCTATCATCCTGACCAGAAGCTGGCCGTAGATGAGAGGATCTATGGTTTCAAACAGTATCTAGTACTAAAACCAACAAAGTGGGGAATAAAACTATTTGTGCTTGCTGACATGCATGGCTACACATGGGAAATGTTTCATCTATGCGGGGATGGACATAGTTCTCTAGGAAGCAGTGTTCTGATGTACATTTCTTGGGCTTTTATTGTGAAGGGAAAAACAAAGAGGAAATGTTCTAGTGAAGTGTGTGATGAGAATAAAAGTGGTTGCCGCCTTGTGCAAACCACGCAGCATTGTGTTTTATAAATAAAGTGAAGTAAAGGCGCAAGATAAACCCTCGGATACATAACTAAATGTGACTGGTTCTTGTTGCTGTGAACATCATGCATTGTCAGTTAATGACGCAGCATCGAGTCATGTGCGTTGTGAGGCGTGGGTGTAGAGATCGAGACGACAAGCGGGTTTGTTAACTCAAAAGTCTGTACATAACAAAAAGGTAACACTTAAATCCAACCAAAAGGTCGTTGCAGAAAACACTACCAAAACACTCCAGTTTACTCCTGGTTCCTTGCTTCTTTAATGTATCTCCAGTTCTCTTGTGGTGTTCTGCCTTAATCCAAACTGAAACGGTTTGGTAAAGTAGCATCTAATACAGAATTTATGAACAAATACAGATGCGTGTGGCATATTTGTTGCCAAATGTTTGGTGTCTATGCCCTGTATGGGCATGCCATTTTTTACACGTACATACTCACGCTCATGCTCACACACACACACACACACACACACACACACACACACACACACACACACACACACACACACACACACACACAATGAAAGTCAAAAATGTTGGATAGCTCTTGCAAGACAGAAGACAGACAATTTCATATTCCTCTTTAGTGTAGCTTATGTTATAACTACTACGATTATACAATGTCCGCATATTGATCGATCCGTATTGTTTACAGAAAACAAGCATTTTAAAGTTGTTTGCTTGTCATCTTGCAGACCGACCTGGCAAAGTATGGTCCGACAAACAAGTGAGGAACTTGGACGGAGACGTAAATCAGACAACGTCAAAAACGACAAAGGAAGACGATGCCTTACCGAGATGAAAGTTTCTGCCGTTTTTTGTCGGAGAACAAACGTCGGCATTTCATCAGACCCGCGACTCGAAATAGCAAACACTCTGCTGGGAGTTGACTCTCTTCTCAGTGGTTGATGCACTGTGTGCCCATCAATTCTGACCTATGGGGCCAGCTGAAAGCAAACATTTCCCACCCTTTCAGAGTGCATTAAATTGCTTCCCTCCATCAAGGGCATTGTGTTGGAATAACAGCGGCTGCACTTTATAACGTCCACCTAAGTAAGGATGTAATAGAGACAGAGGAAAGGAGAGATGACTAGCAGCCTTTAACGTCTGAGATGAGTCCCTTCTGCCTGCTGCTAATGCTCTTTACTGACAATTGTTACTTTAGGATTTTGAGGTTGCTTTGCTGGTGAGAAGTCAGGGAACAAAAAAAGAAAAAAATGTCAGTTTCTTTTTTTTGCAGTTTGGGTCTTATTGTCATAGTTTTAGTCAATATATTCTCTATGGCTCTGTGCTCAGATACCCACCAACGGCAGTCAATTACTCTGGTGTGAATTTCCTCTGAGACATGTGCAGAATGGGGGAGAGCAAATTTAGCGGAGTCTGAGAATTGAGTGAGCAGAGACGGACTAAAGGTCGGGTTGAATCACAACAAGACCAGATGCCCAGGGCGCGGCGAGGTTAACTAGCTCCTCGCCGAGGAGGCCCATCGAAGCCCCTCCGGCCTCCGAACGGAGCGTGTCCCCAGGAGCAAATAGCCGAAGCAATCTGGGAGCACCGGGAGAAAAGTGAACAGCGACAATGTAATACACACTGCGGCAGGGAGAGTGGGTGATGGGGGGAAAGACAGAAATAAATGTAGATTAAAAAAATACTTTGAAATTCTTGTGTATGTGTGCAGTATGTGTGTGACATAGGGATATGTTGAAAGGCATGAACTCGATTCATTGAAGTGGGGCTTTTTGCCAAAGTGGGACCTTAAGCATAGAGCTACAAGCATTAGCTAATGCTAGCTTATTGCTATAAGCAAGTTTTCAGGGTTTGTTACTTACACTGACCAGCTCAAGTCCTTTAATGTGTGTTGTCTTTGTTAACATCTGTGTTTGCCAGAATGTCGATTATAATATGACAGTGGCCTCAATATGTGTTTGTTTATTCCAGGAGCAACTGAAAAAAATATAGCCAGCTACAACCTGTAGTTCCACTGGTATTGAACAAATGTATTCTCCCTTACAATTTTTTAATGTACCAGGTATTATTTGCCAGGGTACTTTGTTTTAAAATCACGCCAGCTGTTGGTTATTATTTGTGCTGAGCAAAGCCATTATCACAAAAGCATACATGTTGGTAGTGGTTTTAGAAGTTGTCTTTGACTTAATTAAAGTAGCAAAACCAGTGTAAAAAAACAGATTTGTTTTCATGGAAATGTCCTGCAAATTCTTTGACACTTGGTCCTTTTTTTCAATCGCATTTACTTCATAGCTGAAGATCAGTGGCATGCAGATGACAAAGACGGCCCAGTTCATCATCACATCTGCAAGGTTTCCGCAGTGGATTACAGGCCAAGGTCACATCCCACTTCTTCCTTTAAAGAAGAAGGATTTTGCTGTAATGATTACGTTCAACCATGACTGCAGTGCAGACTTTGGGCATGATGGTGTTTGATACCCGGTTGTCTCAGCATGTCAGAACTATTGTCCTACCTGAAAGACATATGATGTCCTATGACCAATTCAAAATGGTTCTAACAGAGGCTTTTCATGTGTAGGCAAGAATTTCACATTGTGCAGATTAACTGCCTCTGTTGTTCAAGGTTATAAACTATAACCGTAATGTTTACTTGATACATGTTTAGCGCAAACTGCTACACTGATTACATTTCATAGTAATACTGCCTTCCACGAAAGAAAGTAAGAGTTCATAAGATTTATTAAGTTCCTTGCATAATATTTTCTCACCAACATTTTTTTGTTACTCTGAAAAGTTTTGGATTTTTTTGGCTTCACAACCAATAAACATTTATTGTAAGTTTGTTGGTGTTAAAGTGTGTTTAATCCTTAAACACTGTTTGCTGCTGTGGTACATGATTTAGTACATAGTTCAATACAGCTAAATAAATGTCTTGGTCGTGGGTACGTGGGCGTAGTGTACCTCAGGCCTGCCATATCCAGCTCACAAAGTGGTGATGCAATGGGCGGAACAATCGCTCCAGAACTGTCGCATCTAGCTCACTGGCAGTGTTGAAATCAAGATCAGCATTCTCAAATTCCTACATTGGGGGAAGAAATAAATTCATAATTAAGTCAGAGCGGCACACAACAGGCATGACGGACTCTGTCTACTCTCTAAGGCGGAAGTGTCGCAGGACCAAGTGGCTGTGGAAAGCCAATGGGATGGAAGTGCATCGCACGTATCTGAAAGAGCTTAGAGTTTCTTTCAATCTTGTAGTGAAGGAAGCTAGAACTGCATACTTTGCAAACTTAATTTCTTCTTCTAAGAGCAATCCTAAGATTTTGTTTGACACAATTAACACCATTGTTTCACCATTTGTTGCTATATTACCTTGCTTTTCTACCGACGAGTTCCTTACCTATTTCATTGATTATGTCAGGTCTGGTATTGCTCATAGGATTCATTCACCCAACTGTAGCTCCTCTCAATCTGTTATGGTTCTGGACTCTTTCCACCCTATCAGCTTACAAGAATTAATGGACTTAATTAATAAATCAGAACCATTGTCTTGCCCTCTGGATATCATACCATTTTCTCTATTTGCAGAAAAGTATAATCCATAACATTGATTTTTAATTCCTCATTGTCTACAGAAAGTGTCCACTGCTATTTCAAATATACCACTATCCAGCCATTATTAAAAAAATAACTTAGATCCTGCTTTGCCCTCGAACTACAGGCCTATTTCAAAACTGCCTTTTTTTTTGTCAAATCCTAGAAAAGGTTGTGGCCGGCCAAGGTTTTTCAAAGAACAATACATGTGACCTGGATTTGGCTCCATACTTGTGAGATTACATATGTATGGTTATGAATCATTACTTTCAAAAATTCATAATCTCCCCCACAGAAAGTCAGAATTAAGTAAAAAAAACAACAGCTCTTTTAAATTGTACGAGCCATCTTGCGCCTACAAATGAGACGGCCCTTTTAGACACTCAAAATGAGTAAAGTAACACAATTTGCTCCTTGTTACGCCCCGTGATTTAACTCTGCCCTCTCGCTGTCTAATTGTTTCAGATCTGGGGCACCTGGAGCAGCGCCACCTGAGAGGCATCAGACAATTACTGGGCTGAATATATATATATATATACGTCCAGATCCAACGCGCTTCCTCTCTGACCTGCGAGTAGTCGTACCTGGGGTTGTATGATGTCTGAGTGCGGGCTCCTTTTGTCAAGGCTATTATCCCTTAACATGCGTGTGAGACCTGTGTACCCCTAGGCAGAGCTTAACATAAGTGGAGGTGCGTCTGGGATATGGCTCTGTTTAGTGTGTAATGTTTTGTAAAGATTCTCCTTTTTGACAGCTGTAGCAAAGGAGACATTACATGTCAATGAGCTGACGCTTTTATCAAAGCAACTTACATTTTTGCTTTATACACCGTAGATACAGCAAAGGGGAACAATTAGGGGAAGTGTCTTGCTCAAGGACACATCGACGTGGACTAGCAGAACCGGGGATCAAACCACCGATCCTCTAATTAAAAGACGGGCATGCTAACCACTGAGCCACAGTCACCCCTCTGTGCAATTGCTGCACACTATGATATTCCTGTATCCAGGTCTTTGATGAAACACGAGTTAAAGGCTACTATTTTGACTGATAGAAAAATGTGTTTCCCCTAACAAGGTTCAGAGTCATGGACCTCAGCAAATGACCCTGAGGCAGCTGCTACAAAACTACCTGAGGGAAAATCACCTATCAATGCCACCGGTTTGAACCAGTCGATTGACTTTTCTCCTGTGTCTAATGGGGGTGCAAGTCTTGAACTTGAGGCAAAAGTAGGGCGAAAAGAGGAATGAGAATTCCAGTATTCGATCCAGAAGCATTCAATGTTAGCAACATAGCTCTGGTCCCTCCCTTCTTTACGGAAAACTGAAATGTAAGCTTATTATAGTGCATTCAAATGAATTGCAGCTGCCCTGCATTGGTCCAAGGAGGTCTGGCCTCTGCTACGACACTGCAAGTTTGTTGGGATGGCACAAGGGTGAAAAATGCTCAAAACATATGAGCTAGTACCTGACGCGTACAGACAACACTTTTGTAGCCTGAGGAAATTAAGTCGGCACACTTGGCACGGATAGTGCAAGAAGTATGATGATGCTGCTGCGAGACATCTGCCGTTGGAACGCGTCCCCTCGTCGTGCATACTTTCCAGCGCTCTGTCGGTCTCTGCAGAACAGTGCGTTTGACAGTGCCCTGGCCAAATGCAGAAAAGTTTTGGGCCAAACCACGCCAGCAAGTGCTACTGAATTATAACAGCAACAAACTGAACATGTACAAAAGGAGTCTCTTGTCCCTTACTCGCGAACAGACTGTATATGCTGATCCATGACTAAAAAACATGTTTCTTCTGGTACGTGATAAGAAAAAACAACTGAGCAACAGCAAGTTAAGATCCATTAAATAAATCAGTGCCAGTGATAGTTGTGAGAACATTTGTTTTTAATTCATTCTTGAATGAGATTAATTTGTTCATCACAAATCATGTGATTAATTGATTCCATTTTAGCCAAGCACTAACCTTTTTATGAAAAATAGAGTGCTTCAAAGAAACAGGGTAATATTTATTGTGTACATACTTGGCCAACAGATTGTAAATTACCGTCTTTCCTTTTGTTGAAAGTGTAGCCCATACAAACAAGGAGTTATATTGCATAATTGATTAATACATTCGACGAACAATTATTGTATGTTTAATGCACAAATTACTCATTTGCATATTAAAATGGTTATTTGTATTTCTCTATTTCTAAAGCTTATTTACAAGAAACTATTGTTCAACCATATTCCCACGGGGTTTAGAAAAGTGTCTGATAATACGTCTAATATAATGTAGCAATCCTAAACGAATGGTCCAGCAAGCCACTCAAACCTAGCTTGCTCAACTATCATTTCCACCTCTGTCCACACCCGGGCATCCATTGGGTGTATCATTTGACCCAATTGGGGATATGGAAACCGGTTAACCTTACTCCCCTTCCTCCACTGCCCTCCGAGTTGCCGTCACTTTGATTAAAAGCTTTTACAAAACGTTGGCCCTCTTGCACTCCAAATACCCGGCCCTGTAAAAGGCTATCTGGTCCCAAAGGGCATTTGAAACCCCAGAAATGACTAGACTGAGTTGATTTTCTCAGTCTCCCCGGCTGATCATGTTATCTGTGCAAAACCACACATGAGGTGTCCTTTCCAAAATTACAAAGCCGGTGATAGGAAAGGTTCCCCCTCACATACTCCGACCCAAGGGAGACAGCAACCTGTTGCTGTCAAGGATTCATTTTCATATGCAAATTACTGAATTTAAGGGCTAATACCAGCCAATCAGAAAAGAGAGAAACAACCTTTTTCGATGCTGCCAGAGGCCTGCATTTCTTAGAATGCAGAGAACTGGGCCTTTTGTTGGAAACATACTTGAACTTGAGTAAGCCTTCAAGCTTTTCCCCCCCATATTTGCATTTTAATTGCTGCAGACTCTTGCTTTTTGTCTTGATGAATTCAGGATGTACATTTCTAAAGCACTACAATATTCATAGCCTACTCAACACTTAGTTACTCTTAAACTCTTGTATTAGTAAATATTAGTCAGTCAGGGACTGATTCCTATTTGTAGTTGTCTCCCTCGCTGATTATCGCTTGAACCGGAAGTTTCCATATTAACAGCCGTCCCAAAGCTCTAATTTCTGCTGTCATCAGAAACGGACGTTGGTTTTCAAGGAAAGGCCATCTCATTTCTCTCAACATGTTTCCTTGCATCCAAGACACGACAGAGTTTAATGTTCTGACATACATGGAATTTACACAAGTATGAAGCAGAACTAGTGTTACCGTTTCCGCAATGGAAATGACCAAGTCACGCGTAACCCGAGTAACATTTGCGATGGGTTTGGTGTGAACGCAGCATTCCCAAGGAAACGTTACAGGTGGGGAAACGGGGATGCAGTCGTTTCGTGTCGCTGCTCTGTGCACATCCTGTTCCGTTGAGCCTGACCTTAAAGCTATTGTCAATTGCTGTGTCAATTGCCCAAAGCTCCCCACTGATTGCAATCGCCTAGCCGCTGACACAAAGCAGAGTAAAAGTCTAACTTTTTGCTCACATTACAATTGATTCCGCCCCCACTGGATTTTTCTTAATCCAACATTGTAGTCTTTATTTGCTTGACAGTAAGTTAGTTTAACTTGTGTCAGCAGCCTGCAGTAACATACTGTAAGGTCAAAGAGTGCGTACTACAGGACCATTAGACGCAGTGTCAGTCCTCTGCCTTGCACCAGTAAAACAAAAAGACATCTCTGCAGTGGCCGGCCTATAGAGGGGCAATGGGGCTTAGCCCACCAGTCTCTCCTCCAAGACCCGTTTGAGAGAAGAACTTGGCCGAAACTCCAAGTGAAACGATCAGCCGCATGAATTCAGCATAAACTGAGCCTGTCAAAACCTAGAAGCTAGAATCTCAGGACTTACTTATGACTGTGTGTCTGAGTGAAATGCTGATTATGTTACCATTTCTTTTCATTTGCAGTCGTATTTAATCATAAACAAGCCACAGTGCTGTTACTGCTGCACCTAAGGGTGCTGGTGCTTCAACCCTTGGCCTCTCCATGTCGCGGGGAGAGGTTGCTGCCGCTGCAGCTGTGCTGCAATGTCATGTCTGCACTGTGGAGGGTCAGTGTGGCGGTTTTGTTGATAGATTTCGACAACATGTATTTTTGTTGACACTATGGGTTGTGCTCTCCCCTTGCTGTGCTGGTTCTTGCCGGGCGCATTTCCTCCACTGTCGTGCGTCGTGACAGCTCTAGGTCGGCTTGGAAAGATCGGGCCGAAGGTGGCATGCTGGCTCCGGTTACATGCTCTACAGCGCCCGTGCCCAGACCTCACCGCTGCCATGGATCGGCCGACGTAAAGGGCGTCAGGGGTCTGCGGCGATGTCGGCAACCCACCTGACACGTCTTGAAACACGGACCAAGGAGTCTAACGCACGAGTCAGAGGGATCTGAAACCCTGTTGTACAAGAAGTGAGGCTCTCTCGCTCTCATTGTAATAAGTGTTGGAATACATGTTAAATATTTAACTACAAAGTCATGTGTGATACTTTTTGCATTGAATCATATTGGGATGTTTGCTGAAATTGATTGGCTAGCCCTACCCAAAAAAAAAATTCACCAGCTACCACTGCATCTTTGGTAACCCGATACTGTACCCTGAATTTCTCCCTGTTGCTATGTCTACGGTACTGAGCAAAACTGTAAGTCGTTTTGGATAAAAGCATCAGCTATATGAAATGTAAGGAGGAAAAATCCTCCTTACATTTCATATAGCTGAAACATGGTCAAGAACAACAAAAAAAGACAGCAATATCAAAACCAGGATTTACAACACTAGGAAAACTGGACCGTCACAGAGGAGACAGGAGGAACACAGTTACACTGGATTCAATCAGAGGCAGACAATCATATTAGAGGGGCGGTACATACGGACAGGAAGTGAATTGACATGAAACAAGACGTGAGTGACACAATGGGAAAAACTGAAATGACAAGAAAAAACTTTACTGGGGATGAGACGTAATCGAAACAAAAAAGGGAAGACCAAAAAGACAAAGTAAAACAGACGAGGTAGGAAACATCTGAATAAAACTGCAAATGGCCGTGGTGGTGGGTCAAATAATGCATTTCGTTCACATTGACACTGTAGTGTTTTTCAAAAGTGTCAATAGCCAGTTTAAATGAGGTAATTTAGTGTAATTTAGATTAAAAAAAGAACAAACATAATTACAAAGGGTTATTTACATGACGTCTGCCAACCAATCCCTCCAAGTAACATACAATTCGTGAAAAACTTAAATATTAAGCTTTGGTTAACAAGACTGGACCACTTGTAAAAAAGGTATTTTTAATCCAAGAGAAAACTATAGAATGACAGGCTCTTATTTTGTCCCCCCAGACACTCGTATTGGGGTTGTTATTAACGTGGTCTCTCGTCATAAGATACAGTCACATGATCCTAACCAACCCCTTCTCTACTTTGCGTCAATCCGAGCAAAAAAAAAGGAAATGAAATTTTAAATAAACTGCTCCAGCATCTGTAACATGCGCTCCAATTGGTTGATGCAGAAATGCATCAGGAGATGAAGGGTGAGGGAAGAAGAAATCCCGCTCGCTCTCGTCGTTGAGCTGTCAGTAAAGGGGGTTTAGGAAGGAAGAAGATAAAGGTGACTCTAAGCTTATTAAAACCAGGTGTTGAATAGCTAGATTATAAGAACTCCTCCCTAATTTCACAAGCAAAGCCGAAACGGCGCTGTCAGTGTCGAGCAGATACGCCGCCGACTGAATTTAAGCTTCCATCATCATTCAGCAGGCCACTTTTTCCTTTTCCATTATTACCCTTTTTTTACGCCAGTTGGAGGGTTGAGGAAAAGCCTAAAGGAGTCTTAGTTTGGTCTGTTTTTGCCTTCCTCTTTTTTCCATCTCACCATGTGTCTCCTCTGTCTCAACATCTGAATCAGAGGTTCAGCAGCAAGCAGCGCTTCAGTTATAACTATAACTGGAGGCGGAGATGAGAGCTGCCGCTGATACGACGGGGACAAATAATTGCTGAAAACTTTTTCCTTCACTTTCTTTGTTAAAGTCGCAGTGAAAGGCAGGGATTGCTGAGACGCCAGGGCTCCCACAGTGCCATCCATCATGGCTAGTATGTGCCCATTAGATAATAAAATAAATAAAAGCTTTCAAGGGAGCACCCTCGACACTTTTAAAACTTAACAATATGGACTTTATTTCATTACACTGGGCCCTGATATTTCAGAAGAACTGATGAATATGCAAGAGGTGTGTAAAATGTTTGGTTACTAGGCTCGTTCGTTAGAGCTGCTCTCGTCTAGATTCCGTGATGTGATTTGAGAGAGAGAGAGAGTGAGAGAGAGAGAGAGGTGCTGCATCCTTTGTTCTTTTTATGTGTGGCTGTGAAATACATTACTACTGGTTTTGATGTTATATAAATATGATTTTGTATTATCAAGCACACAGGATGTTTTTAGATTAAACCTGAGAGCTCGATTTGCTTTTTACAAATACACATAAAATAAGGTTTTTCTACAACATTTGATGTCAGATCTAAGAGCCAATCAGGTGACTGATGTGGCAACAGCCAGCTGTTTCCCATCATGCAATGGGCCAGGCAGTCGGTGGAGAGCTGCTGCAGCGCCTGGCTCTAAAATCGACGGCCTCCTCGTTCTCGTGCGTATCATTGACCATGTATACAGTGCCTTGCAAAGATATTGACCCCCCCCCCTTGGCATGTTTCCTATTTTCCTATTGATGCCTTACAACTTGGAGTTAAAATTTATCTTTATTTGGATTTCATGTAATGGACATACAAACTAGTCCAAATTGGTGAAGTGAAATGGAAAAAAAAGTTGTTTAAAAAAATTCTAAAAAATAAATAACGGAGAAGTTGTCCATGCATATATGTAACACCACTAAGAAAGGGGCACCACCAAGCAAGCGACACCATGAAGACCAAGGAGCTCTCCAAACAAGTCAAGGACAAAGTTGTGGAGAAGAACAGATCAGGATTGGGTTATAAAAAAAATATCCAAAACTTTGACCATCCCACGGATCACCATTAAAGCCATTATTTAAAAAATGGAAAGAATATGGCACTACAACAAACTTGGCAAGAGAGGGCTGCCCACCAAAACTCACGGACCAGACAAGGAGGGCATTTATCAGAGAGGCCACAGATGACCCTGAAGGAGCTGCAAAGCTCCACAGCAGAGATTGGAGTTTCTGTCCATAGGACCACTTTAAGCCATACACTCCACAGAGCTGGGCTTTATGAAAGCGTGGCCAGAAAAAAAGCCATTGCTTAAAGGAAAAAAATAAGCAAACACGCTTGGTGTTCGCAAAAAGGCATGTGGGAGACTCCCCAAACGTATGGAAGAAGATACTCGGGTCAGATGAGACTAGAATTGAGCTTTTTGGCCATCAAGGGAAACGCTATGTCTGGTGCAAACCCAACACCTCATCACCCTAAGAACACCATCCATTTTCATCGGCAGGGACTGGGAAACTGGTCAGAATTGAAGGAATGATGGATGGAGCTAAATACAGGGAAATTCTTGAGAGAAACCTGTTTCAGACTCTTGTCCATCAGCATCATATCAGAAATATTGTTTAGTGGTTCGAGGTCAATGGAGAAAGTTTGTGACCGTCCAGTGGAAAACAGTCAAGCCAAAACCATCCTTTGAACACTCCTCAACGCTGATTTTTTTTTTTTGGGGGTGTGGGGGGGTGCAGTGAAGTTGTGCAAATGAGCTGATTAGGTGAGTGATGTTGCATTCACACCAAAAGCATTGAGTTTACTCGCTCGGCTTTCGCATTGTTTACACCGGAGAAGGGGTGCGGCTTATCTCTGTGGCTTTTCTCCGTAAAAACGGATACTATTTCCGCCATTGACATAATTTATACTTGTTGTGGAAGTTCCATAAACATTGAAATAGCAAACGCCCTGGTGTCTGGGTTCATAATATTATTTGAAGCTGAACTGTGAGACCTGGGACATCAATGATAGTACGACATGCACGTGGTATGTGCACATGCAAGAGTTTCATGGCATGCTTTAACTGAAATGTGTTTTTCATTTTTCTTATATGGTTTGTGTAATTTCATATTTTCCATTATGGTAAACAATGAAAAACACTGTTAGTTGATCCCACTAACAGTTATTGTCACAGGTGGATATCAGATACAGTATGCTTCTGTCGTCTATATAGATTATATTAAAGGCACGCTGCTGCACTTGGTGACATGTTCCTTCATTACAATGAACGCTGCAGTTTATTCCTCTCAGCTCTCAAACTAGCCAGACTAACTCGATAAAAAATGCAGTCGCAAACTTGATGTCAAATAAAGTGGCACTGCTCGTTGTAATGAAGGAATATGTCTAAGTGTTTTTGTTTAATTGTACTAGGGACAGCAGTGTTCTAACGCATGGAAAGATAGTCTATTTGAGTTGCCTGTCAATGTCATGTTCATTAAAGGTAATTGGATCTTCTGGCCGCTAAAGCAAAGTGAACTGCAGCGTGTAACCCTGGAAACAGAAACTAATAGACATGTTGTGTAATGCTAAGCACCTACACTTTACTGAATTTACCTGCCTGATCATAATGAACACTGTTCCGTCTATGCAGCAACTGACACACACTTATGCACCCACTCAGACACACACTATTCTGTCACCTGGTCTAGTGGCCCCTTGTTCCAAAGGCATACAATATTTATTCACAAGGGAACAAAGTTCTCATTAAATCGTCCACTTTGCAGGAAAAGGCTGCATACGTATCGCCTATTTGTTAATGCTATCGAGAAGCATTAATCTGTCAGTGCATTTGTTCAGAAATACACTGTTTATGTTCCGCAAGCTTTATTTAGCAAATAAGTTAACTTTAAGATGTATGTTTGCTTGCCCCTCTAGCTACTGATTTTAAGCAACTACACAAATACTGTACCTCTAAGACCCGACATTTTAGTCTTTTGCAGGCTGTGACTGTCTCAGTTTGGAAGTTAGAGTGAAGATGAACAACCCTTCGGCGGGAGGAAAAACTGTCAGGGGTCCTTGACCTCAAAATTTGTGAATTAAAATGAGTTTGGATGGTTCCCACGGGTCTCCCCTGTACAGACACACCTACTTCAACGATAACCTCACACCATTTTTCTGCACACTGGGTTTTCTTAACAGTTGTAGAATTGCATAAACTGTTATGAAGGGTGTGGTGTGGAGGACCCAAACGCACACTCACGCAGCAACTTTGAAATTAGGGGAGCAAACTTTATTTTCAAATGTGCAAACTGAAGAATAGAAACAAACAAATAATACTACCGTTAATATCGAGTGGAAACAGGGACATTAACGGAATGGCAACTCAACCGAGCTTGTGTTCAACTCGCCAAAGGAATACCAGACCAATTACCTGAACAACCTGACGATCTGCCAGGGAAAACATTGGTCCTTATAACAGCTGCCTGTGATCACTGTAAATGCACCACAGCTGGGCCAAAGAAAGGGGGCGTGGCAGTGGTTGGAAACTGGGTGTGGACAACTGTTGACTGACAGGAAACATAACAGACTGGAAAGCTAGAGACTTTTGAGTATCAAATGACTACAAGTCATGGATAATGATGCTTGTCCCCATGGTGGCCGTGTTTTTTAAATAGCCTGTTGTGGCTACGATAATCCTGGTTTGTGGGATGTTGCCACAAACCTCGTGCCTTCCAAAAGGCTATTCGAGCAGAAACCCCAAATGCAAAAAAGAAAAGAAAAAAAATTCCGGAGTGTTCCTCAAGATCTTGGTTCCTTAAAGTGGTATTTGAGAGACCATTTATTTGTGGTTGTGAAAAAAAGTGTTAACACTCTGGATATAAGGGGGAGGCAGGGAGGGGTTACACCCAATTTAGGACTGGCTAGCTGTGAAACACACTACTAACTCGTATTTGTGTATGACACACTGTGTCATCAGCTGCCCTTTAGAACCCGGACATCTGTGCTGGTGGTGGGCAAACTTCCTCCTGTCCCAGTCGGTGAAATGTCCTTAACAACATGGGGGAACGGCACACAGTATGACACACTGTTACCACTCTTTTATCTGAATAAGAATCTACTGAAAGCATAGGGTGGACATGAACCTTAGGACTGTGTTGGTATGAATGTGGACCCAGAACGGGTGTCGTAGAAATTCCGATTGGAGGAAAGGGCCTGGTTCTGACGTGGTTTAAAGGGTCAGTACAGATTAAGTTGACCCTTCCAACACTTTTTAGTCGACGTTCTCATTTTGACAATTTCTTGAATTCACCTTTTTAAGTCACTTGCCTATAAGATACATACCCATGTTTGACATCATGAATTGCAGAACGATCTCAGCTCTCTATTTAATGAGGCACCATTGTCATAAGGCAAAAGTGTAAAGAGGAAATATGACTCTAAAGCTGAAAAATGGAATTTTGATTTTTGGGAATTCTTCATATCTCTTGTCAAAACATAACTTTACTCAGGTGGTATAAAGGTTTTGATGGTTAATGTTCGGGAAAGAGGCCAGGTCTGGCATAAAGTCTGTGTTTGTCCCACAAAGATAGAAGTACCGGGAGTGTGTATGTCAGATTACTTGTCTTTTTTTAACCATCTGTTACTTGTGCACATGCAGATGTCTGGTTGGTGTGTACCCACATGCGTCCTTCTCTACATGTAAGGAATACCAATCAGCCCTGTCAGCGTTTGGTGTTTTGTTGGCAGATGTGACTTCAGAGAGTGTTACTGAGAGCTGCAGATGATGTAAGGGAAGATGTTTTTCCTTTTTCAATAAATTGTTTCCCTTTGGTTCCCCCCTGGGGACTACAATATAGGATATCCACGTCTAGGATAATACTTTCTTCGTATATTAAAATAAATGTTCACTGTTTTTAACAATCTTACGTTATGTTGCTTTCATGTTTCCATGATGCATAACACAACCTTACTGACCCATACCTGCATAGCTCTGATGACACCCAGCTCGTGATAAGACGGCTAACAAGCCTGTGCCCAATTTGCTGAAGTGCTTGATCATTACTAGGAGCAACTGTAGTGTAGTTACTAAATGCATATTACAAGTAACTAAGTAACGATTGTGCCGTCAACAATGTATCCCAATTTTACACATACACCATAGACTATAAGAAGTGGAAGTAGTCATCGCCATCTTGGATTAAGTTTGTTGCCATGTTTTTTTTTTTTTGCCTGTAACAAGTGAACGGAAGTGACCATATTTAAAATGTGAAGGAGTGACCTAGAGATGCTGAATACTGCTCTAGTAGTGGTAGCAACCTGTCAATCACAGTAAGCCCGCCCTTATAATTTACTAAATGAACATCATGTTGTATTGAATAAGACTTGAAACTATAGATCGAAACCATAAACTATTTGTTACAATGTTTACTGAGGGAATGAATCAAAATCATTTTCTCATAGACTTCTAAACAATCAGACTCTAAACCGCCGCAGAATGCTATGCTAATATTATGCTAAACTTAAGTTATATGTAGGAGGCTGGATATGCAAAGCAAAATTGCTTGACATCAGCAACTGTTCATCCTGACCAGAAACGTTGAACTATTTATTTCAATAACTAAAAGGTTATGGAAATATTGCAGGAAAATAGAAAAGGTCAACCGTTAGAAAAATTCACTCGACCCCTCGGGGTAAAATCATTAAAACAGGAACATTTATTCGTTGCAAGAAAGGAGCAGAGTCAGAAGTACAAGGTGATAGACGAATTGCATATCCAAGACTGCTCAAAGATCTCTCAAAGAACCACCTCTTACATACTCATCATGACCCACTAACAGAAACCCTCATGACGTCTTCGACCTAATCGGGAACCTTTCCCCTCGTCCCATAGAGCGGTTTGTGAGACAGGGTCATATGATAACAAAGGAACTGCACGTTCTTTCAGACAGAAACCTACAGATTCCCCACTCTCCCTGCTATCAGGAGACATGTTGAGTTTGTGTGTCAGATTAAACAGAGACAGTAAGATGAGAAGTCTGAATATAACAGTGAAATAGTAAATGATTAGGTGTGAATATTGTTTTTCTTCCAACATCAACTTTCCGATATTAAACAAAATCTGCGTTTGGCAAAAGATTATTTAATAACACATGATCTGTGTTTTTGACTGCTCTTTGTTTCTGTCCTTCTCGTATTTGTTTCCTTAGAGAAATAGTCAATATTCATCATCATTCGGGTGGAACATTTGCTGTCCGACAGCACTGTGAGCTTCCTTTTCGATAAGGACATTCTCAAATTCAGCAGGAGGTTGTTATCAAAAGGCCTCAGAACATGCTGACTCTTGCAGACTTTTTTTCTGTGGAAATATACACTTTGAAGATCCGAGTTCCAGCTCATATCAAACGCAGCTCCACTGGGATCTACCTCTGGGATCTGACCAGAGGCACCCCTATGTATTGAGGAGGTTCTTTTGGGTTTTCTTTTTTTTGGGTGAGAGGAGGGTACTTTCCTGTTCTACTTCAGCTGGACTCTCAATTCATCATTTCCTGAGTGGAGTAGATGCATTGGGTTCACTCACAATATCCTGTTAATTCACAAATGGTCGTACAATTTTTTTTTGAAATGGGTTAACCACTGGTTGGAAGTAGCATTTATAATGCTGTTTGTTGCTGTGAGCATAATCAATCATTTAGCTTGTTCTCCCTGTTATTAGCTATTTCACAGTAATTCAAACAAGTAAAGTCTGTTGACTTTTGAGTTGTTCTTGCCCGAGCCATGGTATTACTGAACCATCCAACTTTAGCTAGCCAGAGGGCACAACACAGGAGAGAGGGATGAAAAGACAAGGCATGTGTTTTTGTGAGCACACGCATCTGTTTATCTCTTTTTTCTTCTTTCTTTTGGTTCCTTTAGACTTCCTCTCCTTCTTTGCAGCTGCTCGTCCTTTTGTTGAGGCAGCACAGCTGGAATATTCCGCTTCCTCTTCTTTTTCTTCCTCAAAGCCTGGGAAAGATCGATAACACACACACACACACACACACACACACACACACACACACACAAAGCTTGTTGAGGCAAACTATGAAGTGTCTTTTGAGAAAACCGCAAGGGGTAGCTGGCTCACCGCAGCGTACCTGCCAACCCAATAATTCCTGTCGTCAGCAGGGAATTAAGGGGAACATGGTGGGGATAACGCACTCAGCTAAGGCGTTTCTTTGAAATTCACGTCTATTTTTAGCTCCAGGAGGTAGTGGAGCAAGGTAAGAAGTGAATGAGAATGATTGATCATTACCAGATGGATTAGAGCGGTTGCATCCACCAGAACCCTGTGCTGTTGGACCCTGCCAAACACACTGAGCTCCTACTGAGTCAATAATGTACACGCATTTTACAGCAGCTGGTCCACAGGTGAGGCAGTTTATTACTTTTGCATTTTTTTTCTGCACACATTGCTGTGATGAAATAGGTGCATTGCTCCCTGCTACGTAGTAGCTTACGTGTAGAACTTTTTTTTACCCGGTTTGGTTAAAAGTCTAAACGGGATGGTTTCATAAGGGGGAGTAAAAACTTGTTTTCTAAAAATCAGTAATCAAAATAAACCAAATGTTGGTATTGATTATATCGGAATCAATATATAATCTCTTTAATGTACAAAACATATAGTAAAGCCAATTACATTATGGTCTGTTACATTGTCTGTTAAGCAGTCAATTCAAACCGTTTTCATCCAGCACAATATTGCCTCATAAATCATACCAATAATCTAATCGCTCTTTCAGATTTTTATTTGATATACTTTTTTTATTTTCTTAATTCACTGAAGTTTACACGCATTTGTCTGTTTTTTGTGTGGACTTTTGAAGCCTTCTTCATGAACGCTCACCTTTACAGCGGACAGTAAGCGTTTCGTCTCTGGAGAAATCATCCCCTGCTCGTGATGGCTAAACCTGATGTAAAGACCCAGACAGGTCAATAATCAGGCTGGCTCAGTGAATATCTGCAAAGCATGATTCTGCATTGGGGAGAACACTACATGTTTTGGTCTTTGCACTGCATGCTTTCATATTTTAACTTATGTCATTGATGGAGATTCATCCCCAACCAATTAACCCAACTATCTGCTTTTTTCCCCTTCTGTCCCCAATCGCCGTGGCAATTTACCTGGTCTTTAGCTTGAAATCCGTCCCCCAGAGGGTAGCCTAAATTAGAACACAGACACACACATGCACACAGTCGTGTTTCACTATCACTTTTAAGGACATTACATTGGCCCAATCCCAATCTCCACCCTAAACCCTCAAGCCCTGAACCCTCAGGGACTCACTGACGTCACCTGCTAAGTGGTTGACTGTGAGAGGCTGTGAGGGCTTGAGCTGGTGTGAATATGACAGCACTTTGCTGCAACATCACGTGACTACATAAAAAAAGATTGTGTACAATTGTCTATTCATTTTATACTTTTTACTAGTCACTGATTTGAACGCCTTCCATGAGATGAGAAGTTCTTTTAAATTATTTTCTCTTTTTTTTCAAAACGAAATGTTTGAATGTAAAAAAAATATTATATATACTTTCTACTTGCATTCCTCCAATTCAGTGGTTCTCAACTGGTCTGGCTCCGGGACTCACCATCACCCTTAATGACAAGCCGCGACCCAAATCGACGAACAGTCTAAACATCTATGTATTTAATGAAAAGATGGTGCAGTTTGAACCTGAGATAGTATGGAGACTGTAGTGTTGTGTGTGTGTGTGTCTCTTTTTAAAGGATTTACATTTTGGTGCCATGCTGTTGAATCATGCTAAAACACGTCTTCGTCTGTGAGCGAGCGTCGCAACGTCTCCTTGGTACTACACAGAAAGTAAAAAAAATAAAAAATTAAGGACAGTTTTATTTTGAAAAAGTGACCGAATACATCCGTCTGTGCATCTGAGCCTCTTACTCTTGACACAGGTCAGAGGTTACGTGAGAACGTTTCCCCAAAAATGAAACATCCAAACCATGTGTGCGTACAGATCGCGAGGGGTAGTATAGAAGTCAGTCAATGATTCTTGAGCTTTAGGTTTAAGAGTCAATTTAACGTGTTATGTGAAGCACAGAATGTAGTAGCGGTGCGCAAGTCTGTCAAATTCTATTTATTATTTCCCCAAGCAAAGGCCTGCGACCCACTGAAAACGGGTCCGCGACCCACCAGTTGAGAACCACTGCTCTAATTCATGCGTTTTTTTGTTCCATTTTTAATCTGTAACGTTGGAAAGGTATTTTTTCAGCCTAAACGCCCATGTGCCTCTTTGTTTACCTTTTAACGTCTCCATTCTTCCATTGGGAACTGAGTGTTCAACCTCGTGTTGCAATGCATTGTGGAACAATGCTTCACTACTAAACCCTCAAGGCGCCTCAAAGTCCGCAAAAGGTGGATATTGGGATGGGGCCCTTGATTTAACTTTAACTTTTTGGGGCTCACCATTTATCCTAACAGCTACTTGCCTAACCCTACTTTAACTTCACCCGCCAAAAGTACGATACGATGAACTTTATTGTCCCGCTCAGGGAAATTTGTCTTGGATTCTGGAGGTGCGTCACGAATGCCTTGACAGTCACTGACAAACAATACATCCTCAGCTATAACAACAACAATTACATAACAGTATTGCACATATCCCCTAACATAACACATACATTCATAATACATGCGAAAAAGATCACTAATAAGGCACTATAAAAAATATTACATAGACTTCAGTCTCAAGCAGCATTGTTAAGAAATTTAATAGAAGTTGGAACAAATGGTGTTATGCCCCCTAGTGGCCCGAAGTGGGGCGCAACATAAAAGGCAGCAGTGTTAGCAAATGAGGGTGCAGTCACATCAAAACACAAGTGATAAGAAAGTATTTTTTACAAAAAAAAGCAACACAGGGATCAACAAGGACTTTCAGTGGCACCAAAGAAAACATAACAAAAACCCACACCCCCTTTACAGGTGCTGTGCACCCAAAAAGTACAGTGGGTGGTGCTCACTCTTACCTGGGGTATTAACAAGTAAACCTACGTGTATGTAATATGTAAACCCCGGAGTATCTTACCTGTCCTCATTGACTCTGTGCGCACAACAAAAAGGAATTAATAAAGACAAACAAAAGTAGGCTGCTTACAAACTAAAGTAGAAGTTAATAAAACACAAACAACAAACAAAGCAGTATTTAACTTGTACAGTCAGCGCTCAACCAGCGCTCTGCCGCAGCTCAAGCCAACGAACCCAAAGTAACCGACTCCCAGCACACTGAACAAACACAGGACTTTTCAAAGGGAATGGTTGATTGGTGATCGGGAACAGGTGTGATGATGATGACTGGAACGAGGTGTGCACGTCTGTGAAGTATGAGTGACAACAGGAGGGGGAGACAAAGCAACAACAACACAAAACAGAACAATACAATCCATATACAACACGGTACGTAACAAATGGGTTCTTAAAACGGTTGAGCTTGCAGTAAGGGACTCTATATCGCCTCCCCGAGGGTGGGAGGTCACACTCTGAATGGAGAATGAAAAAAAGTATGGAGAGATCCCGCAATGTGACTGAAAAACAGAATTATGTCCTCACAACATGAGTAATACACACACACACATACGCACTATTCATCTGAAAGACAAGTTAGGTTAAACTATGGTGTGCATTTGTAGATGTTTGGTTTTCGTGTGTGTGTGTGTGTGTGTGTGTGTGTGTGTGTGTGTGTGTGTGTGTGTGTGTGCTTGTGCACAGCATGGGGCTGTAGCTCAGGGAAGAGAATAAAGTGGTGCTCAGCAGGAGGTTGTTATCCGGCTTCTTGTCCATCACTCCTCCTTGGTTTCAAACAAATGCTCAGTGGTTACTTTGGTTCCTTTTAAATCTTTGTCAGGAATGCAGGAACTGTACTGCACGCCATTTGTAACAGCAGAAGAATGTTTCATCGTCAGTTTAATTCCTCGCAAGTTGTGGCAAGGTACACATGTTTCAACACATATTTAGCACTGCTAACACATCTCACAAACAGCATCAGCTAGCATGTGCTATGTAGCACTTATTTTAGTGTGAAGCAACTGAAATGAACTTACCCATGGTAGTTGGCAACTGAACTCCCGAATCTATGCCATTGTGCTCGACGAGGGACAGAGGTCGGCTCCCAAGAAGGTCCTCCAGGACATCGTAAAACGGGCAGGTAGTGCGACCACGGCCACTTGTCCCATTGTCCCGTTTAGCCTGGATGAACGTCTTCACGTTCTTCCAGCGAATCCTGATCTGTTCATGGGTCCTGGGGAAGCCGGCTTCCATCATCTTCAGTGACACCTTTTTACACAGTTTGCCATTTCGTGTCTTCCTCCCATCCATGAATTTAAGTATGTTTAAGTCCTTTAAAACATTTAACATTAATTCTGTCTGATCCTCGGTCCAGAAATGCGTGGTGCCTCTTGTGTTGTCCATAGCGTTGTTTGTTTGTTACTGCCGGCCGACCCCCACCAATTTATCGTCTCTTTCGATTTCCGGGTCACGACCTGGATAGGAGAGAGGGAGGAGGGCGGCGGGATCTTGAGCATGCGCACAAACGCATGGTCCAGTTCCTAATCCGATTCACCGTTTACATGCCGCGTTGTCCGAATTATCAATTGAGTCGAATCAAGTTATCCAGGGGTGTTAATCGGATCGTAGTCGGACCGCAATTATTCGAACAAAGGTGTTTACATGAACATGATAATTCAATTTTAGTCCGACTAAGCCAGTAATTCCAATGCATGTAACCGCACTGATGCTTTCGGCCAATGACTCGATTTATTCACTGCCATGTATATTAGGATAATAGCAGTTGGCCCGAAAGAGAGCATAGTCCGGCTAAAGCAAAATTCGAATTAATACCATCATGTAAACGCACTGCCTTATTGTGCAACAGGGTTTCAGATCCCTCTGACTCGCGCGGTACACTCCTTGGTCCGTGTTTCAAGACGTGTCAGGTGGGTTGCCGACATCGCCGCATTTATAGATCAATGGCGGGCCATATCTTTTCAGACTTAGGCCTTCAGTAAGTGGCGTATAGTCCACATCACGGGGCGGACTGGGGGGGGGGGGGGGTCCCGCGAGATACTGTCACAGACCAACGCAGTCAATACACAGCGTGTTGATACAGTCCATGTGTGTGAACACCCGACCCGCGGTGCCGCTCCACCAGTATGACGCAATGTGCGAGGCTTTTTGGACTGACCCACAAAGCCACTTCATCCACCAGCGCAAGCTCCCCCGCTGAGTCACAAAATTCTGTACCAACGTTGCCAACACTGGTTAATCTTGAAGCATCTGAATGCTGATTTTCGGCACACTGGATGGAAACGCGCATTCAATAGCCAATTTCTTGAGTCTGCACTAAAAATGTGCACATAATTTGGAGTAAAGCTGTATTGTTGAGGTGATGTTAATGTTAACATTTTCTTTGTATGTTTGGAAGCACCGCAAACAGTTGTTTTTGAATTGCTTCAAAAAATTGCTCGTAAAGGAGTTCTTTTGAGCTGGTCTCTTCACTTAACCTTTCTGCCTCTGTAAGGCTTGTTTTGTAGGTAAAGAACTGGCAGAGATAGTGTGGGCGAGTGAGGTTGTTGAAAGCACACAAAAGTGGATTTAATTTATTAAATTATATAAAAGATAGACAATATGGTAGGAGGACAGATACGAGTGAAATATTGAGGTCTCGCAATATATGCATATTTACATGATGACTGATTACAGCTTTGGTGACAGGAAGCCTAAAGGATATTGAGCGTCCTAGGCCAATCCACAGGATCGTTACGAGGGCCAATCACTGCCTCTGTTGATTGATCAGCATTGGTCATATGATAAACGATATCCCCATAGTTGCATTTCTAATCAAAGTATGCTAAGTTTAATTTATGAAACTCTAGGGACTCAAGCTTTTAAAGATTACCATTTGAAGTCAGTCGAACCGTTTCCTTACACAGCTAATGCTGATGCATGCTGTGAGCAAAACTGCTTTGTGTGAAGAAAAAAAAAGGGTAAGCATCTTTGTCCCTATTTCAGCCCCATTTCTCAGTACCATGAATCAGAAGGACTAGGGCTTTAAGTGTATTTGTTTCACTGGTCGAATAAATATAGTACTACACAGATACTACTCACACATACTAACATATACATTATATCACACATTTTATTGATAGTGTTGAATGAATTACCATGTTTGCTGGAATAAGTTCAAACTTGATTTTGTGAGCTGAGGTTGTTTGCATGTTTTCAGATAATAATGCTTTGTAACAAAGGTTTAATGTTAAGAAATAAAATGTATGTGGCAGGACCATTTTTCTCAGATAAAACATTTTTTTAGGGCCTATATTATAAAACTTATTTTAGAGCAGCTATTAAGTGAACCAGAATTGATCAGTGGGCTTTAATGTGACGATAACATTCTTGGAGGTTATGAATCCTAAAAGTTATCTCTACTGTTAGTCAATAGTGGGATGAATGTGTAATTGCTCTCTGGAAAGCTGCAACATTGCAGCTTTATACTTGTTCTTTTGTTGTTCATTTGTATTTTTGTTCTGCTGCTGTACTTGATGTGTGGTACACCTCCAGCAATAAACATTGTAATTCTGAACCTCAACAAATACAGACACATTACTTTTATTTAGCATCCTTATTACGTAATATCGTTCCATGTATTTCATTACTCCTCAAGCCTGTTGCCAACAATGGTAGTCGTGTGCCTAGTATGGGGTTAGGCAGGAAGCATCGTTGTGTTGTTTGGGATTGTGAACCTGAAGAAGACCAAACCATGTTTGCATGACTTTAAAAAAAAACGTTGACTCAATCATCCAACATTGAAGTTATTTTCAATATGGCACGATTGTATAGATTTTTTTTTAAAGAATTTCTTCCTTGTCAGCTTGTTTCTGCCTCTAACTCAATCAATTTTACTTTAGCTGTCAACAGCATTTTCAAATCATCCAAGGTAATAACAATCATAATACTGCACATGTTTTTAAATTGACCATTCATTTACATTCAGTTAGCTTCAGCATAAATTCTAATCCAATTATTATTTGTTGGTAAAAGCAAGTCTCTAATTCAGGACAGCTGCATGTGTGTGTCTACAAGTACTGTCCATAATGATGAACACAATTTTCTGCCAGTCTTTTTCCACACAACACATTGCGTAACCAGACACATTCCCCTGGACTTGAGTGCTCCAACCTAATTTATCAGAACTCTCAGAAAAGCCAAGTAGCTGTTAACTTGACAGTCGGCGTACAGAAGGGGGGGAAACGGATGCACTTTGATGTGAAACTAATCAAACATGTTTTTGACGCGTTCAACTTTTGGTTTAGGTTGTTGGAGTCTGACTGTGGCTTGTTAACACCACTTTCTGCTCCTCCACTGAAGGACCATTGAACTGTGTTGTTGATACTTAAGAGCCCATACTGATTAACTTTCATTTAAACTGGGACAAACACTCTGCTAAAATTAGACAATGTGAAGAAGTGTCCATGGTGACAACATCGCTTACACTCTTTATATGTATTTCAAATACATGGTAGTTGATTGACTGAGTTGATAATAAATGATTGATTGAATAACAAGGATTGAACTCTAGACTGCTGGTCGCAGCTAAAATACATTTCAATCAGGAGAGACAGTGGGTGATTCATAATTCATAATATTCATTATGCCGGATGATGCATTCATGGTTGCACATTAATTTATTTGGCGCTTGAACTC
This sequence comes from Clinocottus analis, assembly GCF_023055335.1. NCBI lineage: Eukaryota > Metazoa > Chordata > Actinopteri > Perciformes > Cottidae > Clinocottus > Clinocottus analis. Next base: position 10,241,293 of record NW_027175832.1, read on the forward strand.
CACGAGAATTATGGGATTGTGCTGTGTTACCCTGAGCGGCAGCTATCTGTAGTCTGTAGTCTGCTGGAGGTGCAGATGGGGTGCTGAATCTGCGAAGGTGGATGGTGCTGGGGAGGCAACGGCTGGTGAGGGGGGTGTGACGTTGCGGCATTGGCTGGGTGCACCCAGCTGTTAAACAGCTGGTGGTCTGACGCTTCTGACATTTCTGGCGGTGATGTAGGAATGGAATATGTGCACTGATGGACAGTATGTGAGAAGCCTACAAGCCTGGCATGAGGGGTATGTCTTCTTGACTGAACCTACGCTAAAGCTTCATATATATTTGGTACATTGAAGGATGTTAAATGATTACTTTGTAGCCACAGCAACAGCATCTTAAGGGATGGTGTGGTCAACTTTGGTCCAGACTGAACTATTTCAACTAGTCGGATGAATGTTCAAGAAGTTTTCAACAGACATTCATGTTTCCAAGATGATGAATCTGAAAGAGTTTGCTGATCCCTTGACTCTTCCTCTAATACCATCACAGGGCTGACACTTTTTGATTTCAAAGCAAAATGTTTGAACATCTTTTGAATGGATTGCCATCTTTGCCTTGGTACAGACGGACAGACACTCTTTGATAAATCATCCTCTTTGGCACCACCATCAAGGTCCTTTTTGATGGAGTTTTTGGTTCGATGCATGTAATAAGGTCTGTGTTTATCAAAAGCTTAAAAGATTTTAACATTTTGTTTAAGGATGTAAAATGTCACTAAAAACAGCTGGTGTTAATTTTGAAGCTTTTATGTATTTAAAAAGGTGGATGCTGACATGTAGCTAAATGAGACTTCAAAACATAATCATGGCGACAAGTCCACCTTTAGCCTTCTGCCAGTGAGGTAAAGTCATTTGAGTGTCTAACGTTAGCGTATTACTTCAGCTTCAAAAATTAAAGTAGTATTTGTGAAATTCATCTTGCTGAAAACATTTAAATATCCTAAATGTTTGCACAGAGCTTTTTTTGTGCAATAATCCAAAAATAAAATGGAAAAATTACAGCATTTATTATTTTTTTTGTCAAGTGAACCAGTGTGATGCTAACTTATAGCTTTGGCTAACAAAAATGTCTACAGATCCCAAAATCTACAGATCCAATAGACAAGTCCCAAATAAAAGAAGCCCTTACCTTGGACCTATTCAGAATCAGAATCATTTATTGCCAAGTAAGTTTGCACAGCCGAGGAATTTGTCCTGGCAGAAGGTGCTCAACATTTGACAACAACATCTTCTAAGATTAAAAAGATTTCTTAAAATCCACCTGTTAAAGATTAGCATTCATCACAAAGTCCAGCTTCACAGAGCTGCTTGCATGGGCTGGCAAATTCACAATTTCAGTTTCATGGTCCCTGCTGTGCTTCTCTCCCTTTTTAGTATCCTACCTGGTTTCCTTCTGTGTGTCTTCTTTTTGTCCTGTGTCTGTGGGTGTGTCTGCCTGGGTGTGGCCTTCCCTTCCCTGCTGCCAAGTAATCTGCACACATGCAACCTATTCTCTTATCAAGCCCCATAGTAAATGTACCCCAGTTCTCCCTCCACTCCTCGCCAGATCATCTATGCCTCTGATCATCTATGCCTCATCTCACCTCTATGCAATGACTGCAACGGCCAATTTGATGCCCAGCATTCTGCTTGTGTTTAGCCTGTGTTTTCTCTTGCCTCAGTCTCTCAACTCCCCTTGGAAATCCCTTGGTCACAGACTTTGTCAACCCAACCCAACGTGCGCCAGATGGGACAGCAGCTCAATCGGGTTTCCACACAGCTTTCCCCACGTCCTGCTCCAGAAGACGTGTCAGCGCCGCCAGTGGCAGCACCGCCAGATCCTTTTTTTTTCTGGGCAGAAATTGCCTCTCAGCAGAGGAGCGGCACTGTAGGATCAGAGCCGGATTGTGCATTTATTGTGGCCAACCTGGGCATTTCCTGGCCCCCTGTCCCTAGCGGCCAAAAGTGAAGGCTCATCCGTAGAGGTGGGGAGACTGAGCCAGGCTACATCCTGCACTGCCCCCCCCCCTCCCTCCCTCCCCGCCCCCACCTCCCCACACCCGGATGCAGCTCGAGGACACTCTCGTTTGGAACCAACAGTCCCTTCCCCTACGTGCGTTGGTGGATTCAGGAGTGGATGACAGTTTCATCGATGCAGGATTTATTTCCCGAACTAGAATCTCCTGCCAGTCACTCAACACTCCTCTCCGGGCTCATGCTATCAACGGGGGAATCTCGCTCGTGTTACCGACACCACGGAAGTACTGCATCTGGTATTGTCAGGTAATCACCATGAAGTCATTCAGTTTCATATTATACCCTCTCCTCTGACCCCCATAGTTCTTGGTCAGACATGGTTAAGACTCCACAGTCTCCACATTGACTGGTCTAAGAATAAGGTTCAGAGCTGGAGCTCCTCTTGCCTAAAAGCTGCCCGAGTGCCTACAGAGGGTTCTGCTCCCTCAGTTGACTTGAAACTCACTGATCTGTCAGCTATTCTTACAGTGCATCAGGATCTTTGTAAAGTCTTTAGCAAGAAGCAGTCTCTCTCGCTACCATTCTCATATCCTGTTGGGAGCTGGATTCTTTTTTTTTTGTTTCCAAGAAGGACCACTCTCTGCGATCCTGTATTGATTTTCGTGGATTAAACAATATTACCGTAAATAACAAGTACCTCTTTCTCCTAATAAACTCTGTTTTTGAGCCTCTCCAAGGCATTAAGGTGTTCAGGAACGCCTACCACCTGGTCAGACTCAGCAAAGGGGACAAATGGAAGACTCTCAGAACATGTCTCCCATGTCCGCCAGAGACTGTTGGAGAACTGACTCTTCGTCAAAGCAGAGAAATGCGAGTGTCACACTGGTTCAGTCTGCTTTCTGGGTTGCATCATTGATAGTGGGCGGGTAAGGGCTGACCCAGAGAAGATCAAGCCAATGACAGATTGGCCCCGACCCTCCAACCAAAAGCAACTACAGCGCTTCTTGGGCTTCGCAAATTTCTATCGCCGGTTCATCAGAGACTACAGCAGAGTTGCAGCTCCAATAACCAGACTCGCATCCACCTCCATCCTCTTCACTTGGACCCCTGAGGCAGAGTTTGCCTTCTGTGAGCTAAAGAGTAGCTTCACCTCAGTCCTTATTCTGATTCAGTTACCTGGGAGATTCAGGGAGGCTTAACGGACACAACCCGACCCAGGTAACTGTTTTCTCTCCTGCCTCAGTCTCTCAGCTCCCCTTGGAAATTCCTTGGTCATGGCCTGTCAACCCAACCTGCCACCAGCCTACATTGGACACCATCACCAATCCCTCACCTTGTCCTCTGGTTATGTTCTAATAAAGATGATTGTGTATCACTCCAGCTCCATGGGTCTTGCTCTTGGGTCCAGCCTCGCAGAACTTTAACATTTTGTGATAACAGTACGAATTCAGCTCAAGAAAGATAATAAGTTGGAAATGTTCGCCCTCTGATCCCCAGGTATGCACACAGAATAATAATGTGCAAAAAGTATGGGATTTGTTTGAAGTGCCCCCACTTTTTTTGGGAATTATATCCTGAATGACATCAGTATGAGGATACACTGCGTATGATTTCTTAAAGCCGAGCAGGAGAAGTATTTCCCCATTGTTTCCACAGGGGGATTAGTTGCCAGGAGTTTCATTATCATGTGAGGTCTCTCCTCTCTGCTTTGAATCAGCTACTCAAACCACTAGAGTCCCGCAGGGATTTACTCCTGCGAGCACCAAAACTCTGGGGAAGCACCACTTTTGGCCTTTTCTCTTCATAGTCAAGACACAGCTATGATTCAGAAAATTTGAATTCTTCAAAATCATTTTTCCCCAATTGTCAAAGGTTGGTGACGTGGTTGATTACCAGTTGGCTGTTTAGTGTTGAGATTTTACTTTAAAGAAAAGCTCCAATTCCAAGCTCTATTTATTGACTTGTAGAACTCTAAAGAGGTGCGATTAAAATTAAACCATGTTATCTTTGAACAATCATGCAGTCAGGGGGTGAAAACCTAATTAGGCTGCATCAACACAAAATGAAGGGTAAGCTAAAAGGAAAGTTTCTATTCTCTCTCTCTCTCTCTCTCTCTCTCTCTCTCTCTCTCTCTTTCTCTCTCTCTCGCCTGCTACTGGGAGGTCAAGGTCCTTTAACCTTTAACGAGGAAATGAGGAATGCATGTCGTTAATTAAAAGTTTGCTTTGGATTTCTTATTAGGACAAGGCTGATGATTTGTAACCACAAACATATTGATTGCACCATTAGTGCTGTTATAAATAGATTATTATGAAAAATGAGTGGCCATAGGGAGATGGAAGAGTTACCACAAGATCAAAACAGCTACATTCATTAATTTTGCACACATTTTCTTTATTTATAGTAAACGGTATGGCATACAGTATTGTATAACACCTAAAAAATACCCAAGGTAATTTTTCTTAACCTAACTAAGTGGTTTTGTATTTCACAATATGTTCCTTCACTTGTGTGTGTGTCTGTGTGTGTGTGTGTGTGTGTGTGTGTGTGTGTGTAGTGGCAGTTATGAAGTGTTTGAGGCTTTTGTAGGGAAGCGCAAAAAAAGATATATGAACCAGTTGTATGAGGATATGTTGATTTATTAAAAGCCAATTAGCTGTCACCAGTAAAACAGCGTTCTTGCCTGGGGTCCACAGAAACCCAGAAGCTGTAAACAAACTTTTTTTTTTTTTTAGCATTGAACAGACCTTGGGCTCGCTGTATTCCCCTGTTCCCACTTCTAATGCTGAGCTCAGCTAACCAGCTGCTGGCTGTAGTCTGATATTTACTAAGCAGATATGAGAGTGGTATCGATCTTCTAATCTTCCTGTTGACGAGGAATAAATTAAGCTATTTTGAATGTTGAACTATTCCTTATAAAAGGAATATTATGTGGTAATCTATGGGGAAGTAATGTAAGTTATTCCAGTGAGCGTCCGGCCGATTGAATATAGTTTCCTTTTAAGGTGTTATTAAGCACCCAAGCATGCCTTAAGACCATCATGGTCTCACCCTCAATTACACATGCTTTTATAAACAAACTCTGAATGCACACTAGTGTCATGGATACAGTAGGTTCTGTACTGGGGAAGCTTTTTTTTTAATTTCAAAGAACAGTGTAAGCACATGTGGGATAAAAATGAGCGATGAGCGCACCAGAGGTACAGCGGTTAGAGCGTGAAACCCGAGCAATGATTGAGCTGTGAACTGCGTTCATTCAGCTCTTGTGATCCAGGTCCCTTCTCTCATTACTGGATCAAAAATGAAACCGCACTCCGAAATGAACTTCCCAGGTGACCTTGAGCCGCCCACCGCTTCCCACCTCAATTTGTGTTTATCGGCAGTTGCGCTTAAGCCCGTCCAGCGGTGATCCGCACTACATCAAGATGGCACGCAGGGGCCCAGCACCTCATGCCGCCACTCTGGAGTACAGAGGGAAGAGGGGTGTGTGTGTGTGTGTGTGTGAGAGAGAGAGAGAGTGAGAGAGAGAGATATGGAAGGTGAACTAGCAGAGTATGAATATTAAATGCCTAATGTATTTTCCTTCATGTGGACGTGCGTGCACACTGAAAGATATCAGTGGAACACCTGCCTCTGCGACTCCAGCACGGCCCCTGCACCTCACTAAATGAACTGATGCCGCGGTGAGCAATTACTACTGCTTTTACTGTGCAGGCTAAACCGTTCGTTTGCAGTTACAGATTCATGCCATGCCGGGTAGATTTGTAGACAGACTTGGCATGCTTTGCTCTGACTGGTGAAGCGCAGTTTATCTTGAATGAGTCTATTCTATTTAGGATTTCTTCCCGATAGAAGTGTCTTAAAACTTTCTTAAAATGTGCACACTCTCTACTGACCAGCAGGGGGTGACTCCATTGCTTGCAAAAAAAAGGTCTGGTTGTATAGAAGTCTACTTCTCTATTTATTCTCTTCTCTCAGTAAGACATTGTAAACATGAGATTATGGGCTCAATCTATAGTTTCAAGTGTTCTTCATTACAGTACGATGTTCATTTCGTAAATTTTACTCCATTTAGAGTGTAATAAACCATAAAGTAAGGAAAGCTTTAGAGCGGGCTGACTGATTGACAACAGTTGTATACATACGGCATCTCTGTGTCACTTCTCCACATTCTTAATATGGTTACTTCAGTTTGTTGATTAGGTTGAATTTAGGAGATGCATTGGTTCCCCCACTTTTAACACCTTGCCCAGTTTGTGATTGCAGCCTGATGATTTATGCTTTCTATTTAACAGGAGCGACTATCTTTTTGTTTTGTTTGGTTCAGCCAGGACTAGCAAACCGCCACGTGAACAACTCTTGGTTCTGTTTTTTTTATTCAAGACAAAACTGACATGTGAAGTTCACAGTCACAAATCTTTCTAAGCAGTTGTCAGAGTTCTGCGGATGGCAATGTTGGTCTGTCCTATAACATTTTGGCCAGAGTGATGTCTCAACACATATTGGACCAATTGACTCGGCAGTTGGCCTCATGGCCTTCATTTTACATCTTTATTTAGTCAGCAAATTAAAAAGTGAGTCATTTTAATTTTTTTAATACTTGCAAAACATTCACATCAATCTCAGGTGGACTTTGTGTTGTGCTGACTGGTGAAAGTTATTATGCTACTTGGATGAACTGAAAAGGTGAACATTAACATTAATCTACTCACTGTCCATTAACCTGAATTTACCAATGACATTGCTGCGCTTATGTCCATCCATTTGAATTTAGCTTAAAACAAAGGAAGATCATTTGTATGATTTACAAGAGTGGTCTGAAGCAAATCTCTCATCTATTATTTTTGAATGATTTAAGCATCAAATGCACAATGTACCTGAGTGCAATGCAATCCAATGCAATTCCCTTGCAACATCATTGTCACTATATATGCGTATGAGAATCGGCTCAGTTTGTTTACAGGCTGACCAAACCGGTGCAATTGCTGTCTCACCTGCTGTTTATTGCTGAAATGTTCCATGGAAGTGCACCAATGATGATGATGATGATGATGAAATGATTCACTGCCTGCCAGAGTTAAACAATAACCAACTCCATTCTTGAGATACATACTTTATTTTCATCTCAAACTTACCCCTTCACCAGACACAGATCGATCGCTGCCCTTCGAGCATTTCTCTGTGCATTTATTGACTTGACTTGAAGGCTATACATTAGGATGGAGCAGCAACTTTTTTTTTTTGCTAAGCACAAAAAAGTCCAAACTAGATATTTTGCCTCAAAGTACATATTTGCATATTGTATGGAAAAGAGAAAATGCTGCCTCTGGAGCAATCAGTTTTGAATAAACAATAAAACTTTATGTTGCAAGTTGCAGTAAGGTTTGATATGGCCATGTGACTTTCTTTCTTTCCTTAGTTTTTATTCTAGTTATCTGGCAGACAATTAAACATCTTCAATACTGTTACCCGTAGAGGAATGCACACTGTGCAACACAGATGTATTTTTGATCCTCTTAGCAAGCTCTCAGAAATGTGTTCACACACTTGTCTAAAAACCCCTCCGATGCCTCGAATGTTCTACGCCGCAGGGCTTGTGTGAGTATTTGTGGACTCAGAGGTGATAATTACAATTTACACTCGGCGAGCTGCTGCAGAGATGCAAAGACCAGTAGGAGGCGTGATGGCAAACTAAATGCAAGTAGAGATAACCACGGGGTTCGTACGGAGGTCCGGGAGAGACAGAAGTAAACGGGAGAAAAGTCCTTTCACAAAAACATAAATCGCTACAGACTGTAAAAAGACAAACAATCAAACAACTATTTGCCTGTGAAAGAATGTTTGTCACAGTGTGTTTCCCATGTGAGCATTGTTGTGGAAAATTTCTTTGTAGTTCAGGAGAAGAGTTTAAATTCTCAATCGATATAAAAATGAACAGAGATATACAGGATCAAAGTGTCTTTTGTGGTTTATTTTGCTTGCAAGCGGAGGAAAGTTTCAACAGACACGAATCTCAGTGAGCTGTGAAAACAACATTACAGTGTTCCATATTGTGATTTATAGACGCTTAGGCATCCCTCCCCATTGCACCACGGATTACGACAGGGAAAAAGCGTATAGGTCTGGGATAGGAAGTGAAATAAGACAGTGTATAGGTTTGACCACATAAGGAATAGGAAGAGCGCATAGCATCTTATAAGACAAGGACCAAAAAAAGTCACGTTTCAGTCATCTGTCCTCTGTATGCCTCTGGTCTCAAACCAATTCAAACAAACACAAACATAATGTCTGTGTTCTGCACAACTTAAAAAAAACCCATTAGATCCATACAGATGCATGTTACAACAGAATCATACATATTTTACCATTACAGCGTCCTGAGGTGAGCTCCAAGAGAAAGCGGGGGAGGGGCTGGGCGGTCGTCGTAGTTGTTAAAGAAAATCATTACGGCAATAGGTCTGCAGCCGTGCAGCTAAAGACCAATAGAGAATCCTATATCCATTTCATCCCATGATATTAGAGTGACGATTCATCAGTTGGTACACCAAGTCTTGGGTTTTTGTTTCTGGTTTCTTTGTTGCCAACATCTCCTTATGTCATGGTCGCTGCTGTGCCTCTCTCCCCTTCTAGTATCCTGCCTGGTTTCCCTCCGTGTCTTGTTGGTCCCAGTCTGTCCTGTGTGTGCTGGTGTGTCTGCCTGGGCGTGGCCTTCCCTTTACCTGCACATATTCAACCCATTCCCTCATCAAGCCCACAGTATATCTACCCCAGTTCTCCCTGCACTCCCCGCCAGATCGTCTGCCCTTCCATGGAACGATTGCTACGGCCACTTTTGATTCCCAGCATCTGCTTGTGTACACACAAGCAGATGCTGGGAATCAAAATGGAATCAAAACCTGTGCTTTCACCGGCCTCAGTCTGTCAGCTCTCTTTGGTCACTGCCTGTCTACCCAACCTGCCAGCAGCCCACATTGGACACCATCACCAATCCCTCACCTTGTCCTCCTCTGGTTCTGTTAAAATAAATCTAATTGTGTATCACTCCAGCTCTATGGTTCTTGCTCTTTGGTTTCTCGTGATTTTTTCCCAACACACAAGTCCATCAGGACAGGGGGCTCCATCGAGCAGTGGTTCTCAATCTTTTTACGGCGATGTACTTTCTGTAAAATCTTTGTTTTTTATGTAGAAGTGATGTTGTGCCATCAGTGTCGAATTTATTAAACTGTCAACAATATTGCATTGAACTGAATGCTTTCGCGTTAGTGAGAAACTTGGTCAGACTTGGTGGCATGGAGGCCACTGTTGTAATCAAGCGCTTCTCCAGACTCAGAGCTCTGTCCACATCCTCATCAGAGAAAAAATATTCTCCACCTGAGGAAAGCAGGTGAAATCTCCCTCTGCAGAAGACTTTCTCCGCAGCTCTGCTTTGTTCAGGAAGCCACCCACCTCGTCATACATGTTGACAATGCTGGTCTCCTTGCCCTGCAGAGACACATTCAGTTCGCTAAATATATATCTGACAGTCTGTGTCCTGGAACAAGGTGGCTTAAGGGAGATATGTACTCTATCAGAAATCACACTCACACTCTCACACACACACACAGAGAGAACTTTAGTGTGCAGCAGCAGTGTTGTGTATTCAGCTCATGTTTTCACAGAGGCAGTGAAACAGGCGTGCACTGCGTGGTCTTGTCTTTATGAAGTTGATCACTTTGACGCTGTCGTTCAAAACGTCATGTATCCTAGAGTTTATTTTCTTGCAGTGCTACTGTGTGTGACACAGGGAGTGCACTCTACGTCAGGTTTTCTTCTTTGATGTGCGCCATGAGGCCTCTCGCGCTGCTCGTCATTGAGGCCGCTGCGTCCATGCAGACGCTGCTGCATTTACAACTCATTCCGTTACTAAAAACATAGTCGTCTCAAAACTGATGGCATTTTGCCGTCTCTGGTTTGGCCTTCTTTGACTTGTCCCATGTTTTCAGCAGCGTTGCTGCTACGCTTCAATCACGGCTCCATTGTGTGAGTTTTAAGGCGGCAGTGATGGACAGATGGGTAATGACAGGTCGCGTGTTCCAGGTTGGGTCAAAACATCCTGACATGGGGGTGTCTCCGAGTTTTTAGGATCATTTTAGTAAATATCCTACTTATTATAAAACTCAGTTTATGAACTTACACTTGTGTTTTAATAAATATTTGATAAATAACTATTTTTAAAGTATTTTTGTATAGATGCTAATTTTAAATATTTTTTTTAATCTCACGTACCCCCAGGGGTACGCGTACTGCCATTTGAAAACCACTGCCATAGAGAGTTGGCTCCCGATGGCCTCATGTCTTAAGGAAACCCACGGCCAAGTAGCTGCCGTGCCACTCCTCTATCCGTCCCCGTTGGTGGATTTCTTAGCTCCTGTGAAATATCAAAGGGGATTTATCAGTGCGACGCAGACACACTAAAAGCACTGGAAATGGATCCACTATGGCAGTCACTAATGCTTTACATGAAAGTGAACTGAGTTCAAATAAATACAAGATCTCACCTTAAATTTTCATTGGAAATTATCCAATTTTTATTATCCAATTTTTTGGGGCGGCTGTCGCTCAGGGGGATGAGTGGTCGTCCAGTTACCACAAGGTAGTTGGTCCGTTCCCCAGTCTTCCCATAGTTGACGTGTCAAAGTGTCTCAAGACACCTAACCCCTGGTTGCTCCCCGGGCGCCTCACAGGGCAGCCACTGCTCCTTAACCAAGAAGGGGGAAATTCTTCTCTGCATTTGACCCAAAGGAGTTTTAAAAAAGTGCATGTTTCTTTTCTTTGTTTAAAAACCTTTGGAGATCAGGCATCCCTCCAGCCCCCATTTCTTTGTAAAGTACAACACATGTTCATTTATAGCATTCCTATTATAATCCCAGACAAATGATAGTAATGTTTCAGATTCAGGGCATGTGTTGTTCAGACAGGTACGAGATGTTATTCACTTCAAGTTATTCAAAGTGTGATGATGTTTATTGTCACATACACCATTTGATACATGGCGTTAAGGAGCGCATCTGTAAACCTATTCACTGCATAGACATCCTATTTACCCCAAAAAGACAGTCGCAAGAGAAACTCAGGAGGAGCAGAGAGACGAAGGTATCGGGGCTCTGAAGTGTCACGCATTGAACGTGACTGTCACTCATTTCGGTCTTAAGTCACGCCCTCCAGCCACACCGCTGTTCGGCGGCGCGTATTTGTTGTCATCGTTGTTGTCGCAGCCATTTCTTTAAGCTGCCTGACTTCCGGGAAACCTGCTATCGTGGCTCCTCGATCATGACAAGCAGAATAAGAGCTTTAGAAAGGCCTTTGATATGGCACTGCGGAACAACTTCCGATTCTTGCAAGGAGACGACAATTTGAGACTTGCGATGTACCCAGTGTCTCCATTGGATGCTTTAGTGAAGACAACGAAGGAGGTCAGGCTCTTAAAGGAGGAACAAACTGACCACCTATAAGCAAATTTTGTCTGCCTCCTTTAAGCAAATTGTGTCTGCAGCAGAACCATAAACCCAATGACGGAAACTGATCCAATTGATGGACGCATCTCCCAGAGCCACGCCTCAGCAAATGAGGCCAAGGCAGCTCTCTGCTGAGGAAGATTACATGTTGATTGAGAGCTAGGCAAATGTAAAAGACTTAAGTGTGGAGATCATTTTCTAATTGTTCTTTTTTTTTTATTTGATACCGTTTTATCAGTGTTTAATCTTACTTGGCTTAGCTTTTGTTGGAACTCACTGTCTGTTTCTCTTGCTTTGTCTGTCAAAGCCCTTTGTAAAGTTTTCAAAAAGGTGCAACGCAAAGAAAGGCTTTATTATGAGATGATTATGAGAGCTATTTATTCTGGCAATATAACAGAAGCACATGAGGGTTCTCACAACCCGGAAAACTTCCAAAGCAAAGAAATCATTATTTTATTCAGCTATTGGTGAGATAGTTACTCCTCAGAGATTTAGTATTAAGCTAGCAAGTTACAGGCAAGGTGGGGAACTTAAATGGATGGACCTGTACTTGTATAGCGCTTTTCTGGTCTTCCGACTACTCAAAGCGCTTTAACACTACATGACATCATTCACCTAGTCACACACTGATGAGAGGAGCCACCATGCAAGGTGCCACATCAGTATTATCAACCACTCACAAACCGTAGGCACAGCTAGTGAAGCAATTTCATGGTTTTAAGTGTCTTGCTCAAAGACACATGGACATGGGCTAGCAGAGCCAGGGATTGAACCCCCGATCCTCTGATTGAAGGACGACCCTACTCACTACTGAGCCACAGTCACCCTAACAACAAATTACCACAAGTTATCACTTTAAAGCATTTGTTCTGGAAATTAGAAATCCTTTTGAACCCACATCCTGCAGGAAACACAAATTCACTGAACGAACTTGTACTTATTTAGAAATTTCAACAAAGCTTGTTACGAATCAATCTACCACGGTACAGCAGACCAGCAACCTAATGCGCGGTGTTCAGCCCGGCCTTGGCGAGCCTGAGCGCACCATTGAGTCTTCCCTTCTGCCCACCTCCCAAATTAGGACCATATGTTGCAGTTTTAGTTCACAATTGCTTATTTATTTTTTTAACTATGAATCTTAAATCATCTTTATGGTAAGCCTAGCCTAAAATAACTAACGAAAAACAATCTGTGCAAGTAACCTAACTTCCCTAGACCACACAAAGGAACAAAACAAAGTACATGTATCTTACTTCTCTCCGAAAACAGATGAAAACAAGGTTGAACAAAAAGGTGTCTCACCCATACCACTGCCGACACCCTTTCTAACTCCAACACACAAGAATCTGACATGCAACATGGCCAGGTGGGAAAATGGAGAGACAGGAGAGAGAGCCAGCCTCCTTCTTCTTCTTCTTTTAGGTTTATTGGCGGTTGGCAACTGTTCGGTGCATTACCGCCACCAACTAGGATGGAGTGTGGGTCAGAATGTCTATTACTAGCCCTATCAAAAATATATATGTAAACAAAAACAAAAAATAATAAAATAAAATTTAAAAAAATAAAAAATTATATATATATATATGTATATATATATAATAAAATAAACATACAAATTTAAATACTTATATATACATACATATGTACATATACATACCTACGCACATACATGCACAGTTTCAACAAACAAACCATAGCTACCCAACAAAACAAACCAATCCAACCGAAATATACATAAACCCATAGCTCAAAGAGAGCCAGCCTCCATAGGTTCCTTCCCTCTTAAATACCAGCCGACCAATCACCTGCAAGTACAAAGCAAAACACATACAGCACCCCCACCGGGCAGGGAGGTGAACAGCATCAGGGCCCACTGCCATCCCATGGACTCTGAGCCATAACAGCGGCGCACTTCGCAAGTCAGCAGGGGGCGCTGCTGCCACACAACACACGAGTCCCAATGGGACACTATGACAATAATGATATTGACAAAAATGAAAAAAAAAATATATTAGGGAAAAGTTGTTTGTTTAGAAATAGTAGTTTGAAAGTACCTTTTATTACCAAGTTAGGTCTGGGCAACAAAACTACATGGTTAGGTTTTGGAAAAGATCGTGGTTGGGGATCACATGACTACAGTTTTAGTTTGCATGATGACAAAATCATCAAGTATGAAAGTTACGTGACAAATAATTCAACGTTGACGTCTGGTTTCACATGAAGTACGAACAACGGCCATTTGAGTGAAATAGCATTTTTCGTTTGAGCCATCCTCCACCACCCGCCCGGCGCGGTTTATTATTCTGTGGATCACATACAAATGTATTTTGAGGGAAATCTATGAATTGCAGTGCATTTATTTTAGATATTTATCATAGGTATAGCTGTATGAGGACAGCCAACTTCACAAATACAGCAAATTTAGCACAGTGGAGTTTTTAGCCTCTCTGTTAAACCCTGAGGAGTTCCTTCAGTGAAAAGCTCCACAGCAGTTCATGAAGGATGAAGACACAGACAGAGTGAACTTAGTAGCTTTAGCCGATTGGACTTTTGCAAAAGAAATCTCCCACTCTTACAGTCAAACACTCGCCGACTGTGGTTCAGCGCATGAGGCCTTTGCTTTCGCAAATCCCCAGTTGCTGCGACAGACGCCTGCTGCCACACAGCGCTCCGACTACGTCTGCTGCCTTCTTCCCTGCGTCACGCCAGTGTGCAGCATTTTAACACCGTCAGGTGGTTCTAGGTCAAGTATTGCTGGTTATGGCAGGTGTTAAAATGTACATGGAACAGACGGACACGCAGCTTATCAAGGAGTCTAATTAGCCTCGCAGCTTTTCACGCCCGTGCTGGTTGTCAATATCAATGAAGTCAAGGCAACACCAACGCCAATGGTGTGTGTTATTTGCACACATTACCACAAGTTAAAGGCTGAAAACAACTAATGCTCAACAAGTTAGTCCCTTTTAATTTAGGATTTCACTTCCTGCTTTGCTCTTTATGTCTCGCTAGCTTTCTCTGGAGTACACCTAAATTATCTGCAGTTGCACCTAAGTCGTCTTTTAAAAAGGTTTCTACTATCTATTATGTAAAAACTATTTGTTCACTATGCATAGTGAGTACTAGAGATTATGATTGAAGCAGGACATCATCTCTCCAAAGTAGAGGTTTGTGTCTGCGTTTGTGAGTGTGAATAACAGTTATGTGAGCAACCTTTTTGTTTGCAATACATCTACATCAACAACACTGGAGCACTTATTAGGGACCAGGTATCATCACTGGACCAACAGATAGTCATCATCTCACATGGAGAGGATGAAAGAGGTAGAGTTAAATGGACCTGTATGGCTTCTTCACAGGACCTGAACACACACGGGCCAACCCGATCCTTTGAGCGCACACAGACGTTGTGTGTAGCTTTGCTGAAGAGGCTTTGATGAGTAAAAATCAATTATTTCGTGTGACTTTGTAATCAGCTTCTTCACACCAAATGACTTCAGACAAATTTCTCTTCAGACAGACGGAAGCCCAAAACAACAGAGGATTGAGATTCTCTGGCTTTTAAGTTCCGTTTGCAGATTGAATAAAAAAAACACTGAATATTCTGTTTGATGTCAACAAATAGCTATTAATCACACATGCAAATCCACACAGATTTGGCGAACACCTTGTTTGATGAACTCTACGACTTGTATCATTTTTCTGACTGCTTGACAGAAACAATCTCTTTTGAACATCACCTGTGCACCTCTCCCTGCTTGCTCTGTTAGCCATGTTGAGTCATGTGGAGGTTATAGATACCCTCTGAATTTTTAATTCTGTATAGAAAACCATTATTGCCACAAATAACCCACAATGCATTATGCTCACAATGCTCCAGTAATTTAAAATACTGTGCACCTATTTCATCTCAATATGACTTATGAAGGGTCTCTTGTGTTATTGTTCGAGGGATGATTGAGTAATTTCTATTGTCATTAAAAAAACACTCATCTATTCCCCTCAGTGAAAATCTAATTAAAACAAAAAAATGGCTAGACAAGGTGAAAACATCAGGTGGTAAACAAAAATAGTTCCACAATACCAATTAAAAGTGCACAAGTTATGTCAGCAGTGGAGATATTCTTCCCTGTTAGGCTTTTGGCCTCTTCATTTTAACTTGGCCAGCGTTGGTTAAAAAGAAGAAAACAAAGTTGAAAAAAAATAGTTTTTAGCATCCATAAAAACCCCACCACAGCTTGACCTTGAAGATTATTTGTGCACAGGCAAAATATTATTATCACAAACAGTGTTTCCTATTGGATTATTTATCCCGCAAAAACAAAGACGGGGTTCAGACAAAGGGTGCAGTTCCCTCTCTCGCTTTGGTAGTGTCCTTAGTGTTCCACAACCAGTTCTTACAAAAACAGGAAAAAGCACTCAGGGCTGCTCGGGAATAACAAATCACCATTTGAACTATCTGCCCTCGGGAAAGTACTGAGAGATTTTATTCTTCCACTGCGAAAAAAACAACAACGAAAAAAACATGGTTTGACCACCAGTGGCCGCTGTAGAGCTATGTTTTTAATGAGTGGGTCTTCTTGTGAATTGTGTCACTGTCAAGTGTCTAACAGGTGGTCACAATAGGGGGCGCTAATGTGCTTTAACAGCTCGCAATATGTCAAACAAGACCACAAGCTGATAAAGCAAGTTTCAAAGCTTTAAAACCAAGCCACGTTGACAGAGTTGCCGAACGGTGTAATTCTAACTTGTGGGGTCCATCACGTATGGCCATTAGAACGGAAATAGTTATTTTTGTCTTACCTTGTGAAAAGACACACCTAATAAATTAGTGGATCATTTATTTGACAACATTTAAATAGCCGTTATTTTAATCATTAAATAGGGACTCCGGGGCATGGCTCTGTGTCCCATACTGTGGGTTCATCCCATCCATCCATCCATTATCCGAACCGCTTATCCTCACTAGGGTCGCGGGGCACTGGAGCCAATCCCAGCTGTCAAGGGGCGAAGGCAGGGTATCGCATCCCCATTTCCCTCACTTGCGTGAGAGAAGACGCGAGGAAATATGTTTTAAGAGACGTGCTTTCCTCTGAAGCGTCGCGTAAAGCATCCCGTGAAGCATCCCGTGAAGCATCCCGTGAAGCGAGGTTGGTTTCATATGACTGCAGCCGACACACAGCTGATCACACCTGATCAGCTGTGTGTCGGCTTTAACAGCTGACGGAGTTTGTGTCTGTAAACTTGATCAAAGTAATGGAGTTGTTTTCAGCAAACATTCCAATAAAAATGCACTTAAAATATTCATTAAAATGATTGTATGTTTTCAGTTGATTTAATGGTTTGAAAGTACAACTTACATAAATAAAGACACAGTTATCATCTGTGTCAAGGTGGAGATGTTTTCTCTATAATCTGTTACCTTGATCATAGCTCCTCTGATTTCCCTCCTCGCTCCTCCGAGCCAAATAAAAGCTTTGGGATGGCCTTCAACATGGCGGCGCAAAACCACTTCTGGTTCAATTGCGGAGCGAGGACACGACAATTTAGAGACTTGAGGTGTACCCTTTGTCTTAAGTCCCCAGTTTGCCTGTGTGTGTGTGTGCTCATGTGAGCTAATGTAAACTGAACGATTTCAATGTAAATCCACTGGACAGTTGGAGTAGGTTTGTGTCATGTTTTTTAAAGACAGATTTTTACAGAATGGAATTGCAGTCTCGCAAAGTAGCCAGTTATGCATACTGAAACAGTATATTATATATGAATTCAGGATATATAAATTCATGTGGCTATTAGGGTCGGAATTTCCTCATGTAAGAGATTTACAGTCTTTATAAACACAAAACTGCAACAATTTCAACATGTTTGCAAGTGAACCAAACGCGTTTCACTTGGTTCTCACTCATCTTCTCCAAATTTGCCAAATAAATCTAAACATAATGGTCTAAAGTGCACCAGAGAACTAGGGGTTGTTCATTTTATATTTCTTGTGAATATAACATTGATTAGTCCTCTCCCTCACTTTTGACACCAGAGCTCTTCAAGGGAAATGAATACATTTGTTCACGATAATGAGTTGGACTTGTATTCAATTTCAAACTCTTGACATTTTATTATTTCTTTGTGGATTTCACCCCTCTTGGCAGTTCCCCCTTGAAAAAGAATATGGAGAATCAAACATGCCACTTTCAGTAGATTGTGCGCTTGGGTGATGTCGCCCTCAGGCTTACTTTAAATATTTTAATATCTACTTACACGTCTCAAGTTTCCCCAATATAAGGAAACACAGTGATATGAACGTACTCTACTTAAAGCTTTGACTCTCACGCAGTGCTACTGCTTTCGGCTTAAACTCAGATATCTGTTGAACAAATGATTAGAGCAAAGGAAAAGACTCACATAACGTCTCAATGCAGTGTGATATCTGCAAGATCTATGATTCCTAATTGAATAAGGAAGAGCGGTGGAAGATGAAATAGATGAGACAAGCAGAAATATGAGCTCAAGTTGTAGGATTATTTTGATTTGTGTGTGTGTGTGTGTGTGTGTGTGTGTGTGTGTGTGTGTGTGTGTGTGTGTGTGTGTGTGTTTTATTTTAGTGCCACCATCTCTGCAGATCAGGGCACTGGGTCAATTTTTTAATAGTAAAAAAGTATTAAAATTAATGCAGCAGAATATACTATTTCCTGGTCAAAACAAATGTCTACACTATCCACAATGTAACGTTGTTTCTGGCTGGTCAAAGTGTCATTCAGGTATGTTTGCTAGTAGTTGCTAATGTAGCCTTGCACTGCTATACTCAAGCAAAGATAAGGAATGGGCGACAGAGGTCTCTCTTCACCTACAGATTATTCTACAGATTATTTCCACAATGTATATTCTCCCAACCAATGAACACTCAAGTAACATCACTTTGTCAGATTTTTTTTTGTCAGATTTTGCACAGCTCCTTCTGGAGCCACAAAAGGCTTCTTACACCTGAAAACAAAGACATTCATTTTGTAGATTTTTATGACATTAAGGTTTATTTTGACTCCTTGTAAATCCAGACCATGGTAAAAAAAAAAAAAAGGAATAACTAAAAAGATGAAAAAAGTGGTTGGTTACATGATCCGCATACTTCCATTCGCATCTTTGAATCATACACCTCATGCTGTTATTTGGGGCAAACAAGTGCACTTAGACTTCAAAAACATTTCATACCATCTCTCAAAAGGACCTCAGGCATGAATTCTATATAACCACATCTTCAGATTTGATGTCACTGCTTCCATCAAGTTGCCTGTTCTAGTTTCGTGAACACAGGATCGTCACACAACCCTTTGGCAAGTGCTTCAACAGCAGTTAGCTCTAACTTTACTGATCACAGGAGAGCATTTCCTCTGGCTGCAACATAACATTTCGTGTGAATTCCAGTGATTATACACTGGAGAAAAACAGTTATTAATATTGCCGTCCATTTTTGCTGATAGGTCCCCTGAAATGCTACACACTGGCCCTTTAACAGCCCTTGCAAGTTAAATAGTTATTATCTAGGTACCTACTGTGTGCTCAAAAGGTCAGGACCAAATAAAAATTGGCATGCACGCGCATACACACACACAGATATATATAAATATTACATACACTCAGCGGATCCAACTCGTACAGTTGTGTCGTGCTGTGTTTACTGAAGCCTCAAGCCTTCTGTACGCAGTATGATTAGTTTTAATTAGACAGGCTCATTTACTTCATTCATCAGCATCAGGGAGTCAAGTCATATGGTTCAGCAATGTCTGCTGACAGCAGGGTTTGTTCTTCAATATGCATGGATCTGTATTTTAAAAAAACAACACAAACTTGGACGATTCTCTGGTCAAGCCTCTGTGTTGCCCACTGTCTTCCATGTCCCTGGTTTTGCTCTCTGTGTGTGTGTGTGTGTGTGTGTCTTCAGGTGGGCCCTGCCTACCAAGCACACCTGCCCGCAATCAGCTCATCAACGCTCCCCACACACCTGGCTTTAATCAGCTCATTAAAACTGCTGAACCATTTGATTGGAAATGCTACAGAAAATGTATGACAATAGGACGGGATCGTAATCTTGTTCACAACAGAAAACTATATAATTGTCATAAGCTACTGCCTGCATGGATTGTGCCAGAGCAGCACTTTTGAATGGATAAGGTTCCTTATCGTGAACAGCCACCAGGCAAAGGGAAGGTGATGTTTCACAGTTCAGTTTACTAACACCTCAATAAAAAAACTAAACTCGTTCAGCCCACTTTATTTCTTCATTGAGCGAACGCAATCTAGAATTTTTTTTTAGTCAAGGTAATAAAACCGTTCACAGACTTTCCTGTCAGTTACCTGTAACCAACCATCCTTCGGAAATAAGTTTGTGTGGACAATTATGTTCAACTTATATATTTCTGGACACTTTGGTCGGATTTTGTTTCCCATCTTAATAATTGTAAATATTTTTGTGTCAATAAAATACCTATTTTTCCCTCCTTTAATTGCTCTCCGTGTTATATGCCGTTACATGTTTTTCACAGACTAAGATTTTATAGAAACTCACGTTTCGTTGATACAATTACAATCAACAAACATTGGATTTTCCTAGACCGGAGTTGCTCTCATGTTTCATGCACGTATCTTATCGTGCACACTGAAACGGTATATTACATCAAAATGTACACAGCATGTGTTTATTGTTGTTGATGGTGAGGCTTCAGGACCGAGCCATGTGTCCTGGGTTAATTGTGACTGATTAACATGAAGGATCTACAGCACAAATCAGAGTTTTAGAATAATAAATGAATTAAGCTTTTATCTTGAAAATGGATAAATTCTAGACGTGGGTACATTTTACACATTAATGGTTTGGGTATCCATAAACTCCTGGTGGTTATAGTGATAACTTTGATAGTGGACACACTTTCAGTCACTTTAAGTTAAAAAAGATTTTGTGAAGTGTTATTAGGTATGATAAAATTTTGTAGAATGGCCATACAACATGAAAAAGAAATGACAACTTTGTTCTTTTGAAACAAATGCGTGAGACATGAATCTGGGAGCTGTTAAATGTCTTTCTTCACAGGAGTTTATGTAAGCAAGTGATATTCACAACTTCACAGATTCCAAATTGCTCCACGCCCCAGATTTAACAAACCAAGGTTTTAATATGTAGACTTTTGTTAAGTCTCACATCCCAAAATAAAAAAAATGCCTTTGTGAAACTGATGTTTGATATTTTGACAGATTAAGAAGTTGCAAAGTCGCAGCTTTCTTGTGGCTCTGTCACAAAGCAATAAGGGAATGTGTGACATATTGTGTGGAAGCAGCTGTAATCCTAAATCATATCACCTTAATAGACATGCGCGTTCAAATAGAAGTGATAACGATATACAATAAATTGTGTTAGTTGCAGAAGGCAGATGTTTTATTGAGAACTGCAACAAAATGGCAACACACACAATGTATTTACTTGATGTAACGAATTTAGTGCGGAGGGGGGGGGGGGCTCCTCATGATTTAAATTATACTAAAATCATGTTCAAAACCCTCAAGTAAATTAATCATTTTCTTATTATATGAGGGGACTTTAATATTTAATATTTTTGCTTGAGCAAAATAACCAGAAACAGAAGTCCACAGTTAGCTGGAGTAGTGTGTGCTTGTGTGTGTGTGTGTGTGTGTGTGTGTGTGTGTGTGTGTGTGTGTGTGTGTGTGTGTGTTTAACAGAATTAAGTACACATCCAGATCTTTAAATCATATGCCACCTGCTGTTATTTGGGGCAAACGTGTGAACTTAACCCACAATGCATTGCTGTTTCAAAAACATTAATGCTGCCGGAAAAAGGACCTCGGGCATGCATAACGGAAATGAATGGTAATGCCACATCGTGACTTCTTTAGTCTGAATCTCTAATGTCACTGCTTCTATCACACTGCCTGTTTTACTTAAGTTTCGTGAACACAGAATTATTACACTCCCCGTTGGCAATAATATCCCGTCTGGTCCGTTCCTCCACACTAACTTTCTCAGTGGAATGTCAAAGTAGCTCTCACAGTGTTGAAGACAGCTTAATATATAGCAATTCTACTTTTACAACGACAGTCTCTCACACAGGCAGCTGTACCTTTACAGTGGATGCTATATATTTGTATTATGGTGCACTCAGTCAGAGTGTGAAAGGTATGTATGGCAGGTTGTGGTGAATGTCATGTTAAGTCTTGTATGATCATAAACCAGGCAATACAATGAAAAGAGAGCAAAAGGCAAAATCTTTTGAAATGGTTTGTAAAAAAAAATGCATTAACCATTTAGGTCATTTTTCAAGACATCGGTAATTAAGAAGTTACATTTTAATGCTCAGGAAACGCTAAAATGAACATAAGAAAATGCTACAGAATGCACAGTAATATGCAAATCTCTGGCTCTGGTTGAAGTGTGTTCCCTCAGAGTACATTTAGATGAAGTGCCAGGTTTTATCCTGGGTTTCTTGTTTAAAATACAGTGTTATGATTAAAAACTTGCACTCCCACAAACAATCCAAAGGCCTATTCATAGAGGATTAGTGGGCTGCTCAATGTAAATCCCGGTAATCTCCAAATTCTCCATGTTGCAGGCATGTACAAGGGGTAACGACCGTGCCGCCTAACTGTAATCATGCAAAGCAGTGACAGACGTTTTTGACTTTGAAAAAAAAAACACAGCGGGAAACACACAAGAGTGATCATTAGCATTAATAATGATGGCTCCTTTTCTGGAGACTCAGCATGTACAACATCAAGGCCTTGGCAGACCTAACTATCATTAATACTATTACTAACGTTGTGTGTAAAAGGGTTTACCATGGGTGCAACGTAGGCCTTCTGAAAGCTTTGTATTGTGCTTCTTTATTTGAACATTTACATCTAAGAACGCTCCAAACACCATAAAGCTCCGACAGCTGCTCCAGCATTGATCACAGCATTGTTTCAGCAGTGTTTTTTCAAGCGTTTGTCTATGTAATGGTTTTTATTTAATTCATTGTGACAACCACTGTAAGTTGAACACAATGATCTCAAAACTTAAAAAAAGTAAAACAGGAACTACAACCCCGAACAATAGTTATATATTGGACAAGATTCTTGTTTGCTCAGAACCGTTAGTTTTCAGGAAATGAAAACAACCTTTTGTGTTTTAAATAATCAAACCTTGCATCGTATTGTGTCTTTATCCATGGTCAGATACTTGCATGTGTCATCC
Organism: Clinocottus analis; assembly: GCF_023055335.1. Lineage (NCBI taxonomy): Eukaryota > Metazoa > Chordata > Actinopteri > Perciformes > Cottidae > Clinocottus > Clinocottus analis. The sequence continues at coordinate 10,264,012 of NW_027175832.1, forward strand.
GATCATAATGTTCACCATATTAAGCTCAAATGGACATATTTTTTGACGAGCGAATGTTATGATAGGATACGATGGCAGAGCATTGTATCCTTTTAGCTAGCCAGCTACGCTTATCTCCTCAGCAAACACTTTCGTCTAGAATTACAAATTTGACACAAAGCTAAATTTGATAAATCAGGTCGTGAATAGTTTTAATGATGAGGGCAACTGTAAAAATCAATCGGCACAGACGAACCACCTTCCCCCCCAGGAATCCGACCCGGCGGTCATGGTGCCGAAAGAGAGGCGTCACAGGGGAATCGTCCAAAACGGAGCGACCAAGTTAATCCCCCTGGCCAGACTGCTGCTGAGAAGTGTAAAAAATAGTTTGGGATCGTTATAAACTGTGTGTAACACCGACTCAGGCGAAGTTGCCTCGTCACTGTTTACTTTTAGTGCTGCAGCGAGCAACACTTCATTAAACAAGGAGGCTGCTGGAGATATGAGGTTTAGTCACAAGTTCTTTTTAATACTTTTCATTGGTAGTATTTGTAAAACGCCACAGATGAACATAATGGGGGACTAATAGCATTGATATACGAACCAAAAAAAAGACTATGGAGATACTGAAGTTTCTACAGCACCCACTGTGTTTATTTCTTGATTTATGTGAAAAGAGCACAAATTGATATATTTAGTTTTGTCAAGGCACTATGGCAGTGGTTTTCAAACTTTTTCTGCCACTCCCTATAGTTTCATGTTGAAGTGTCCTTGAGCAAGACACTGAAGCCCCAGTGCTCCACAGCAGCACAAAGCTCCTTAATTACTAAGGATGGGTGATATTCAGAGAATAATTCCCCCACTGTGGGATTAATAAAGGATTCTTGAAGAAAAAAATTATTTAAGAATCTGCGTCTCCCCCTGCGCCCCACCTGTAATACCTCCGCACCCCACTAGAGGGTCGTGCCCCACAGTTTGAGAACCACTGCGCTATGAGAAGCTCAATAAGGGTTAGAAATTAGTAAAATTTGTGAAATTCCAAGTTTAAGTTTTATAACCCCAGTCTTCAAAGTAACACCAGCCAGGAGGAGTGCCATCGAGGAAGAATAAATTATATATTTTGTATTCAATTAATTATTCATGTATCTGCCGAACACCATTTACTGTCTCCAAAACAACCCAGTACGCAAAGAACACAGAGCCAGGTGGAGTTATCTGCAAAATAAGCTGTGTGCGTGTGTATGTATATTCAATCCGCCAAAGTTTAAAAAGTTAAAGAGTTAGTTGAAGTTAATAAAGAGTGAGTCTGCAAAAAAAGAATGAAAACACTCAGCAGGGCTGAATTAATGTTGAATGAATTCTGAATGCGCTAAATGTTTCATGGCCCGCCAAAACAAGACATTATTTTGACATTTTACAGTTAGTGCACTTTGCCCTTTCGGCAGTCAGACAGTGCTGTTGTGTCTGTCCTAGCCATCGGCAGCAATACAGTGGAGTCAGGGTTCACCTTCACACTCCTGCATGTAAGAAGAAAAGTCCCCCATTTTTACAAAAACATGCTACTTGTTACCCATTCTAGTCAGGAGCTGGCTACACATTACTTAGGCAACATGTCACGGGGTCGTGCATGCATCGGGGTTAGTACTGCCACTGATACACAACCGCTGAAATCAATATGTTCTACAAACAGACCCAAACCCAGTGGATCCCTACAAAAAATGGTGTGGTCGGTGGGTTTCAGACGACATCAGCTTCAGGTTTGCTATATTCAGAAGTAGATTCATTATGACATGTAATAGCACGGTAGACACGGCTTTAATTGATCAAATTAATTCTGCGCCCACTCTGTTTTGTGTGTCACAGTCCTTTCAGCATGCACAATACCAGGGGCCCTGATCCACCTAATGAACAGGGTTATAACAATTAATAATATTAAGAATTACACACACACACACACACCCAGGTCTGATATTCGTGATGCCAACACGGGCCAGGTTCAGGCCCTTAGGTTTTAGTGGAGATGAGAATGCTACACATGTCTTCATTGTGTGGTGACATTATCAATATCTGATCCTGGGTGATCAGAGACGGCAAACCAGGTGAACAACACGATGTAAAAGTGTTATTTCAATCTGCACTGCCTACTGTGCCTCACCCACAGCCGCAGTGTTAACACACTCACACACACACACACACACACACACACACAACAGGCTGAACTAATATCAAACTGTCACACAGAAGCTGACACAGAAATGTTTATGAATTATCTGAGTTTGCCTTGTATCTGAACATTCTCATGTTGGTTATTGAGTTCCTCCCTCAACCCACTGGCAGTGAATCACATCAGTAGTGAGAGGACAGACTGGGGGAATGATCCTGACTGATGTCTGTGTTCTTTTACTCCTTAAAAACTTCATTTACTATTATTAGGTCAGGGATTACGTTTATTTAATGACATGGTAGAGGTTTCCAGTGGGATATTAATTACTTTGTAGAAGGCTGTTGCTGTTATAAACATCACTTTTGCTGCTTTAGAACACATTGAGTTACATTTAAAATACAAACACATTTACAATGTTTTTTCATATATAAAAAGGGGGAATCTGGGGTATCAGTCAAGAAGACTCTTTACACTCTTCATTCATAATCTCAGTCTTTCGCTCTCTCCCTGTGACATCGTTGCTGTCAAACTTAAAAAATGTCAGTTGTCACTTCAGCACAATCGGACGCAACCCTGTTCCACCCCAGTCACCTCCAGACTGGAGGCTCCAGTCAGTGTCACGGTCCTGCTACTCATGCATCATGGGATTGCAGCAACCCCCCTCACCACCACCAGTGTCAGGACTCCAGGGGGGATTCTGCCTTATCTGACCTAAAAATCACTCCATCTCTGTTGTACTACCACAGGATGGAGTCCAATATCCAGAGACTTTTTTACTCATTCATGTGGAATACATTATCGTCCATTCTCGTAATGTTTCTCCTGATTTAAATTTAGTAACGAAGAAGAAATGCTAAGAGTATTCATAAAACTGAACCGATGAGAGTATAGTTGTATCGATAAAGTCCTAATGATACCCAGCCCTGGCGTTCACACCTTATGATCGGATTTTACTTCAAATCATAATTTTGTATTATGATCTCACTCTATATGCAAATAAACAGGAAGCGATGCAAAATGGCTGGAAGACCACTCTGCGTCCAGCCAAGGCGGCAGAGGGCAAGTAGGGTACCTCCAACCACGGAGGCAACCTCTTTCAGCTTGAAAACATGAACCTTCAGTTTTATTGAAATACATTTATTAAAAACATGATTATGTTTTCTACATTATAGGTTGTGATTAAGGGAGAAGAGGAAAGCGCTAACAGGGAATGACAGCAGAAGATGTCGGATGAGAGATGTGTCCTGGGCCCTTCCATGTGTCCATAGACTACCTCAAAATTGGATCTGAGTGATCAAATCTCAATAGGTCTTGGGTGCGTTGACACCTGTACTTAAGGTATTGACTTGTGGTCGGATCAGCCAGTATGCATGTTATTACCAGGTGTGAACAGGGCTTTGGTCACAGCTACTAGGCCAAGAAAAAGCAGGCCCAACCCTACATGAACCCTAGTTGTTTGCAATATAAGCTCAACTGAAGTGTTTTCAGTGCAGTTACATTTGTGACACTAACTCTGGCATGGGACCTCAAATGTGAAGCACAGACCAAAAATGCAATATGCAATTGCCACATGTTTTTATTAAATATAGATTGTATTGCTAAATGAGAGGCAGGTGTCTGTTATAAGCAACTGCCGACAATGACATGATTTTTGAACAGACACGAAAAACGCTAAATGAGATAATAGTAAAATGACTAACTGTGTTCGTACTATGTGCTTCTTACCATGTGGTTTAGTGAATTGAGATAAATGGACACATGGGTGGTATTCTGTTATTGTGTCATTTTAGCAAATTCAAACGTTGATATGGTAGCGGACTGTTACCAAAACTGTTGCTGCAGCTATGTATTGCCAGGGTGAACAGGGATCCATCCAAGTTCAAACTGGTCAATTTGTGGCACTTATGTCTGGAAGTCATGGATGCATAACCGCCTCTACCTTGGCTGTCTGGATGCGTTGCGTTCAGGGCCCAATGTCCTCCAGAAGAGTTTCAGAAGGCTATTCTTTAGCGTCCACTTCAGACGGCGCCGGTATATTATGAGCATCTCCAAATATTGAAAGCACTGTTTCTGCCACGGAAAAGATTATTGTTCAACCAACGTAGGTGCTGCCCATCCACCTCTTTCATTGGAAAGCTCTGTTTTTTCTCTCCACGGTGAGACGTGCAATGAAGAGCATCCCATTCATGGTGTTTATGTAAGACAGTAATCATTCTAAGGCTCCAATTTATTGGAGGGATTAAGGAGTCCGCACTGTCTGTGTATGTGTGTGTCTAAAAGATAAGCAGTGGCATAGCGGCACTCCCTTAGAGGCCTGTATAATTCAATCCGCTGAACCTTCAGAGAGACTGTGCGTCTGAAACGCTGTCTGCTGCTGACATCAGAACGGGTAATTGCCTTTAGCCAGTTTTTAAACTCCCTGACACTGGAGACAAGGCCTCGTTCTTGTAGCTGCTCACCACACTGAAGGCCCACTTTCAGCCTTTTGACCCAACAGACTATTTGGATAAAAGTGTCTTTGGCAAGCATTTGTGCTTCCGGTGGAGTTATAGTGTAAGGCCGGCTAAAAATAAATCTTTACATTGCCAGTAGGTTCCTTTCCCAGCCTAAATAAATAACTTGTTGTGAGGAGTCACTTATAAATTAGCTTCATCATATGTAAAATGTAAGTTTATTTTTGAAAATTGACACGTGTTGCGGGACTTTCGATGGAAAACGCACAAAAAGACTTTTAAGATATCTTCATAAAAAATGTTACATGAGGATAAATTGATATGGTGAAGGACTCTTTAACTGCTAAAATCCTCCACTATGTTCAGCAGCGACACGCTAACCGTGTCTGGCTTGATTAGTTCTGGCAGAGGACAAGAAAGATTAGTGCGATAGCCAGCTTTCTTTGGGCTTAACTCTGCTCCAACAGCATTCCTGACCAGCCATCATTTCACTAATGGGGGGGATATTTCACAAAGCTAAATAACTGCATAAAGACGATTATGACTCCATCTTAATTGCTTAGATCCTTTTATTCCCAGCAGGATTTCTGGATGCTTTACCAATCTTATTCCAGCTCACAATAACATTGACTTTGTGATGATAATTGGATACAAAATCTGTTGTCTTTTTTTTTAATAATTAAGAAAAATAAATCCACACAGTAAATTATTTTCCATGATTCTAAATTTACCATCTTGGTCAGATAGACCACATCAGGCCTCTTTCCAGCTTATTTTACGTTAATTATAAACCTAAACTCTACCCAATAGGTAGTTTTTGAAGGAGGAACAGCGGAACAGTGTATGTCAGGAACAGTGTATGCCACATACATCATCTGAAAGCTGTCTCAAGTCGTTTACAGTATTTTGATAAGGGTGCCTATTGAAATGTTGCTTTAAAGTGGCTGAGAACTTTGATGGAAGCATAAGATGAGCATTTAAATGCTCAGTTATGTCAATTTTAACACTGAATAATTGATCATAATGGTCAAATATCTCTCAAATACCACATAAAGACACCAAGACCTTGAGGAACCTCATAGAAAAGTAAGTGTTGTGATTTGGTATCAAAATATTTTTTTATTTCAGATTTTCTGAAATCTCAAAATTACATTTTCAGTGATTGCATGCCGTGCACTTTTCTTTTGGAAACTACATCCTCTAAATGCCCTTGGTCTCTTTTTGTAGTTGTAAAGTTTCACGAGGCTGTGGTTATCCCAGAGTTCACACAAGGTCATTTTATGTATCATTGTATTGCTACAATGGGGACCAACATCATGACACATGGATACAATCGGGCTCATTGATTTCAATGGGCTGCTTTTTAGTCATGCAATGGATTTCATACAATTCCAGGATAGAATATTTAACAATACCCAATACTGCATGGGACTATCATAGATGTTTGTAAAGGAGCCCCCTGTGAATGTGTCTGACATGCTGTCAAATGGAGATCCCAGGTCATAAAGAGTCCTATGATCCCTGTATTTTTGCTCTAGCTCTAAAACTAGAATGCAGATTCTGGTGTCATACGAACTCTGAATAAAATTAATGTCAGCCGAGAAAGCCAGCATCCATGGGGGTTCAGAAGTTAAGCACTTCATTTGTACTTCAAGAGGATGATTGGAATTACCACTGCCTCTTTCATATGAGCACTCATAGCTGGATTCAAAAGAAAAAGAAAAAAAAAACTTTAACAACAAACAGTTGACAACCAGCTTCATACCAGACAGCACGAAGACAACCAGACTGAGTTGAAGTCTCTTCACGATCCAGGCCCCTGTTACACAATACAAGCAGGAGACCCAAAGATCCAACACACATGGAAAAGATTAAACCTCAAGTCGACAGCGAGAGATATTTTCTGCTTCTACTGTAACAATTCTCAAGTGAATTTGCACTTTTCATTTGCTCAGCTGCTGGAGTGCTTTGTATTCATTCACCTTAAGCCACCAATGCACCAACAGTAGAGTTGTCTGCTGCAGTGGAAGAAAGCAGGAAAGCTGAATCTGAGATACTATGACCCTGGAACATTCAGGCTTATTTGGTAACTATTACACAGTGTTTTAAGAGGCAAGTGGGATGTGTTCATTTAGAGTAAATTATCTGGAGACCCAGTGTAATTATACAGTAAGTTTTTACACTAACTGTTGAAAAACAGGTTGGTATTTCTGCAGGCCTGATAATCTGAGCAGTACAATCTTTAGCTACTTTCTTGCTTCATCTACCTGGTGCTTGTTTTAGTGTCTGTGCTTATATATTATAAATTACTATTTGCTCTACCAACACATTCTCACTCGTGGCCCCGAGGCTACATCCACACGACCACTGCCTAGTGTCCACACAAACCCACAGGTTCAAGAACCCCCAAAACAGCAGGTTTTTTTTTAGTTAAGACGAGCAGAAGCGTATGGCTTTGCAGGCAATGAATTATCAGTCCTGGCTTTCAGTTTAGAGTTTTCAGTCTAAAACGCTAAACCGGACAGAGATTTTTCTGTTTTAAAACATAGTAGCCTTAGCTTCAAGCTCTGAAGCTGTAGATACCCCTCTGGCATACGCTTATGACGTGGCAGGGACCACGTGACCGCTTTTACTTGTTATATGCATGGTGTCTTTTCAAAGTAAAGTTCCGCATTCACAAGAAGTTGGGGTTTAGGTACATACAAAACTACGTTCAGGAAAAGGGGCGTAGTCGGCGGTAACTTGACTGACTAACGCCACAACTGACATAACAAAAATGCCCATGTGACAGGGTCCTACGGGAATGAAAGGAAACAGACAACGCCACCTGGGGACTTGCACCCCAAGAAATAAAAGTCTAACCCTCATATTCAGTGAGGGTTAGAACGCTAAACATCCAACAAAAGCAAAACAACTAGCACAAGCAAAACAGCAGCAGGTGAACCTATAAATGATAAACAGAGATTAAAAAAAGGGTAACACCATGCTTCAACGTACTTACATTAAATAAATGTAACAACTCATCACGAGTCCCCAGAGGCACTGAAAGGGAATGAGGCTATGCCATGATTCGGGGAGGAGCGAGCCCGAAATCTGCGGTGGAAAACCCTTCTCTCGGGAGCGTTGCCCACTACATTCATTTTTTGTTTCGCATAAAGAGCAGCCTCCTGGAGAGAAGTTTGTTTGAGTTGAGCTCATCGTGCTTTCAACAGATAAATCAGTCCAGCTAGTGCTATGAAGTGATGCTATTTGTCTGTAGACAGTGGAAAGAAGAAAAAAAAGAATGACATTAAATTTGTATTAAATGATTGTTGCTGCCTGTTTATGCACCGAGACCCGTTATTCCAAAAGGCCTGTGGAAACCACTAAAAGACAAACACTCACACAAGAACAAATTGTCTCCTCCTTCCATCTCTCTTTCAGAAATAAACATTGGAAAGACAATTGACTATGTCCTCGACAAAAGGGAAGACAGAGACGAGCACGGGACGCCGTCGGTTCTGGCTACTTTGTGCAGTTTTATCTCTGAGAAAGACATTGCGACTAATTTGCCCAAACAAGCTCCTCTTTCTCATTTGGTCTCTGACATTTTTATTCCAGCACTCTCTCACACCATCAAACGTCCTCTGAAGCACCACGGGGCAAGCTAGCAGCTTTGACGGATAGCTGCCTCTCATGTTGGAGCAAAAACAACAATACAAAGAGCTTGAGCGCCGTCCACAACGTGTGTGTGCGTTTCTCGGATTAAGTGAGCGTTTGCTGAGCCTCAACCATCTGTGTGAGAGTCTGCATCGATGTTTAGCTAGGGGGGAAAACATTAGAATTTTTAGAAAGGAGCAAATCCCCAACGCTCATTTAAATTCCCCAAGAGCTCTCTGTGTACTCTCCTTCCCATCTGGCCTTTCTGAGCCAATAGTTGAGCCGCATCATCCTCCTCCATCCACATTCCTCTGACTCAGATTGAGACGGGAAAACGGAGACAAAGTGGAAACTCGATCCCAGCTGTTTCTAAAACACAATGCAAATAAAAATTGTTTTTTAATCTTTTTAAGCATTATCCACAAATGAAACAAGTACATTAACAAGTGTTTACTGAGCAGCCAGCATGCTCACAAATCCAAGTTGAATCTTGGGTCTTTAAGCTACAGTCCAAGTCCAAGGTCACAATATTGTCTACAGGTGCCAGCCCAATTGTAATAAATTTTGTGTTCATCAACAACGATGAAGGACGTGTAAGCTTTAGTGAAAAAAATCAAGTTTGTCCAAAATCTGGGGTCAGAGTTGACTTTTTAAGACGAGTCTCAAATTACTGTGTGCAAGACCTTTTAGTGCGTCTAGAATCCAAGTTGCTGACAGGAGTCCCCATCTCTGGTAGCCTTCTCCTTTGTTCCCCAGAGCAATAATACTACTCTTAAAAACACAAAAGATGCAACTTGAGCAACACTCGCTCAACTTGCCAAACCAGCTAGCAAACCAGTAAAGAATGTGTCCAAAAATCCCAGGTGGTCATGAGGAAAGAAGCACCGGAATCAATAAGTTATAATAAAAAGATTTAATAAAAAGAGTTGATGAAATTCGATGGATACAATACTTGATCAAGGCCCCTTAGATCTCAGCCGGAACCACAGTCATCCACGTCATCTAAGGAAAGTTCCGTTTTCAGTTCTAACACAACTCATTCACTTGGCTATTGGTTCAAATTTATGGCATGCGATTGGCTAAGAGTCACACAGGGGCGGAGTCTCTCCTTGGCGTAGGTTTTGAACATGGCTCCATAACGTTCCTGTTTTCCGGTACCTGAAGTCCTCACTCCGCCCTCCTGTGTTTACTAACAACATATTTGACCGAGAAGGAACTTGTTATTCAGTTCTAGAGGTCACGGTGCAATAGGAATTCTCTATTCTGAGCTAGAGTCATCCTCCATAAAGCCCCATGCATGTAAAGTCTCCCCACTTTTGCAGCAGTTCAAATGCAAAAGGATTTCCCCCTCCTGTCCTGATAAGAGCAGTAGGAAGTTTCCCAGACCACACATGGTCCAATCGTCCCCTTTGTTTCTAAAAACAAATGCTCTCCTGGAGACACTCAACCCCCATTCTGTGTGTAAATGGCCTCTTCACTTTCCAGGACAGACTCCAAGTGACCTGATCAACACTATATATATTTTGCTTCAATACATTCCATGAATCATTATAACGCAATGAAAAACATACATTATGCAACAATATGCACATTAAACAATTCTTTATTATACATGTGCAAGTCCAATATTCACACCCCAGACTATTAAAATTCTACAAAACCCAACACCAGCGTAAACCACCAGAGAGACGCCAGCATGGAGGTTTTTGCGCAAACAAAAAGCACAGCTGAATGCTGGGTGTTTGAAAGCAGATAATCAGCAGGTTGTGACCGTGAGTGAGAGGGATAGAAACTAAAAGATACATTATAATTCTACCTTACCGAACGGAGCTCAGCATCACAACACATGACCAAAGATGGGATGCAACAACCTGTTCGTAGTGTTAGACCGTTGGTGCCCCTTGCCTGATGTTCCTGACTATTATTGGCACACAGCAGCTCCAGTCCAACAGCAATAATTGAAGCAGTGTCTTACTTCTTAGGCTGCGATATTATTTTTCACTGTATCGTAGGTGTAGATATCCTGATTTTTAGTCCCTATACGCTGAATCCTATAATTTCTAGAACTCATATGTGTCTGCGTGAGACTATGCCGCCCTGCACACACGTCATATCTGCCGGCTTCTCGCTAGCGGTATGTGGCTGTAATAATGGATATATTAGCTGTAATACATCACTAATATTACAGTATGTTTTAATACATCTATGAGACCACCTGTACGAAACTGTCTGTTCCTAAATAATGAGCTGTCTCTATGATTGGGATTGTTTTTTTAGTACATAAGAATAAATCCACTGCGATTGATTGACCATTGGTGCAGAAGATTGCCGGAAGATCCGGGTAATTGTATAACCGGAAGTCAACCTTTTTGGGCTTCATGTGCCTCTGAGAAGCTTTCATTGGCTTGTACCCCGGCTTTAAGGATGTATACAGCCCTCTTCAAACATCTATGGCTCCCAGTTGTCTACTCGTGTCTTTCCGTTGGAGAGAAGAAACATTTTGCGTCTCCCTTTGAAGCAATCTTAACAAACTTGTCAAACTGTGCCTGCCAAGATGGGGGCAGGAGGTAACATGGAAAACTCCCACTGTTTGTGTGTGCACTGGCCTTTAATGGTCCTCAACAGTGCAAAGAGCGAGAAACTGAACGAGAAAGGAGCGAAAAGGAGAGGAGAAACTGATGAAAGGGAAAAGTGAAAATATAGGGAGACCAATGAGAGGAAGCGGCAAGATGAAAGTGTCAAAAGAAAGAAAGTAGAGCTGTTTCCAGGGGCTGTTCGCTGAGACTCTCACAGCTGTCATTCAGCTTGTATGCATGCACGACGTCTCTGGTCTCCTGTCTGTCAATCAGCAGGACACGTAGCATCAGCTTACGGCTAAGGTTATCAGTGGTTTGCTCTCCTGCGGGATCTATGCACACTCTTGCTGCCCTTTGCTTCTGTCTGTAAACTTATGCTACTCATTGAGATTGAGTTGACCATAACAGGACATTCATATTCTGTCCCTGCTGTGTCTTTGGTTGCTAGAATCTTTATTAATATATATTTTTAATGGGAGGTAAAGGAACAGAACGTGACATTATTTTGCCATAGTAAGCTACGTATCACTACTGTGTTAAGTGGTACAAATACAACCAATAAGAGATGATACTATTTAAAAATATACAGATATTAGGTGTCTTGAAAGCCTTAAAATAGCGATGCACAGCAGTGTTCATTTTTAGACCGCATCTTTAGCTGCAGTACCCTCCTTCATAATATTCAAAATAATGTAACAGAATTGAACTGGAACAATTTCAGGCTGATGTACCTTTATTTAAGTATTTATTATCTTAATAGAACATAGAGTTCCACAATGTGTCCCACCAATAAGAACATTGTAGGCTACTCTATCTACAGCTTACTCTAAGCTTCAGGCTTTTTCCTAAAATGTTTGCAGATTGTCCAGATTTGCGTTCTACGTCTGAGGAATGTAGACTTCCGTTTCTGTTGACAGATAAAGGCTGGGTTGCACCAACAAGGATTAACGCTTAAACTAGGTTTAAACCAGGTTTGTCTTTTAATCCAGTTGCACCAAACTTTGAACCTAGTTTAACCTTAGTTTAAAATTAATCCTGGGTAAATCTAACCCTTTGGTAATCTTGGTTTAATTCTGATTTAAATCAAGGTTAAAATCAAATCTGCTGCACCAGTTATTTTAAATCTAGACTAAACCAGGATTAGCAGTTATATTCAAACCACCCCTGGAGGAGGTTTATCTCCAGTTTATTGACAACATGGCTGCATATCTTTGCTGGATGGAGTTAGAGGAAAGAGTTCCTCGCAGGAAAATTAGTGATAAGTTAAACCCAATTGCATCTATACGCTGTTTTTACAGCGTATAGATTCACAAAGAAGTCTGTCATAAACCTCTACGTGAAGGTTGGACCAGCAATCAAGCATTGAAGTGAGAGGAACATTGCCGTGCCAACACTTCTCCAGCCCCAAGTAGCTTTGTGATTTTATGCTACAAGGTTAGTTTAGGAAAAAGATTGCATTTATTTGAACATAAACTAATCCTGTTTTAACCCTAGTTTAAACTAGTTTAACTAATCCAGGGTTAAAATTAAGATGTGTAACACATCTCTGATTAAATATAAACCAGTTTAAACCTAGATTTACTAACCCTAGTTTAACTCTAAACCAGGATTAATTTAATCCTTGTTGGTGCAACCCAGCCAAAGAGTTTCATTTAGTTCAGTTTGTGAAACCAAGTCACAATAGTTGTCTTAGGCACCCAACGGAAGTTAACAGGGAAATATTCTGACTCCAACCTAAACCACAAGTTACTTTGGTTATCTTAACTTGCTTCAGTAAATCTATAAACTAACCAAACTTAGAGACCCAAAAGAGTATTTAGAGCATTATTGGTTAAAGCATAGGGCCACTGACCAAACATCAATGTTTTAGGAATTAGGAGTGAGAATGTGTTGGTTTTACAGAAATGTTTAATTTTGTTTAAAACACAACTCTACAGCCAGTGTCATCACCACCCAGGGACCTTTCTAACTCCACCTGCAAAGCATGATGGGAAAAAAGTTGCAGGCTGTAGACTGTCAAGCGGTATCAACCTTCTCCAAAAGAGAAACAAAACAAGTCGATGTGAAAATAATTGTGATTGGCATCAAAAGGGAAATACTCAAGCGCAATTTTTGTTTTTAAAATGCATGACGTTGGGGTCATGGTGTAGTGGTTTAAATTAAAAATACATGGAATATATATTGGATATTTATAATCATACATCATGATACAATAATTTGTTTATGCTCTAAACTCATTTTTAACTTATGGCTCAGTTAAATATCATCCCGCACACATCAGTGACTCGTGTGGGGTGAAGTGATGTGCAATATCATTTAGTTTCATTTGGTCTTTTTTTATCATCCTCCCCCCATTTAAAATAGCTCTCTCTAACCACAGGAGTTCAGGATCAAATACATGAGCAGCCTGCCCTGCAGGTGTTCAGAATCAACCTGAATGAGCAGGCTGCACTGGCCTGCTTCTAGTGCATTCTGGGATTTGCAGTTTGTCGCAACAGTGATGTCTAAATGATTATGCTGTGGAAGTTGCATTTAAAAGGAAAAGGCAATTCCTCAAGTTGAGCACACGAGTGTGTATCTCGTTTATTTCACATATCGTAACTCTGACACAAGATGGCGTTGCCCACTAAACTAACCAACCTCGGGGCTTCTACGTCATCAACAACCGCCAAACTCTTAAAGGGACCGCGATCCCAGAACAGTCACTACGAACAAAGGTGAATTATGAAATCACATTCACTACACACGTCCCCCCAGAATTCACCATACAAAAAAAACAATCATCGGAGAGGTGGTCGTATTAACCGGCCAGAACGGCTGTGTTTTACAGGGGGTCGAGGAGAGACCACCGTGGCAGGTGTACCACCAGGACACGGGTGTGGGGCCTGGAGTGTGGAAGTCTTGGGAGGGAGGGGAGCAGGAGGTGCGTGCTGAGCTAGAGGACGCCCGCGTCGTGGGGGCTGGGCCAATTCAATGGGCCTAGCAAAGTCCAAATGAGCTGGTTTGAGGCGTTCAATGGAGAGTCGCTCCGGTTTACCCCCCATGTCCACCACAAAATGTTTGTCTCCTGTTTCCAAAACACGGAATGGGCCCTCGTAAGGGGGACGTAGCGGCCCCTTGTGAGCGTCGTGGCCAATAAAGATGTATTCCGACGTCTGAAGCCCAGCAGGGATGTGTGCCTGAGGGAGGCCGTGACGGGAAGTAGGGACAGGTGCGAAAAACCTTGCATTGTCCAGTAGTGCGGCCCGCTGGAGAGTCGCAGACCAGGGAACGGTGGAGATAGGAACAAAATCCCCTGGTACCCGCAGTGGCTGGCCATAAACAAGCTCCGCGGATGAGGACTGCAGGTCTTCCTTCGGCGCAGTCCTGATGCCAAGCATCACCCACGGGGAGCTTGTCGACCCAGATTCTGTCCTTGAGGCCGGCACGAAGAGCCCATTAGTTCACAGAGCCCATTAGCCTGCAGGTGGTATGCAGTCGTGCGGTGGAGTTTTGTTCCGAGGCTCTGGGCCACTGCGTTCCACAGCTCAGACGTGAACTGCGCGCCCCAGTCAGATGATATGTCCGAAGGGATGCCGAAACGGGCAACCCAGGTGCCGATAAATGCTCGTGTCATCTCGACAGATGCCAACGATGTTAGTGGCACAGCCTCAGGCCAACGGGTGGTCCTGTCAACCATGGTCAACAGGTAGGTGAAACCATGAGAGGAGGGCAGAGGGCCAACCAGATCCACGTTAACATGGTCAAACCGCCTCTCTGGCACTAGGAACAACTCTAACGGGGCTTTAGTGTGGCGGTGTACTTTGGCCCGTTGGCACTCAAGGCAAGTGGTAGCCCAGTGTCTTACGTCCTTTTTGAGGCCGTGCCAAACAAACTTCGCCGCCACCAGCCTCTGTGACGCTTTCGAACCAGGGTGGGAGAGACCATGGATGGCATCAAAAACGCGTCGTCTCCACCCTGTGGGAACGATCGGCCAAGGACTGTCTGTGGAGACGTCACACATGAGTGTCGTGTCCGCTTCACCAAAAACCACATTCTCGATTTTCAAACCCGTATTCGAGGCCCTCAGGGTGTGCACGTCTGGGTCTGTGGTCTGGTCCGCTGCCATGCGGCTGTAATCTAGACCAAGATGGACTGCCCCTGCCACAGCCCGTGACAGGCAGTCTGCCGCCTGATTTTCCTTACCAGCCACATGCTGTAAATCCGTGGTGAACTTGGAAATGTAGGACAGATGACGTTGCTGGCGGGCGGACCACAGCTCCGCAACCTTGGCCATGGCGAAAACCAGCGGCTTGTGGTTGACAAAAGCGGTGAAACGCCGACCCTCCAGCAGGAAACGAAAGTGTCTCATGGCGAGGTAGAGACCCAGCAGCTCTCGGTCAAAAGTGCTGTACTTACGCTCGTTAGCGCGCAGCTGGCGGCTGAAGAAAGCCAGCGGCTGCCAGGCCCCGCCTACCCACTGTTCGTAGACAGCACCGACAGCGTAATCCAAGGCGTCCGAGGTGATGGCGATGGAGGCTGTGGCTGAAGGATGTGCAAGCATGGTGGCCTGTGCTAGGGCTGCCTTAGTGTCAGCAAAAGCCTTGTCCATTGCCTCAGTCCAGTCCAAAGCGTGCGTGGGCTTACCTTTCAAGGCCTCGTGCAAGGGCTGCATGAGCTGAGCGGCTCGAGGAATGAAACGATGGTAAAAGTTCACCATGCTGAGGAACTCCTGCAGGGCTTTCACGGTGAGCGGGCGTGGAAACTGTGTGACCGCCTCCACCTTAGATGGGAGAGGCACTGCACCGTCCTTGGTGACTCTGTGTAACAGAAAGTCAATGGTGGAGAGACCAAACTGGCACTTGGCGGGGTTAACAATCAGGCCCTGTTGGTTGAGTCGCTCGAAAAGTGTTCGGAGGTGCGACAGGTGCTGAGATTTGTACGTGCTCGCTACCAGAATGTCATCCAAATATACAAAAAGAAAAGGCAGCTCACGTAAAACAGAGTCCATTAGGCGCTGAAAAGATTGAATTGAGTTTTTAAGGCCGAACGGCATCCTCAAAAACTCAAAAAACCCAAACGGTGTAACCACTGCCGTTTTTGGAATGTCAAGTGCATGCATGGGCACCTGATGATAACCCCGCACGAGGTCTACTTTAGAAAAAAATCACCCTACCAGCCAAGTGTGCTGAAAAATCCTGTATGTTCGGGACCGGGTATCGGTCAGGTGTCGTTGCCTCGTTAAGTCGCCGGTAGTCGCCACATGGGCGCCAGCCGCCACCAGGTTTGGGGACGATGTGAAGGGGTGATGCCCACGGGCTGTCGGATTGGCGGACTATGCCAAGGCGTTCCATGTTAGAAAACTCAGTCTTAGCAACTGCAAGCTTGATCAGGTCGAGGCGTCGAGCACGGGCGTAGACAGGTGGACCAGTAGTGTCGATATGGTGCTCCACACCATGCTTCACGGCCGACGCAGAGAAAGTGGGCTGAGTGAGTGCTGGAAAACCAGCCAGTAAACGGTGGAAGTCATCCGATGTGGAGAGCATGCCAGACTTTTGCCGTAACAAAATCCCAGCCAAAACGATGCCCTCCGAAACACAACTCAATGTACCTTGTTCCATACGTGTGGATGGGGGTCCCATTAGCCGCTTCCATCGGGGGGCCATAGCTGTCGGTCACCATGTCCAAACGAGATGCAGGCAGGACGCTCCTCTGTGCACCCATGTTGCACAGGAAACGCCGCCGGGAGATGGTGTCACAGATAAAAAGCAGCCTGCCTACACGGCCGTCACTCATGGCCACTAGTGAGTGCCGGCCTTGGCGTTTCCCAATCCGCTGAAACTGCATGGTGAGCGGAATTTAAGAGCCTTCGGTCCATACTTCTTGTGATAGAAGCACAAGCCTGAAGAAGACAGCTGGGGGCCTGAAGACTGCTGCCGACAAGTGTGCAATCCTCCATCGTCACAGGAGCGACGTGCGCAGGAAAACTCGCGGCCATGACCGAGTGCCCCTGACTTGCCAGGAAAAATTTATCCGCCTCTTCAGCCAGTTTTCGACAGTCAGTGATTGTGGTGTTGGCCAATGCAGCTCTGACTTGGGACAGCAGCTGACGCAGGAACAGTTGAATGAAAAGAAAATTGGCTGTTTGCTCACCCAGGAGATCTAGCATACGGTCCATGAGCTCAGATGGTTTGCTATCACCCAGTCCTTGGAGGGAGAAAAGCCTGCTACCTCTCTCAGCGTCGGACAGTTCAAAAGTCTTTAGCAGGTGGGCTTTGAGCGCTGCATATTTCTCCGTAGCTGGAGGTCGTTTAAGGAGACCTATCACCCGGGTTGCCGTTGAGTTACTGAGAGCCGACACAACGTAGTAGTACCGTGTTGCATCAGCGGTTATCTCCCGCAACGTGAACTGCGCCTCCGTCTGGGCAAACCACGCCGACGCTGACGATTCCCAGAATTCAGGGAGATCGAGGGCAACAGCGTTCGCGGCCATGGTCGAGTCGTGTTTGCGAATACGCCAAGCAAACAAACGTCGGCGTCACCAGTGTGGAAGTTGCATTTAAAAGGAAAAGGCAATTCCTCAAGTTGAGCACACAAGTGTGTATTTCGTTTATTTCACATATCGTAACTCTGACACAAGATGGCGCTGCCCACTAAACTAACCCACCTTGGGGCTTCTACGTCGTCAACAACCGCCCATCTCTTAAAGGGACCGCGATCCCGGAACAGTCGCTACGAACAAAGGTGAATTATGAAAACACATTCACTACAATGCACTGCAAACAGTTTCTTATCAAATCGCTTTGCCTGTAGTTTAGTGACTTTTCCTTAAAACAAGTTAAGTTGCCTCTGACTGGAAAGTTCTTGAAACAAGATGACTGTTATTGAAACAGATTATACATATCTTATATAGTGTAAATTCTCAGGTAATTACAGACAGAGGTAACTTGATGAGCTGAACTGTAGTTGCACAGTGATGGTATTATAATTTTACTGGAAGGCTGTGTCCTACATCAAAGTTAGTAATGAGTTGAAACTCAAGTAAAAGTATAAATACTACCATAACATTAAAGATTTGACTGAAGTCAAAGTACAAAAAGTATTATCAGCCAAATGGACTTGGTGTCAAAAAAAAAAGTATTTGTTGGGCCCAATGGCTTTTAAGTGTTTTTGTTTTACTTTATTTATGCTATAAACAGTGGCTGGACCACTGAACCCAATAACTATGTGGGGACAGACTGTAGGGTGACAGAGACCAAAAGATCGGCCGGCATAAATTGCCCAAAATCACCCAGAAAAAGGCAGAAGGGTGCCGGAGGACCCACTGAACCCAAGCGGACCAAATAAAAGTCCTGCACAGAATGGGAGTTCCCCAAAAAGAAGCAGAGGGTTGGCTGAAACAATTATAGACACCGGCAAACTCATTGTGCCAATGGAGGCCCGGAGGGCCAACGGCACTGAGAGAAAGGCCGGCGCTGAAAGGATGACACCCAATAACCAGAGGAGTGCTGGCACCAATCACTCAAACAGCAGTGAACCCACCAAGGTGTCAGTGGAGAGCATCAGAGAGTCAGAGGAGAAGAAGGCCGGTGCTGAGCAAGCCAGGAAGGAGATCCAATGTGACCTCGCCATGAGCTCCAGCAGCCCCGCTGTCTCCCAACAGAGCAATGGGAGCATTTCAAACATAAGCTCATAATGTGAAAGAAATGAGATAAGTGCATGTGAGCAAATTGACCAATCCTGGCTGGTGCTCGGCCAAGGAGTAGTCCGGCACTTAACTGCTTGTAAAATTAAAAGATGTAGTTTTTTTTCATACACGTTTTGTACAAATTAAATGAAACCAGATCAAATGTCTTAATTGGTGAACCTTCAGAGGTCTAGTCAAAAGAGTTGCGCAAAAAAAAAGAAGACAATTATAGACAAGGCAAGATAATTTACCAGTATTACGTTCATATTCTCACGTCACACACACACAGTGATCGCTCCGTGCTCTAACCAAAGTACTGCTGATTCTGTCCAGTAGGTGGCATCCTCAGAGTTGATGTGGAAGGTCAACCAACGGCAAGCGATGTCTCAGCACCGACTGTAAACATCATTGTTGACCTTTTTTAATTTCTAGTTCAGAGAAGACAGGCACATCTATTCAAACATTAATTTAGGCTCCACCCAGCGTCAGTATCTTGGCCTGGTCTTCTCTCAGTGGACCATTATTGTCATCCAGGTATGTCAAGAGGTCCACACAGGGGACTGGTCTCTCCATGATGTGAGACTGTGTCACACATCCATCTTAATAAATTCAAATTTCTTTTCCGCATGAAAGCCCTAAAGCGAAAATCACATTAGAAACCATACATAAGAACATGAAACAAATGAGAAAACATACCGATACATACCTTGTCGAATCCTGACAATGTTGTATTTGAGCTGCTGTGGCGCCAAATGGATCCACGAACACAGACCGTCCTTTGTTTGGATACATGGCCTTGAACAGAAAGGATAGTATAATGTGCAAGATTCTGAACTTGATATTTGGTTGCATAAATTGCATTGTTTATCTGCACTTACCACTAGAGTCCAATGGTGGTTTTTGCAGACCGCTCCAATTAAAATATCCCATTCCCTTACATCAAGCTGTGAAGTGGGGACATTATAGTTTAAAAGATTGTGTAACTGACACCTTTTAAATGCAACCGTTATGCTTACCTTTCTCAACCCCCTGGATTTTCCATCCCAAATCGCCGTCATCTCAAATGTGTCAATGACTTTGACTCGCTGATTTCTGTTGGCCACTCATGAAAGGTACGCATTTATGGTCTAAAAATAAAGATATAAATATAATCAACATGCATTTTTAAGAGGATTATAACCTTAGTATCTTACAAACACTTACCTCACTCTCCAATTCCCTGCCAGGTGCCAGATTCCGGAAATCTTCGGTGAACAGTTTATAAGGTCCCAACTTTGACCATATGATCTCTCCTTTTTTCTGGCATATATCCTGGAGAGCTGTAAATACAGAACATCTGTTATTATAATGAGTCTATACCATTTTAATACATCATATTACCAATTGGGCTGCATCTTTACCATGGACGGGTTGAGACTCTGTGGCTGGTGAAGGGTCAATGCACTGGATTCCAGGAGGGGGAGCATTGGTCTTTTGGTAGGGGCTTTGAGTGGGTTTGTCAGGGCTGGAGAGTGGTCGTTGGGGCGGGGTAAGCAAAGGGGATTTGCCAAGTTTTGAATGTTTCAAAGGAATCCGCTCCTCTGGCTTTGTGTAATGGGTTATTTGGTCAACGTTACCAATAGTTTTGGTGACATTGTTTTCCAAATTAACTACCTTCCCTTTTATGTCTGTTATAGTAAATGGCCCAAGCATGTCGGTCTCCATTTTACCCCCTTTCCTCTGTTCTTGACGGATGTTTTTTTTCAAGACGAGTTCTCCAACTTTGAAGTCGTCCTGCCATCCGCTATCTAATTTACGTTTCCGGATTTTGTCCTGACATTTGTGAACATTTGTCTGCACTTTGGAATAAACTTTGGGTTGTTGCACGAGTCCTTGAAATACTCTCTCTTGCATTGTAAGAGTTTCCACTTAAGCACTTATCACCTGAAGTAAACAAATAAAACACAAGTGGTAATATATTCCAAGCCATCCCAATCCCTTCACTTCAGAAGAAATGGAGCTACTTACCTCGTACACGTTTGGCACCTCAGATGGATAGCGAGCCTCTCTGCCAAACATCAAATAGTATGGGCTGTACTAGGTCGTGAGCTGTTTTTTTGTTCTGCGGCCAAACATAGTGGACTGCAGATATTGATTTGTATACAATTTGTATACAAAATCAACAATACATTTGGTGACCAACTCTGCTGATTTATTCTTTAGAGGGTAGGCCTTTGCCCACTTTGTGAAATAATCAACCATTACACAAACGTATTGATTACCACCCTCTGTTACGGTCAGCTTCATCAAGTCCATCCCCACAAGTTCAAATGGCTCTGTAACCTGAAAGAGTTGAACAATAATTAGACAACTGAAGGAAGCAACTGATATCTAATCACATTTAGCTGCATGGGACCTTGAGCCTAACTGTTTGACTTGGCACAATGAAACAGCCATTTATCTGTTTGAGAAAGCAGCAATATTTTTATGTCAAAAGTCAAAGTTAGTTTTATTGTCAATTTTACATATGCGCAAACATAAAGAAGATTGAAACTACGTTTCTCTTCTGTACAACATAAAGTGAATGATAATAGTAATAAAGTGCAAAATAGTTTAAAGGTTTAAGAAAAAAAGAGAAGCATATGAACAACATAGAGTAGGAAACTTTGAAAGACTGCGTATTTAGCTGCAGTCAGACATAAAGTTTAGCAGCATTTAATAGAGTTTAGCAACTCCGCAGGTCACGTCAACATGCTCCATGTAGTCGCAGTTGGTCACAAGTTGATCTGGTTGTTCCTCTGCCTTTTAAAATGTGACCTCTGACAGTATTATTAATTATAATTTTGTAAATGTACGTTTATGTTTGGTATGTCTACTGTGGTGTAGTGGTAATGTCACTGGTTTCTGCTTTTTTTCCCCACCCAATGATATGAGTTTGATTCTCGTAAATTAAACGTATTTATATCTTTTTTTCCCCCGATTAGTTCACTATAGTCTAATAAGCCGTCTATGTTTGAGAAAGCAACAATATTGTAAAGAGCTCCGCAGGTCACGTCAACATGCTCCATGTAGTCGCAGTTGGTCACAATTTGATCTGGTTGTTCCTCTGCCTTTTAAAATGCGACCGCTGACTATATTGCAAGTAATAAAAAAAAAGGAAATTTCTTTTAGCTTGTTTCTATTGTGGTATAGTGATAATGTCACTGACTTCTTGTTTTATCCTACCCAATGATACGAGTTCAAATCCCGTAAATTGAACTTATTTATATCTTTTTTTTTAGTACTAAAGAGTTCTTTTACGTGACACGTGTTTGCACAAAAGAGGCTCCAAAGTCAATCAGTTGTAATTTTGACCAACTTTATTTCAAAGGAAGGGCAATTTTCTGACTTCCTGTTTTAACACATAAACAACAAGTGGCGTTTCACCTCGCGTGGACTCTTTCCCTGAAAAGACTCAACAACGTCAATTCTGGTATGTTTTGACCACAGACATCATACGAGAAGGTTTGACATTGAATGGCAGCATTAAACAACACGGGCATTCAGGAGGACAGCTACGTGTTCTCTCGCTATTCTCAACATCTGCTGTAACGACGACAACAATAGACGCTTTCGGCCGAAAGTCGCCAGTTAACATGGTCGCCTGTTAATCCGTAACACCGGCTTAACCTGGACTTTTTAGGTACTAAACAACATCCACTAAGCTTCTACCATACCTTGTTAGATTCGTAAGGACTTCCAGAATAACATACATGTGTGTGTATTATTCTTGAACTCCGTTGTTAAGGGTAGTTATTAACAGAAACGTGAAAAGTAACTTTTGCTCGAAAAAGTGACGGCAAGCTTTTTTGAGGTTACGGGTTTTACGTAATTTATCTGTTCAGATAGATCTCTTCCCACAAGTCCTTACTGTATTTTAGTAATTTAAATGAAGTTAATCCAAGTTGTCGTTCCGGAGATATTGTAGGAAACGTCACTTGACCTTTTTTAAAAAATAATTTTCCCGTCTGATAATGGATGCAGCAGGTTTTGGGGGGGGCATGGGGCTAGAAAGGATTTTATATATATATATATATATATATATATATATATATATATATATATATATATATGTATATATATATATATATATATATGTATATATATATATATATATATATATATATATATATATATATATGTATATATATATATGTATATATATATATATGTATATGTATATATATATATATATATATATACATATATATATATGTATATATATATATATATATATATGTATATATATATATATATATATATATATATATATATGTATATATATATATGTATATATATATATATGTATATGTATATATATATATATATGTATATATATATATATGTATATATATATATGTATATATATATATATACATATATATATATATACACATACACACACATATATATATATACACATACACACACATATATATATATACACATACACACACATATATATATATATATATATATATATATATATATATATATATATAGTTCAAGAAAAAAGATTTTTCTTGTTTTGTTATTTCCGATAACACCGCATACTGCTATAAATATTCATAGAGCATATCTCACCACGACCAACGAGAATCACTGTTATGCATTATAAATGGCCGCTATTGTAAAATATGAACTCTGAACAAGTTTAAGAAAATTATAATTTCATGGTCTGTTATGCTAAAATCTATTACGTGGTTAAAAAATATATGTTTTAAATAACATGTGGATAAGTGTTTAAAAGACGAATGTGGTGTTTTTCTTACAGTGTTTGTTTTGTTCTGTATTGTGCAATTTAAGATATAATCAAGTTAAACTATGATCAATATAGTGGTCTTGAGTCTGAGATTGATTGCTTTAGTCTCCGCCCACATACCACCAGGTAAACCACTATCTTTTCCTCATTGCAGTAAAGTCCTTGCTGAAGAAAAAGCATCACATCAGTCTCATGCTCAAGAAGGACAAGAGTCTCCGTTCGTGCATAAACTCCTGAGGGTTAAACCAGATCACCACCCGGAACAAGTACCCTCTACCCCTGCTCGACTCTGCTGTTAAATTGCTACCCGCTGCCACGGTCTTTACCAAGCTTGACCTCCGCAACGCCAACCACTTGATTCAGATACAAGAGGGGGACGAGTGGAAGACGGCTTTCAACATTCCCCTGGGACATTTTGAGTACCTAGTCATGACATTCGGACTCACCAATGCACCAGCCGTTTTCCAGGCTGTGTTAAACCAGTTTGTGTTTGTCTACCTCTAGCGCTCCTCGAGCAGAAACCACAACTTTTAGGATTGAAAATGCAGAAGCTGATCAACGACTGTCCAACTTAATGGAACAGCACATATGAAATGATCTGCCATGCATCGGAGCAGCAAGCACCTGTGTCTGCTGTCATCTTCGAGAAAAAACTGACCACAAGCGAATGGTCCCCAATGGAAAAGGTGAGCATAGTTTGTGAAATATGTAACGTAAAAGGATGGACAAATGCAAAAAAAAATTAAATAGGGAGAATGATGGGCCTAATTTATTTACTGAGTGGGAATATTATTAATACGATGGATAAATACAAACCTGTCAATCTAATATCAACGCATATTACCTTCACTTATTTATTGCAGGTGCAAGAGGTCCTTAAACCCTTTCAAGTGGCAACAGAAGCACTTTCAACTGACAAATATCCAACTGCGTCGGCTGTACGGCCTTTTAAAACATGTTCTGCTTGCTCAACTGAACAAGTGAACGCTCAGGTCTAAAACCCGAACGTGACCGTGCACTGAAAGTTTCTGACAATCCGTGACAATGGAATAAATTGAGTCAGTTTATTTTTTCCCAAGAAGCACCAAGAATGTAAGTAGCTTCTTTTGTTTTTAATAACAATTTATTTTTTATGAACCTCAGGGTAAAAGTTTTTTGTTGTCACATTTCTTGTAATTGTGTGTGTAATTGCCTTATTTTATTTTAACGTTTACAGAAACATTAATAGTATGGGCTAGTGACTACAGTGCTGACTGTATATTGCATGAATAAAATAGACTAGATAGGCTACAACAGCTTCATGCACTGGTTTGATTGTTTGCCATGCCAAGGAAAAGTTCCATGTTTACCACAGCAAAGATCGCTCCATTCTATACTGTAAAACTTCAATTAATGTAAATAATATTTGTTTCAATCTCTGAATTAAGCCTGCCATATTTGGGACAAGAATTGTGACCTTAAATTGCTTTCACAAAACTCTTGTTTAGCACTCAGCATTTGTTTATTGTTGTTGTTCATTTAAACAGCTATGCGCAGAGAGTTCAATGACGTGGGTGAGAGAGCGAGAGAGATTAAAAAAACAGAGTGAGAGGCCAGTCTGCTGTCTTGGCCATTAGTTCAATGAAGTTCAATCAAGAAGTCACGTGTGTCCACACATGAGCCACGTTTTAGACCTTTTTCACAGCAGACATTGTGACAATCGATTGCAGGAAAGGTTTGATGGTAACAACAATAAACGCCACGTTTCTTTATTTTTTTATTTTACATTTAATTACATATAGTGTTGTATTATGCTTTAAGTATTCAGCCAATTGATATTTATAAAGATCAGGTGCTCCTGCGACAAAACTAGTTTGTCTGAGTTCCACAATAAAACTCAATTTCTCAAGTAAACCCTGAGCTCAAAAAATAATTTCAAAATTGCTGGTCGAAGTATTACATATGGAAAATGCAATTTTTTCTAAAATATGTAAATCCCAAATTACATTAAATTATAAATTCATGTGTGTTGGCCAGATTGACATCTTTCAACATTAATGACAGCTTCACCTATGACCCATTCTCTCTACTCCCTCCAGACAATATCGCTGGAAACCCACAAGAGAAGCTCCGATGGCTTTTTCATATTCAGAAATGATCAGACTGATCATTGTTGTGAGCCTACACTGTGGTCAAACTCAAATACAGTACCTTTGGTCAGTTGTTCTCTTTTTCTCTCTCACAAACGCACATGCACAATACACTGTTAATCCAATTATCCAGAAGATTGAAATTATGTATTTCTCTCATTAAGGACTTTAAAAGAGATGCTTCTCTGATGTTAAACATTGAAACTAGATGCATGGATGAGAGGATGGCACTCTGCCATTTACTATCTCTGTTCATGTTTCCTACATCTCTGGCCAAAAAAAGTAAGTTCCCCCAGATCGCTGCATGTCCCCTGGCTTTCCATCCACTTAGCGCCAGATTGTTGTTGCAAGAGAAAGGTACCAGATTGTCTTTCTGATCTATGGGTCAGCGGGTGTGAAGCCTGGGGAACTGCCTTTCACCTCAAAAGCTGCCAGTAACGTTGGCATTACTGGATCACGTGTTCACTTCCAACTCAACTTGCATTGCGGCTGTGACTTCCAAGGAAGGAAGGAATAACTTCTTTCAACTCCTGACTACAGACACTTCCTCATAAGTATGGTTTGGTTTTGGGCTAAACTCTCCTGTTGTTCAGAGCACATGCACATCCCCATGACACTGTGCGTGACAGCGTGCAAAACTTGGCGTCGGCAATCTCGGTTTTACTGGTTGTTGTTTTTTTATTTGGGGGGGGTTACATTTAATCAGCTAATATAAAGTATTTAATTGGCGACGGAAGAAAAATCTTAATTGATGTCAAGCTGGAAGGAAACGTTTATTTATTAATTTATTATTCATGTGTCCGCAACAGCGCACAAATCTCTGTTTGCCAAATCACATTAGTGCGTTGAGAGAATCTAGCAGGTGGCCTCGGCTCCCAGGAGCAGCAAACTATATTGCAAGCGTCCAAAAAAATACAAGCATTTGTATGATTATGGTCTTTTTTCACGTCAGAATGTATGGAATTAATTGCCTCTCTGGAGTGAAGTGTTTATGTGAGACACATTTTGAACATTTTAACTATAAAAGAAGGCTAAGAAAGACTTGTCAGCACTACAATCAAATACAATTGCTGAGGATGCTGGAATGTGATCCAAGCGAGCCTCGTCTTTGTGCGCAATATCTTAACTTCATAAATATTATATAGACATCACGGCTTTAATATTTTTGTGGTTGATCGTTGGACTTCATCAAATTACTGTTTTTGCTCTTTTCTCCAAACAGAGAGATTAATAGTGAGACCAAGACCAAATTAGATCTTAAATCATAAGCCAGCAGTATTTATTATGAGGGCCATTGCATGGGATATGAATTGATGGAAAGTAACTACGTACTCAAGTTATGTACTGAAGTACAATTTTGAGTTACTTGTACTTTAAGTATATCCAATTTAGGCTACTTTAGTTAACAATAATAATTGCCACAATTCGTTATTTATTTCATTTTATAATTACAAAGCATTGTATTGTGCAATAAATCTTCAGCCATTCATATTTATAATGATCGGGTGCCTCATGCGACAAAACTACTAGTTTGTCTGAGTTCCACAATAAAACTCAAGTAAACCCTGTGCTTAAAAAAAGTTCAAAATTGCTCGTTGAAGTAATAAATATGGATGATGCCAATTTGCCAAAATATGTAAATCCCAAATTTCATTAAATTACCAATTCATGTGTGCTGGCCAAATTGACATCTTTCAATGTTAACGGCTGGTTCACCCCCAGCTGGACACCAAAAGACCTGTGACCTATGACCCACTCTCTCTACACCAGACAATATCTCTGGAAACCCACAAAGGATGCTCCGAGGGCTTTTTTATATTCAGAAATTATCATTGTTATGAGTCGACACAGTGGGCCTCAGACCCTCAGCTCCTTTAAATCTAGATTGAAGACTTTTCTGTCATGATGATGCAAAGCTGGACCCAAAAGTAGAGATGGGCAAACGATACCAGAGCTCCGAAGCTGGTGTCAGTCTCGTGAACCGCCGTGTGTTGACTCCAAGAGTCGGAGCTTGTATCAAATGACAATTGTCACGTGACTGATGACGTCCGAAGCTTCGAACGTCAATGGTGCTTCACGAAGCGTTTCATTGGTTTGATGCGTTGGACAGCTTGAACGTGTTGGCGCCCAACTCTGCTACACATGATGCCTAAGTGTCAATCAACAATGTTGCACAAAACACTGCCATTTTCATCATCCCATGTTTATAAGCATATTCCACTGCCACTTTTATTAAATCTTACCAGACTAAAATAAGCTTTAAAGGACAAATACTATTCATAAATCTGTTGGCATAAAAATTTAAAGTCGTAATAAGACAAAAACAAATGTCATTATAAATGCATCTATGGTCTAGTGGGTTACACACATGCTGAATAACCTTTTCCATTCCGTGGAGAGAGGATCGAATCTCATCATGAACATGTCGTTTCACATTATTAACCAGCATTTAGTTGTATTGCAATGTAAAGAACGACAGAAACAACTACAAATACTGTGAGGCTGATGAGGGAAACGAGTTGCAGGTGTGCCGGTAAATTGGCAGCAGGAAGGGAAGGCCACGCCCAGGCAGACACACCCACTCAGGGTAAACCGGTATCAACAGGAAAACACAGAGGAGGGAAGGCAGGCAGGATACTAGTAGGGGGGAGGAGCACAGCAGGGACCATGACATTTTCTGTTTGCTGTTTAATTGAACCAGATTCTCCACTATATATATTTCCAGGTTATTATTTCACTTTTGACTCCACTATGTTTATTTAACTGCTGGTTGCTTCGATTTTACATACAACACCTAACCGTAACCCATTTTATGAAATATGACACATTGCTATAGAATAAAGGCCCTGTATACACTCACTGGTGCTTCAGAAAAAGAAAAGAAAAGCTAAACAATACAATGAAAAGTATAATCGCTTGACAGTAATCAAGACAATATGTTACTGTTAATGCTCTGAAACAAAAATGTTTACAAAAAATAATAATAGTACTGTAAAGGGGGGTGGATTGTTTATGAATCCTCCCTCTTCCGGTCAGGCCACAGCACAGGCAATGTCATCTCTGGTCCCCTTCTACGTTCTCATTTTGCACTCTCAAATTTGAATTTGCAAATGAAGGTCAAAGCACAAAAGAGCCTCTGCCTTGGGTGCCTCTGTTTGAGGAACGCTTACACAAGTTACGATTTTTCATGCTTTTGGCAGAGCATTCACTTTGAGAGCGTTCGCAATTGGGACAGTGTAACCGTCAAATGTTCCAGCATCAAGCGGGCTACAGTTGACAGCTTGACTGTTCTTGCCCTCATTGATGTCGCTGGCCTCCCATCCCAGATTGCCAGTCTTTGCCTGCGTCATAATAATTTAGAGGAGGTTTTGCAACTGATGTTAGATTTTTCGAAACCCATAAAGACATTGGTATACATAATTACATGCTAAGCTACATGTCATGTTATTTATCATGCTAAGTTACAGATGCTTCATATGAGAATTTGCTGAGATTAGACAGGGATGGAGTGAAGGGCGTGCCGGAGATGGAGAGAGATGTGCTGGACAGGTTCTGGAAATGATTTCAGGGGTGAAGTCTTACAAAGCACGATGCCTTTGTGGCAAAGGGCCGCCTCACTTCCGGGCGCTCAGCGCACCTGTAAAGTATTAGCCAATCATAGTGTGCGGGCACCCTACAAAAGTGACAGAGGCGCTAGTTACTCTGCATGGCTTTAAGCGCATGGTACGGTCGGCGTGACGTCCGCTTACCGTCTGTCTCGGGCTCCCCTTCTCCTGCACCAAGTCCTTCTGGTAGCTTAGCATCGGTGAGTTTTAGAGCATCCCGTATCCTATTGGTCTTATGGTGGCAGGTGGCAAATTGACCCATTATTTTGTCTAGCCGGTGGCGTACCCCTTTTATATGACCGCGTACGCCCATCAGAAGAGAACCTCTTCTTGTGCCTGATCGGTAGGTGACTTCCGGGTTCTGCTTTATATAATTTATTGGATAAAGTTGATTTATTTTCATTGATTAGATGCCCCCCCTCATCATAGAGGACTGTCGGTCGGTGGAACCTGCCCCAAACTCGGGTAATCGGCTGTGTTTTGCCTACGGCTGTGTTTTGCCTAGGGCTGCGCCGGCTGCGGTCTGCTGCTGTTTACGGCCGCGCTACCTGCGGCCCACACGGGTTTGGAAGAGCACGGCGCTACGTGCCTGTGTGACGCCGAGCCTCCTGGCGTGCAGGGGAACTACCGTTTTAGTTTGAGCCTTTTACTATGTTTTATATTTAGGTCTCCGCTATTTTCTTTTGTTTAGCCTGAGCCGTTCATTGTGTTATATTTAGGACTTCTCTGTTGCTTTTGCCTTTTTTGCTGCGTATTTGTGTTGTTTGAGTTGGTAATTTGTTTGGTTTTCGTTTGATTTGTTAGGCGCGGCTGACCCGGCAGTGAGACGTGTTCCTCTGGGTGTTGGGGTCCCCCTTGGTGTGGTGTGTGTGTGTCAGGTTACCCCCGGTCTTGGACCCTCACGTGTGGCTGTGTGTGTGTGGTTGATGTGATAGCATACGCGTGTGATTGGGGTGCTTATGTTTTATTTTTGGAGACCCTCACCAGCTCTGGTTCATCTCTCTCGCCACTGGCCACTGCCCGCCTTAATATTTACCTTCTTGGCGCTTTTTTATTATCGTATAGTATCTAGAATTTGCTAATGTTATGAAAATAAAGATTATAAATTTTGTACTGGAACCACGTGTCTGCCATTTTCCATTTTTCCCACCTAAGGACCATATGTTCCTCGCCACACCTTCAATGACCGTAGACATCTGCACTCACTTGGTAGAATAGGTTTGCTGTTCTCCA
Organism: Clinocottus analis; assembly: GCF_023055335.1. Taxonomy (NCBI): domain Eukaryota; kingdom Metazoa; phylum Chordata; class Actinopteri; order Perciformes; family Cottidae; genus Clinocottus; species Clinocottus analis. The sequence goes on from NW_027175832.1 coordinate 10,294,236, forward strand.
TCAGAGTAATTAAGAGGACCAGCCCTCAATAACAGTGAAGAGGCTTTAATAGTTTATTCATCAAGAGATGAATGTCCTATTCTGAATCTCTTTGCGTCAGTCGGCTCAGTGACCTTCCACAACAACGACGGACTCGTGGTAGTTATTGTTGTATTTTGACAAGACCATTTTCTTTTTTTAAAAGTACAATTTGTGTGTCCTACCTCCCCAGCACTCACTTGATTCAATCACTCTGCATCAGTGACCATCAATTGTATCCCCTGACTTACGGTGGGACAAAAAGCCGATCTGAAGCCTTGGCAGAGTTTGCTAATGGCTGTATGTGAGATCATTTTTGGGCCATTACCTTACCATGAAGCCAAATGACCTTATTGCTTAAATGCTTTTGGCAGTTTCAGAGACGGACGGACACTAAAAAAAAGACTTATCTACCTATTAATCATTAGTAAAATCGATTTGCAGCTAATATGCCCGCTGCTGAAATCATGACCGTAATGGAACCAAGCAGTTAATGTTTTAAACATTAACAAAGGACATCAGCCAGAAAATTAATTTGGCTGTCCTCAGTAATTAGTCACAGTGTAGATAGCATAGTCTTTTTCTGTATATAATGTATTGTTATATGTCAAACAAAATCTGAACTCACAGTTGCCGTTTTTGATCTTCATCAGTAAAGGGTTTCCCTGGCTACACTGAGACCAGGATGTAGTGGTGTTTGGATTAGCATGTACAAAATGTTAGCTGAAGCAGTTGGAAGCAGGTGAAAAGATTTTCTTGACATTGTCCTTTTTCTTAATTTCTGTGACAGCGGCAAATGTACGCTTCTTGACAGACGAGTCTGTTCCCTCTGTGACACATGTCTGGTCTCTTCACACTTTCTTGATGACTAATCAGTTGTGAATTAATCCCAGAGGTGCAGTGGAAGGCACGAGGCAAGGCAAATATCAGATATGACATTTAACTCCTGCTCAAACACCAACTGTAGCTGCGGGAGTATCTTGAGCAGTGCAGCAGTCTCAATATTTAATTCATGTATTTAATTAGCATTAGCTCGCTGACCTGAGGGAATAATTGGAGTATGACAAGTTGTGCAATAGCTCTGCTAGCGTGCTAAAAGAAGATTCTGAAATGGAAAGCTATGTTGTCAACCCGGCAGGGATGAGGTGCGAGTGCTGCCTCTTTTAATGGCGTAATATCCAATTCTGTGGCTAATGCTTCGTCTAAAAAATCTGAAACATAATCATGCTTGCAAAGCTAGTTATCCGAAACTCTAGTTCTTCATATAGAACAGCAAATGGAGCCTTTTTTTTGCCACAAAACAAGATCTTCCAATTAGTTAGCTCATGTGGACATTGTGGTTCACAACTGAGCTAACAAAACACAGGCTGAAGGATATTTTACACTTGTATATGTTTTTTCTATGCGTTTCAGCCGTTCGTCCACAATGGCGTTTAAAAACTACCCCCTTGTGCATCAATGTAGTTATTCCAACTGAGACAAACGTTGCATGCACTGAATGAAGAATGATGCCATAGTTTTAACAACATGCCATGCTTGGGATGGTTGTCATGGTTGTTATGACACAGCAGAAAGCTCTAATTACAAATCCAAACAAATGCCATACTTTTTTTTTTCTTTGCATCCCACGTGATATACTTAAAGTTCTCTGTATTGTGTAGAAACAGCAATTTAAAAGTTAAAGTTTCTCATCCATTTTAGGTGACCAAAATGTTACCATTAACTTTGGTCAACTGAAAACACACTGTAAAAGAGTTAAAGTTCTAAGACGAAAAAACACAGACAACTCTGCGACCTTATTAAATCAATCCCAAGTTAGCCCCGCCCTAAAGCATGTTCTGCTTTCTGGTCTATTGACTTTAAATTACCATAATTTACTAAATATACGTCATGCTGTATTGAAGAAGACTTGCAACTAGAGATTGAGACATAAACTCAGGTTTACTCTCACAGCTAGGCTGCATCTCCTGTACCCTGCGTTTCCCTCTTCTGTGTGTGTGTGTGTGTGTGTGTGTGTGTGTGTGTGTGTGTGTGTGTGTGTGTGTGTGTGTGTGTGTGTGTGTGTGTGTGTGTGTGTGTGTGTGGGCGTGGCTCTTAACCTTGTCTTCCT
>NW_027175832.1:10303863-10366363 GCF_023055335.1 Clinocottus analis
CACGCACGCACACAAACACGCACGCACACCCGCACACAAACACGCGCACACACGCACACAAACGCGCGCACACGCACACAAACACACGCACACACACACACACACACGTACACGCACACAAGCACACGCACACAAACACACACACACACACGTGCACACTCAGGTACACACAATATTTATCAGTTGAAGGTCCAGGTCCGAATGCAATGGCGTCTGGGTGTGGACCTCGACCATAGTCTGCTTATTAGTGACTCACCAGCACATCTGTTGTACTCTGCTAGACAGACAGACACATTATGAATATATTGGACATAACAAACTATAGACTATTGTATTTACTATGTTATGCAGCAGTCAAATACATGTTTACTCCTGTTCTCTGTTTCTTACCATTCTCATCATAGGTCCAGGCGGAGACCGACTCTACTGGTTCGAGTAGAGTTGTGGTCTGGGGTGATCACACTTATGCCTTACCTGCTGTGAGTACATATACATTAACATAATCTAATTCGGCTAAAGTTGTTGTCAATTGACAAACTTGACAAAAATTAATAAAAAATATTGACAATGTCATTGTTTTGATGTTTCACACTCAGGTTCAAGTCATAGACGATGAGGGGTTGTCTCACCCGGTCAGTAAAACATATTTCTCATAAACACATGCGTGTGCACGCGCACACAAACACGCACACACACGCACACACACGCACACAAACGCGCACACACGCACACGCACACAAACACGCACACAAACACGCACGCAAACACGCGCACACAAACATGCGCGCACACGCACACAAACATGCGCACACACGCACACGCACACAAACACGCGCACACACGCACACAAACGCGCGCACACAAACGCGCACACACTCACGCACACGCACACAAACACGCACGCACACAAACACAAACACGCGCACACATGCACACAAACGCGCGCACACAAACGCGCACACACTCACGAACACAAACACGCACGCACACAAACACAAACACGCGCACACCCGCACACAAACACACGCACACAAACGCGCGCACACACGCACACAAACACGCGCACACACGCACACGCACTCGCGCACACACGCACACGCACACGCGCACACACGCACACGCGCACACACGCACACAAACACGCGCACACACGCACACAAACGCGCGCACACACGCACACAAACACACGCACACAAACACGCACACACACACACACACACACACACACGTACACGCACACGCACACAAACACACACACACACGTGCACACTCAGATACACACAATATTTATCAGTTGAAGGTCCAGGTCCGAATGCAATGGCGTCTGGGTGCGGACCTCGACCATAGTCTGCTTATTAGTGACTCACCAGCACATCTGTTGTACTCTGCTAGACAGACAGACACATTATGAATATATTGGACATAACAAACTATAGACTATTGTATTTACTATGTTATGCAGCAGTCAAATACATGTTTACTCCTGTTCTCTGTTTCTTACCATTCTCATCATAGGTCCAGGCGGAGACCGACTCTACTGGTTCGAGTAGAGTTGTGGTCTGGGGTGATCACACTTATGCCTTACCTGCTGTGAGTACATATACATTAACATAATCTAGTTCGGCTAAAGTTGTTGTCAATTGACAAACTTGACAAAAATTAATAAAAAATATTGACAATGTCATTGTTTTGATGTTTCACACTCAGGTTCAAGTCATAGACGATGAGGGGTTGTCTCACCCGGTCAGTATAACATATTTCTCATAAACACATGCGTGTGCACGCGCGCACAAACACGCGCACACAAACACGCACACACACGCACACACACGCACACACACGCACACACACGCACACGCACACAAACACGCACACGCACACAAACACGCACGCAAACACGCGCACACAAACATGCGCGCACACGCACACAAACATGCGCACACACGCACACACGCACACGCACACAAACACACGCACACAAACGCGCGCACACAAACGCGCACACACTCACGCACACGCACACAAACACGCACGCACACAAACACAAACACGCGCACACACGCACGCACACAAACACAAACACGCGCACACACGCACACAAACACGCGCACACACGCACACAAACGCGCGCACACACGCACACAAACACGCGCACACACGCACACAAACACGCGCACACACGCACACACACACGCACACGCACACACGCACACGCACACGCGCGCACACACGCACACAAACACGCGCACACACGCACACAAACGCGCGCACACACGCACACAAACACACGCACACAAACACGCACACACACACACACACACACGTACACGCACACAAACACACACACACACACGTGCACACTCAGATACACACAATATTTATCAGTTGAAGGTCCAGGTCCGAATGCAATGGCGTCTGGGTGTGGACCTCGACCATAGTCTGCTTATTAGTGACTCACCAGCACATCTGTTGTACTCTGCTAGACAGACAGACACATTATGAATATATTGGACATAACAAACTATAGACTATTGTATTTACTATGTTATGCAGCAGTCAAATACATGTTTACTCCTGTTCTCTGTTTCTTACCATTCTCATCATAGGTCCAGGCGGAGACCGACTCTACTGGTTCGAGTAGAGTTGTGGTCTGGGGTGATCACACTTATGCCTTACCTGCTGTGAGTACATATACATTAACATAATGTAATTCGGCTAAAGTTGTTGTCAATTGACAAACTTGACAAAAATTAATAAAAAATATTGACAATGTCATTGTTTTGATGTTTCACACTTAGGTTCAAGTCATAGACGATGAGGGGTTGTCTCACCCGGTCAGTATAACATATTTCTCATAAACACATGCGTGTGCACGCGCACACAAACACGCACACACACGCACACAAACGCGCACACACGCACACAAACACGCACACGCACACAAACACGCACGCAAACACGCGCACACAAACATGCGCGCACACGCACACAAACATGCGCACACACGCACACGCACACAAACACGCGCACACACGCACACAAATGCGCGCACACAAACGCGCACACACTCACGCACACGCACACAAACACGCACGCACACAAACACAAACACGCGCACACACGCACACAAACACGCGCACACACGCACACAAACGCGCGCACACGCACACAAACACACGCACACAAACACGCACACAAACACACACACACACACACACGCACACAAGCACACGCACACAAACACACACACACACACGTGCACACTCAGGTACACACAATATTTATCAGTTGAAGGTCCAGGTCCGAATGCAATGGCGTCTGGGTGCGGACCTCGACCATAGTCTGCTTATTAGTGACTCACCAGCACATCTGTTGTACTCTGCTAGACAGACAGACACATTATGAATATATTGGACATAACAAACTATAGACTATTGTATTTACTATGTTATGCAGCAGTCAAATACATGTTTACTCCTGTTCTCTGTTTCTTACCATTCTCATCATAGGTCCAGGCGGAGACCGACTCTACTGGTTCGAGTAGCGTTGTGGTCTGGGGTGATCACACTTATGCCTTACCTGCTGTGAGTACATATACATTAACATAATCTAGTTCGGCTAAAGTTGTTGTCAATTGACAAACTTGACAAAAATTGACTAAAATATTGACAATGTCATTGTTTTGATGTTTCACACTCAGGTTCAAGTCATAGACGATGAGGGGTTGTCTCACCCGGTCAGTATAACATATTTCTCATAAACACATGCGTGTGCACGCGCGCACAAACACGCGCACACAAACACGCGCACACGCACACAAGCACACAAACACGCGCACACAAACACGCGCACACAAACACGCGCACACACACACGCACACAAACACACACGCACACAAACACGCGCAAACATGCACGCACACAAACATGCACGCACACGCACACACACACGCGCACACACGCACACAAACACGCGCACACACGCACACAAACGCACACACACGCACACGCACACGGACACAAACACGGACACAAACACGCACGCACACGCACACAAACACGCGCAAACACGCGCACACAAACACGCACGCACACGCACACAAACACGCACACAAACATGCACGCACACAAACACGCACACAAACACGCACGCACACGCACACAAACACGCGCAAACACGTGCACACAAACACGCACGCACACGCACACAAACGCGCGCACACACGCACACAAACGCGCGCACACACGCACACAAACGCACACAAACGCGCGCGCACACAAACACGCGCACACACGCACACGCACACAATCACACGCACACACGCACGCGCACACACGCACACAAACACGCGCACACACGCACACAAACGCGCGCACACACGCACACACACACACACACACACACACACACACACGTACACGCACACACACACACACACGTACACGCACACGCACACAAACACACACACACACACGTGCACACTCAGGTACACACAATATTTATCAGTTGAAGGTCCAGGTCCGAATGCAATGGCGTCTGGGTGTGGACCTCGACCATCCATCCATCCATCCATTTTCCGCCGCTTATCCGGGGTCGGGTCGCGGTGGCAGCACACCCAGCAGACCGACCCAGGCTTCCCTCTCACCCGCAACATTTTCCAGCTCGTTCTGGGGGACCCCGAGACGTTCCCAGGCCAGCCGGGAGATATAATCCCTCCAGCGTGTCCTGGGTCTTCCCCGGGGCCTCTTCCCAGTTGGACGTGCCTGGAAAACCTCTAATGGGAGGCGTCCAGGAGGCATCCGAATTAGATGCCCGAACCACCTCAGCTGACTCCTTTCGATACGAAGGAGCAGCGGCTCGACTCCAAGCTCCCCCCTGATGTCCGAGCTCCTTACCCTATCTCTAAGGCTGAGCCCGGCCACCCTACGGAGGAAGCTCATTTCGGCCGCTTGTATCCGCGACCTCGTTCTTTCGGTCACGACCCAGAGTTCGTGACCATAGGTGAGGGTTGGAACGTAGACCGACCAGTAAATAGAGAGCTTCGCCTTCCGACTTAGCTCCCTCTTCACCAAGACGGACCGGTACAGCGCCTGTTTTACTGCTGCAGCCGCACCGATCCGCCTGTCGATCTCTCGCTCCACCTTACCCTCACTCGTGAACAAGACCCCGAGGTACTTGAACTCCTTCACTTGGGGCAGGCATGTTGTCCCCACCTGAAGGGAGCAATCCACCGGTTTCCGGCAGAGAACCATGGCCTCGGATTTGGAGGCGCTAACCCTCATCCCTGCCGCTTCACACTCGGCTGCAAAACGCCCCAGCGAATGCTGGAGGTCACGTTCCGAGGAAGCAAACAGGACCACATCATCTGCAAACAGCAGAGAGGCGATCCCGAGGCCCCCGAACCGGATTTCCTCCGCCCCCCGGCTGCGCCTAGAAATCCTGTCCATGAAGGTCACAAACAGGACCGGTGATAAAGGGCAGCCCTGGCGGAGGCCAACACCCACCGGGAACGTGTCTGACTTAATACCGAGGATACGGACACAACTCCTACTGCAGGCGTATAGAGACCGAATAGCCCGTGCCAACGGATCCGGCACCCCGTACTCCTGCAGCACCCCCCACAGAACCCCCCGAGGGACCCGGTCGAAAGCCTTCTCCAAGTCCACAAAGCACATGTAGACTGGTTGGGCAAACTCCCAAGACCCCTCCAGTAGTCCCGCAAGGGTAAAGAGCTGGTCCACTGTTCCACGACCGGGACGGAATCCGCACTGCTCCTCTTGAATCCGAGGTTCGACAAGCGGTCGGAGTCTCCTTTCCAGCACCCTGGCATAAGCTTTTCCCGGGAGGCTGAGTAGTGTGATACCACGATAGTTCGAGCACACTCTCCGGTCCCCCTTCTTGAAAATGGGAACCACCACCCCGGTCTGCCAGTCCATGGGCACTGTTCCCGACCCCCATGCGACACTGAAAAGGCGTGTCAGCCAAGACAGCCCAGCAATGTCCAGCGCTTTCAGCATCTCAGGGCGGATTTCATCCACCCCCGGCGCCTTGCCACCAAGAAGCTCTTTAACTACCTTAGTGACCTCTGCCAGGGATATGGGTGCACCCACCCCAAGGTCTTCAGGCACTGCCCCCTCCCCAGGGGACATGTTGGCCGGGTTTAGGAGTTCCTCAAAGTGCTCTTTCCACCGTCCGACGATGTCCCCAGTCCGAGTCAGCAGTTCCCCTCCCCCGCTGAGAACAGCCTGGGGTAGGCCCTGCTTTCCCTTTCTGATCCGCCGGATGGTTTGCCAGAACCTCTTTGAGGCCAACCGAAAGTCCTTCTCCATGGCCTCCCCGAACTCTTCCCATGACCGAGTTTTAGCATCCGCTACCGCCGCAGCTGCAGCCCTCTTGGCCTGCCGGTACCCATCAGCTGCTTCAGGAGACCCCTGGGCCAACCAGGCCCGAAAGGCCTCCTTCTTCAACTTGACGGCTTCCCTCACCCCCGGTGTCCACCACCGGGTTCTCGGGTTACCGCCGCGACAGGCACCGACGACCTTCCGACCACAACTCTTGACAGCAGCTTCCACAATAGAGGCTTTGAACAAGGTCCACTCGGATTCCATGTCCCCAACCTCCCTCAGGATGCGTGAAAAGTTCTTCCGGAGGTGGGAGTTGAAGACCTTCCGGACAGGATCCTCAGCTAGACGTTCCCAGTTCACCCTCACAACACGTTTGGGCTTGCCAGGTCTTTCCAGCCGCCTCCCTCGCCATCTGATCCAACTCACCACCAGGTGGTGATCAGTTGACAGCTCTGCTCCTCTCTTTACCCGAGTGTCCAAGACATACGGCCGCAGGTCAGATGATACGATTACAAAGTCGATCATTGATCTTTGGCCTAAGGTGTTCTGGTACCAAGTACACTTATGAACCACCTTATGCTCAAACATGGTGTTTGTGATGGCCAAACCGTGGCTAGCACAGAAGTCCAACAGCAGAACACCGTTCGGGTTCAGATCGGGCAAGCCGTTCCTCCCAATCACCCCCCGCCAAGTTTCACTGTCATTACCCACGTGACCGTTGAAGTCTCCCAGGAGAACTATAGAGTCGGCAGGAGGCGCCCTCTCCAGGACCCCTCCAACCGACTCCAAGAAGGCCGGATACTCCGAGCTGCTGTTCGGTGCATAAGCACAAACAACAGTCAGAGCCTTACTCCCCGCAACCCGAAGGCGCAGGGAGGCGACCCTCTCGTTCACCGGAAAAAACTCCAACATAGCGGCGCTCAGCCGGGGACTCGTGAGTATCCCCACACCCGCCCGGCGCCTCTCACCCTGGGCAACTCCAGAAAAGGACAAAGTCCAACCCTTCTCCAGGAGCTTGGTTCCAGAGCCCTTGCTGTGCGTGGAGGTGACCCCAACTATATCTAGCTGGTACCGTTCCACCTCCTGCACCAGCTCCGGCTCTTTCCCCGCTAGCGAGGTGACGTTCCACGTCCCTAGAGCTAGTCCATGCTGCCGGCGATCGGCTCGCCCAGGTCTTCTGCCTGGTCTGCCGCCCGGTCTGCATTGCACCCGACCCCGATGATCCTCTCCGCGGGTGGTGGGTCCACGGAGTGGCTGCGGCACCATGTTGTTCTTTCGGGCTAAGCCCGACCGGGCCCCATGGGCGAAAGCCCGGCCACCAGACGCTCGCCGACGAGCTCGCCTCCCAGATCTGGCTCCAGGAGGGTGCCCCGGTTTCCCTTGTCCGGGCGAGGTGACTAAGCTGTTAGTGCTGCTTTCCATCAGGGTTTTTTGAACCGCTCTTAATCTGGGCTCTCCCCCGAAACCTGTTTGCCTTGGGAGACCCTACCAGGGGCTGACGCCCCGGACAACATAGCTCCCAGGTTCACTGAGCCACTCAAACTCCTCCACCACGTTAAGGTGGCGATTCACGGAGGAGGTGGCGATTCACGGAGGAGCACTAATAAGCAGACCATAGTCTGCTTATTAGTGACTCACCAGCACATCTGTTGTACTCTGCTAGACAGACAGACACATTATGAATATATTGGACATAACAAACTATAGACTATTGTATTTACTATGTTATGCAGCAGTCAAATACATGTTTACTCCTGTTCTCTGTTTCTTACCATTCTCATCATAGGTCCAGGCGGAGACCGACTCTACTGGTTCGAGTAGAGTTGTGGTCTGGGGTGATCACACTTATGCCTTACCTGCTGTGAGTACATATACATTAACATAATTTAGTTCGGCTAAAGTTGTTGTCAATTGACAAACTTGACAAAAATTAATAAAAAATATTGACAATGTCATTGTTTTGATGTTTCACACTCAGGTTCAAGTCATAGACGATGAGGGGTTGTCTCACCCGGTCAGTATAACATATTTCTCATAAACACATGCGTGTGCACGCGCGCACAAACACGCGCACACAAACACGCACACAAACACGCACACACGCACACAAACACGCACACAAACACGCACACAAACACGCACAAACACGCACACAAACACGCGCAAACATGCGCACACAAACATGCACGCACACGCACACACACACGCGCACACACGCACACAAACACGCGCACACACGCACACAAACGCACACACACGCACACAAACACGCACACGCACACAAACACGCACACAAACACGCACACAAACACGCACGCACACGCACACAAACACGCGCAAACACGCGCACACAAACACGCACGCACACGCACACAAACACGCACACAAACATGCACGCACACGCACACAAACACGCACACAAACACGCACGCACACGCACACAAACACGCGCAAACACGCGCACACAAACACGCGCAAACACGCGCACACAAACACGCACACAAACGCGCGCACACACGCACACAAACGCGCGCACACACGCACACAAACACGCGCACACACGCACACAAACACACGCACACACGCACACGCACACGCGCACACAAACACGCGCACACACGCACACAAACACGCGCACACACGCACACAAACGCGCGCACACACGCACACAAACACACGCACACAAACACACACACACACACACACGTACACGCACAAAAGCACACGCACACAAACACACACACACACACGTGCACACTCAGGTACACACAATATTTATCAGTTGAAGGTCCAGGTCCGAATGCAATGGCGTCTGGGTGTGGACCTCGACCATAGTCTGCTTATTAGTGACTCACCAGCACATCTGTTGTACTCTGCTAGACAGACAGACACATTATGAATATATTGGACATAACAAACTATAGACTATTGTATTTACTATGTTATGCAGCAGTCAAATACATGTTTACTCCTGTTCTCTGTTTCTTACCATTCTCATCATAGGTCCAGGCGGAGACCGACTCTACTGGTTCGAGTAGAGTTGTGGTCTGGGGTGATCACACTTATGCCTTACCTGCTGTGAGTACATATACATTAACATAATCTAGTTCGGCTAAAGTTGTTGTCAATTGACAAACTTGACAAAAATTAATAAAAAATATTGACAATGTCATTGTTTTGATGTTTCACACTCAGGTTCAAGTCATAGACGATGAGGGGTTGTCTCACCCGGTCAGTTTATTCTGTTTTTCACACACACACTATATATAATATCTACTCCTGAGCCCTATTCCACGTACGTGGTTTACTGATATAGCTGGATAACTTCCAGGATAAGATGACGTAGATCTGGATTTTTGGTCCCACGAAGCCAGTTTAGATCTGTCACCATAGCAACACATCGAAATCGCCTAACCTGGTCGGGAGCAGGTTTACTGAAAGTTCACTGGATAGGATGTCTACTCCCACCGGACAAAACGCAGCTCTCTTCCTCATTGATGAAGGAGCGATATTAGTTTTATAGGGAGAGAGTTCTTCCAGATCGCCAAGATCCGTTCTCACATCATGATGAGGTCACATGAGCGCTATCGATTCTGCCGACAAGGACTCATTTATTTACGAGACTTTCTGGAGCCGTACATTGAACACCGGCGCAGCCGAGCGCTGTCCGTCTCACATAATGCACACAATACATACTGTACACAATACATACTGTACACAATACATACTGTACATGCAGACTGGATCACAGGAGGATTGTGTAAAAAAAAAAGAAAGAGCGCAAGGCACAGCTCTCTTTTTTGCGAGTGGTCCATGTTTGTGTCCGTGATGAGAGAACATGGTGAAAGCCGCTGCATGCCGTGCTGCTCTTAACGTTTATTTAGCGCTTAAAAAAATGATGGATGTGTTGAAAGCACTCATACTTCTATGACAGTCATTACTACACGATACATATCATTACTGTAGAACACGATGAAGGTGGACTCATAACAATACTTATCCCTACTTCAACTTATTGAATTTCTGATTATGAACAATACATACATACTGATCCGCCCATACAAATATTCAAACTCCTAGTTATATGGTAATCTAAACACACATAGGTTACATGAATATACACATAGTTCATGATGCATACGTGCATGCAGTACATATATCCACATAAGTGTATATATTAATTCGTATACTACTACCAGCAGGCACATTTAAATATAATCTGATTGATTTGGGTGATGAGGCACTTAAAATTAGCAGATACATTTTATTTTGTTTGACACATTTACTTGTCTGATATTTTGCACTGACTCGTGTTACGCTGCATTCACAACAGGAAGTGTTGCGAATATTCGCTACGCTCGAATGTGAAAGCACCATTAGATTTTGTCATGATTATGGACTTAAATTCATCACATGAGCAATTTCTACTCATCAGCAGAGAAAAGAGACAGTCTTTCTTTGAGTTTATATGTCTTTTTAGAAAGACAACATTATGAATTTGGCGTTCGACTTTTCTCCCTTCTGAAGAGGAGCGGGCACGCACGTCTGGTTAGAAGAAACAAGACCGTTTGTGGGCGGATCCACCTTCGTGGAACCGACATATCCTGTAGTCAATCATCTCGTTAGGTTAAGCTGGATAAAAGGACTTTTGATCGGATTCGTTGAACCACGTACGTGGAATAGAGCCCTGTTGTCTGTTCATTACCATTCTCATCATAGGTCCAGGCGGAGACCGACTCTCCTGGTTTGGGTAGAGTTGAGCCCTGGGGTGATCACACTTATGCCCCAACTGCTGTGAGTACAAACGCATTAAGATAAGCATTGACTGGACCTGATGATTCTTACCTGTTGTGTGTTTGTCAATAGTTAGAGCATACTTCCAAGGATGGAAAGAGTCAGTATACTTCTACTTCAGTATGACTTATTTAATGAAAATGTACTTGTAAAAGTGCTTGTATAAGAACATTCTTGAATTTAAGTGGGTCAAATGTTTTCTGAGTAAACGTTTTACTTTTTATGTTTACTATCATACCTTTTGAGTAGAAAATGAATTGCTTTAAATGTCAACTACGGGAACAACATGAGCCCTAATGTCAAAACCAACCATACATTGAAATAATAAAGGACACTTTGCAGCCTGTGTACACAAACAAGCAAAGAAACAAACGGGTTCTTCTGTAAAGACTCCCAAGAAAAAATCGGAAAAGAGACAAAACTCTGACAAATAAACAAAAATAGGCAACAATCATTAAAAAGTCTCTGGACACCAACTATTCAGCAAGTATAAATAATCCACATAAATTAAATGACCTGCCACTTGACATAACAGCGGAGCAGACAACAAGATGTGTGATGTCACATTGTAGACGTGTATATACTGTATATACAGAATATATACATATAAATACACATACATATTTGATTGGCTGAGTAGCATCACGTGAGCTGAGTTACAACACAGCAGTTGGTCGGTGTGTTTCCTGACTGCTGACCGAGCGCCGTGAAGGCTGCAAAGCTGCGCTGGTTAACATTGAAGCGCTCCGTCAAATCGGAACAATTCTCAGTTGAACGTCCAGGTCCGAATGCAATGGCGTCTGGCTGCGGACCCCGACCACGGCCCGTCTATTAGTGACCCTGCTCTAGACTTTCATGGAAGCGGCCAGCATGGAATAGTGTGTTTTGTGATTTCATATTTGCTCATTAAAAAAATGTAATTCTGTAATTGAGTCATTGTACAAATGGGCCCATGAATTGTTGTCAAATGACAAACTTGTAAATCTGAAGTAAAATGTCATTATTGCACTGTTTCACACTCACAGGGTCAAGTCATAGACCAGGAGGGGTTGTCTCTCCCGGCAAGTATATTTGTGTTTTTTGGCTTTCATGTTGTCCAGCAAATCTGTTGTACTCTGCATTGTTTCTGTTTCACACATGAAGACAGACAGATACATTATTAATATACTTGACACAACAATAACTGTTATTAGTAGAAGTAGAAGCTTACCATAATTAATTCAACTGAAATAATATATGATAATTTGAATCAATATTTTTATATGGATTCTTATTAGAATGTTCACTAAAAACTGACCAGAAAACAATTCCGTTAAACTAATCATGTTTATAGACACAAACTCTGTTAAAAGTCTCTCCAGCTATTAAAGCCGACTGACAGCTGATCCAGATGTTATCAGACGTGATGAGATGTGTTCAGCGGCCACAATCATCAAAAACCGACGTTACTTCATGTGACACTTCAGAGGAATGGACTGCTCATGTCTCTTAAAACATATTTCCTCGTATCCTCTTTCCTCGCTTGGTTTCCTTGCGTCCTTCTCGTCTCCATGCACCCCTGGTGGGCGGGACTAAGACGCAAGGATAGCCGCAAGTGAGGAAAACAGGGATGCAATGAAAAGACTTGTGATGCACCCACAGTGTCATCCAATACACCACTGGACCTGGTTTTAGTCGGCCATTCTTTTCACGTCTATCTTAAGACCAAAGTTTATCAGTGAATTAGTCTGAAACTGTATTTTCTAAAACAAATTAATGATCATTTTATTTTGAAGAAAGTACGATTTTGTGCTAATCACAATTCTCTTCACTCTGATACATTTGGTTTTGTTTCTTTGTTTTTCTGTTTCTATGTTTTGACACGCCAGAGCAATAGTTTGAAAAAATACTCGTCTGCTTTCTTTTACACGGTTACATGATTAGATTGATACCTCTTCAGTGTCTTTCTTTTGTAACTTTGCCAAAACGATCTTCTCACCGATGATGTCTGTCACTCTTCATCTCTCCTCTCGTCTGCAGGTGGAGTCAGAAAAGTCCATGGATGGTGAAGACACCCGCCGATGAGCTTGCTGTTATCTTTTTTTTAACTAATAATTAAAATGAATTAAATGTATTTACATGTCTCGAGTCAATTTTTGAACAGCTCAGGCACGAAGGTTTACCTTCTTCCCTTGTGGGATTTATTATTTAAAAAAAAAAAAAAGATTAAATAGTAATAATAAAAACATGATGAACCAAAAACGTGTTTTTATGCAATATAGAGTCCTGCCTTTGGGCTTTATTTTCCTCATCACAATCAAACAATTAGTTTGGACATCAAATGTGCCTCAAGACAACAAAGAGGAGCGTGACATAATGAGAGCCAAAGAACAAATATTATAAACCTCCATGCATGTCCGACAACATCCATTAATTCCATAAATGAATGCAATACATCTCCTCAGACATTACATCTATAAAACAAACACATCCTCACTCCAAACTTGTAAAACACTGGCGCTTGGTCAGTGGCCCTATGCTTTGAAGTTTACCAAATCTCAAACAGTGAAAATATCTGAGTTATGTCCATGATAACTCTGGTAATACTTCCTGTAGTTCCCTCCCATTTAACCTGGATGCTAATTGTTCTGTCTGCATGTGTTCTCTCAACATAAACACACTGTCTGTTCAAAGAAGAGGGGGGGGGGGATACACTGATTTATGCTGATATGTTGAGATTATTAATGCTATATATAATGTATTACACAAAGGGTTATATAAGGTATCTACATAGTCTGTATGTGTCATAACTGTCTTTCTATGTTGTATACTGGTTTAATTCATTCTATATTCAAGTGATTTTATTCAGTGAATTTCAAATATGGTCAAATTATTATGTATGTGCATTAGTATTGATTCTGTAAAATAAGTTAAATTAAATAATGAAGATTGTTCTAAAAGGGATTGGTTTGCTGTTCCCATCTTCCACTGCACCCACTCAAGAGAAGCCCTCTGAAGCTGAAGGCCCCAGATCTAAAGTCACTTTAAAACACTCTTCCTGTAGACATTGGACCTGTGGTCCTATTGATGCCTTTGAAAGACAAGCAGCTGAAGGTTCAACTAAATTAAACTGTTCTTTGTGACACCTTGTGCCCTCTAGTGTTTGTAATGTTGAGTGTTTTTGAGGTCTGTTGTTGCTTACGTGTGTGATCTGACTGCACCTTGTGAACCGTACCTGTGCTTCCCAGTAGAGATTGTTTCCTTCCACCTTATCCTGTGTTGTTGGTTGTGCATTTCAGTCCTGCTTTTCCCCGTGGTTCACCAGTCGTAACGCAGAGAGCCATGCAGGGCAAGACGAGAACCAACGACAAAGTCCTTGTGACTCATTTGTCACTACACCCTTGTGCATCAATGTCCTCACTACCACTGAGATGGCCTTGGCATGTAGCCACGATGCCATAGTTTCAACAACATGCCATGCTTGGGATGGTTTTCGTGTGGAGTATGAACCTGACTGATGACAAGTTCATTCTTGCAATTCAAAGAAAACATGTTTGGCACCTCATGATTGGCTTCTTGCAACATACACAATGAACTGATTGTTGAAGCACGTGATGGGCTTAACTGGTGGTGTCAGTTATGACTTGGGGATGTCTGGGTCAAAGTAGACCCACCTCCTCAACACACGACCTGTACTGGTTTGTTGATCATTGATTGATGATGATTGACCTCTTCCTACATACTGTAGTTCAATTTTGAAATCTGAAAATATTAGGAAAAATATAAGAAGTACAGAGAGCAGGAAGAAACTGGGGCAGTACCTGTAAAAGTGATTCACTCAGCATTAGTGGTTGAGCTGGTTTGTAAAGAGGGAAGTGAAACATGATTATCTACTGAGATTTGCCAAACCAAAGTCAAGATGTGCTGTTGTCTGACAGACACTGCTACTACCAATGAAGCCAACAAGGTAAACTTACCACATTCTAAGTATATGAAGTATATGTCATATGTATTTGGCTCGGACATTTTAGAGAGTGTATTTTTATATCTTTTTAGTTTAGGTTTGTTTTTTCGCCTTGGTGGAGGTCTGCGCTCTCTGAGTGCCCTTAAGGTTATTCGAGATGTTAGAAGGAAAGGATACATCAATGAAATTAAGCAGTTCTATCTCTACTGAGTACTTTACAGTTAATATTACTCCTTTTACTCACCTGCACTTCCATTCAGTTATATAAAACCAATGTGAAGTCGAACAACTCATCCGGCTATATCAGGTCCACACCCACAGCCATGACATGAGGGAGTATTCAGTTAACAGCAATCGAGAAGATTGCATTCATTTCGGTTTCAGAAGTCAACAATCCGGTTTAATTAGGCACACAACCAACAGGGTTCTTTTAGCTTGTTAAAATATTTTAGAAAGAAGAACGATTCCAGCTGTCAGTGAGTGATACATAAAGAGCACTGCAGTGACATGAGAAGATCAATACATAGTTTTTTAGTCATACTGGATACTTTAGATACTTATATTTAACATGAACATTTTCTTCATTTTCTGACAGACATGGGACCAAATGGAATGGACTACAAATATGGATAGTTACAAAGTTAGTTTGGAACTAACTTAGTATTGAACAACTACCATTGTGAAGACCAACTCAGCTGATAGGAAACAAGACAACCGGATTAATTGTACAAGAGATACACATTAACATACCAGGTAAGATTAAATTCTTTAATCATAGACAGTGAATTTCTTTTGTTACTTAAGAGGGGTCTGTTTTTCTTAAAATGTACATCAGAAAGTTAAATGAGGAAATCCATTTTGTAAATGATTATACAGTTTGATTTAGCCCCAAAAAAAAAGCGTTGCTGTTTGAGGGAGCTCTCAACCAATTTGAGAGGCACTAGTAATTACGTTGCTAGAACCCCCCCTGTCCTCATACATAATTGTTCAGAAATCTGCCTCGGTAATTACAGCAAGAACGGTCAGCTTGGGAACACCACCATTTACACTGTAAATCACTGTCCAGTCTAGAAATGATAACAGTGAATATAAATGATCTTTGGCTTACATTTATTTAGTAAAACCTTATCAGAAGTTGTTTATTTGAAATTAAACATGGAAAATAATTTTAAATTAATGGAATTTAGTTCCGTAAAACAACGCAAGACGGGGCTTTGGTGTTGGTTGGAGACGTCTTCCTGTAAGACGTCACAACCGCAGGGCAGTCCTAAACCACGAAGTCAGAGAAGCCGGCTTCACCAAAAGCCGTAACTTGCTTTCAACTTTTCATAACCACTAAAATGGTGAGCTTTTTGGTAGCTACTTGTGTTGAATACTTGTCCTTACGCTCAACGATACGATAGCAGTGAATCAATTTGTTGTTTTTTATCGTTGACGAACCAGTTAGCCTGCTAGCATAGCATGTTTATTGGTCACGGTCGTTATGGTGTTAATTTATTATTTTCATGACAGTGTGACCACGCTCTTAAAGAACTGGCTTTTCTAGTTCGGCTAAAGTCAATTCCATCAAACGGAGAGACTCGATTGCAACCTTTATATTACTCATTCGACGAACAGGCCGGCAGAGGCTTCCATGAAAGCTTCTAGAAGTCTCTGAAGTTTCATGGAATGGAATACTGTGTTTTGTGATTTGATTCCCTTATTTGCTCATTTCCAAAACGTTATTATATAATAAGGTTATTGTACAAATGGACCCATGAATTGTTGTCAAATGACAATTTGTATATCTGATGTAAATTGTCATTGTTTCACACTCAGGTTCAAGTCATAGACGAGGAGAGGTTGTCTCACCCGGTCAGTATATTAGCATCTTTATGGTTTTTATGTTGTACAGCAAATCTGTTACATTGTTTCTGTTTCTCTCACACACTCTCTCACACACGCACGCACACACACGCACACACACACACACACACACACACACACACACACACACACACACACACACATACACACACACACACAAGCTCAGTGCGGTTAAATGGATTCGACTTTCGGGGCAACTGCTGTTATCCGAATATACATGGCAATGAATAAATCGAATCATTGGCCGAATGCATGTCATATCCGATACGACAGGTGGCGCTGTTTTCATTACCTGTAATGGTGAGACAGCCGTCTCCGCTTGACCTCTTCTCTCTTCATAATGGAGAGAACTTATCGTCTCTTTCGACTTCCGGGTCACGACTTGGCAGGGAGGGAGGGAGGAGGGCGGCGGGATCTTGAGCATGCGCACAAACGCATTGTCCAGTTCCGATCCGATTCACTGTTTACATGCAGCGTTATTCGAATTATCAATAGAGTCGAATCGAGTTATCCAGGGGTGTTAATCGGATCGTAGTCGGACCGCAGTTATTCGAATAAAGGTGTTTACATGAACGGGATAATTCGATTTTAGGCATTCTTCTCTGTACTTGTGTTCTCGTGGACTCGTGAAACGTCATCAGTCGTTGCCCAAGTACTGTTCTAATTCAAAAGTCCGCTTCTCGAACAAGCACGGTGAAAATGCCCGGATGTGACTTGATCCGCCCATTTTACCGGGGATGCATCAGAGGAGACTTGTGCGTACTTCAGACAGCCAATGTCCCAGAATGCATTTCGTACCAACAAACGGGGAACAATGGCGGACGAGAAAACTCGCATCTAAAAGTTGACGTTCTCTGAATACTACTGTTGTTGAGTCACAAAATGTAATTTTAAGATGTTTTCAGGCGAGAAGTAAGTTGTTTAAGGATCAAATCTATGTTCGGTTTGTTAAGAATCAGACAAATTCAAAAGGTCGCGGGACCGGTGTGACCCCTAACCACCGCGCCGTCCGCGCTCTGCTGCCCGCCGAGAGAGGCCTGATCTGGGCAGGACTGTTTGAGATGAACCGCTGGCTTCGATGTCCCCGTAGCGATGAAACATAAGATATAAATCGGTTTTTAGGATCTAACGAGCAATCTTTATTAGTTTATTATTTATTCACAGTAACGTTACATCAGTTTGACTGAAAGGTTAAGATATATAACTTAAGATTTTAATTACACTTTTACTTTAAACTACAGTGGTGTCTTATATGTGTATGTCTTTATCTTTATATTGTGTGTATGTATGTGTGTGTGTGTGTGTGTGTGTGTGTGTGTGTGTGTGTATATATATATATATATATATATATATATATATATATATATATATATATATATGTATGTATGTATGTATGTATATGTATGTATGTATGTATGTATGTATGTATGTATGTATATATATATGTATGTATATATATATGTATATATATATATATATGTATATATATATATGTATATATATATATGTATATATATATATATATATATATACACACACACACACACACACAATTATATGTGTGTGTCTGTGAAACGAATGCAAAAAAAGTAGGATTGTCATATTTTGTTTGACTGTAAAATTACTTTTCAATGAAGAATTAAACTCATGACAACAGCAGCTGAGGTGGTGAAGTCATTAAGTCCGCTGCTGTTCCAATTGCAGAAATACGTCCTGGGTCCTCCTGTCCTCGGGAGACTGGACTCCCAAGTCACAACTCCGAAGTCCAAACCCCGAAAGTACACAAGTCTGTACCTAGCGTACTTGGTATTGAGAAACGGTCGATAACTTGTCACGGCCGGCAGAAACAAACAAACGTAAAAGTCGGGTTACAAGACGATACTACCTTCGGTGGGTGTCCTCGCTAGCTCCCTGCTGTAGCCAGCTAGCACTACTGCTAGTTCCCTGTTTGCTCTCCGCTAGCTCCCCGACAACCACCGAAGCTAGCGGGGTTCTCTCCATTATGAAGAATGAAGAGGTCAAGCGAAGATGGCTGTATCACCACTACATGTAATGAAAACAGCGCCACCTATCATATTGGATATGACATGCTTTCGGGCCAATGATTCGATTTATTCACTGCAATGTATATTCGGATAATAGCAGTTGCCCCGAAAGAGAGCATAGTCCGACTAAAGCAAGATTCGAATTAATACCAGCATGTAAACACACTGACTCTTCATTGCCACTCCCTTCATAGGTCCAGTGTGAGACCGACCCTACTGGTTTGAGTGGAGTTGTGGTCTGGGGTGATCACCCTCCAACCTCACCTGCTGTGAGTACATCACGTTAACATAAGCATTGACTGTACCTGGTGATTCTTCCATTATGTGTTTGTCAATAGTTACGTCACACTTCCAATGATTGAAAGAGATAATGTCATACAGTAAAAAAGTACTATTATTTTATCAAAATTGTACTTCAGTAAAAGTAAAAGTGCTTGTATGAAAACGTTCTTGACCTGTGGAGTGTTACGCCTTACCTTCTGTTAGTACATCCACATCAGAACCAACATTGACTGGTGATTTTTCTCGTGTGTTTTACATTTGCTCAGAGCAGGAAAGTGGACTAGAATGTCATAATCTAAAGAGATTTCATTCAAGTAAAGGCAAAAGTACTTTAGTAAAAACGTATGTCAAAAAAAGTAAGTAGGTCCGTTAAAATGCTAAATTACTCACTGAAGGAGTATTTGAGCATGTAGCATTGTGGAGCTGTCATTTGAATACCTAACGGGTATTCTTTTTTTTTTAACATTCTTTTCTTTCCTAATGACCCTTTTGATGTATCTCTCTGTCCTCTGTGGTGCTTCCGACCCCCAGGATGAGAATCACCACATTTCGGATCAAGCCTTGACTGCGTATAACTCCACTGGTGTGAGTGGAGGATTGCAGCAGCAATGGAGCCGAGGTAAATGGGGACAAACTATCTATAAAATAATCTTTACAATATCTTCCTTGTGTGGGAATTAAGTCCAAATTGTACTGTTTCCAGAATACAGTCCATATAACCAGGACGAGCACCTATTATTTCGGCCATGTGGACACTTGACGTCTGGTGAGAGTCAACGGAGTGCATTCTCCTGGAGGGAAACATCAGGGCCCATCACCTGGTAATTACAGTTACTCACAAGTCCCGCTAAAAGCAATTCATTCTTAGAGATGGTACTTTAGCACAAAGAACCAAGTGGTTCATTTTATCCGATTGAATATAAAATTCCAATCCAATGAATAACAGGACCTGCTTTTAACGACGAGCGTTTAGACTGGTCTGTAGGCAGAGTGTTAGTGAAGTAAGAAAAGGCCAGCACAGGAAGGAGAGGGAGAGTACAAAAACTAAACATGAATCTTTATTTGGTCTTTTCTTTATTATAATACATACTGCGGTGTTACATCCCAAAATCCAAATATAATAGTAACGTTTTTAATAAAAAAGATTCTTCTTTTTCTATAAATTCGACTGGCGGATCGCAACCAACTTTCCTAGATACATACCGCCACCTACTGTACCGGAGTGTGCAGATTCAGGAATAACTGCTCTACTAAACTAAGAAACAAAAAAAACAATACAAAACAAAACAGAACGATGAAACAAAAGCAAAACAACAAAACAGAACTAAAATACTACTAATTAGCAGCCCAACAACTTATCCGCCCCCAAACTCTTTTTGCTTCCTCCTTTTCAAATGGTCGCCACCCCGCTGATTGGCCTATACAGGTGGCAACCAATTAACAGGTTGGAGCCTGCGTGGGAAAAACACAAAACACTGACACGTAACATACGGAATCATATTGTAGTTTTTACCTCTGATGCAGTAACACTCAACTGGGACTAAGAAGTGCAAATCTTTGTACCGGTAGTGTAGATTTATTTCATTATTTCTGACCCAGCGACAAACCATGAGACAATCCTCACCAAGTACTTTGAGTGTTAAAATTAAACCTTCACTCAGTATGAGACCAAAGACAGTGTAAACACTTCCCCTGCATTAAATAAATGGTTGAGGTTGGCCTGTTTGAATCCATACATGCAGACGTGGAGGGTTGTTATCGTCCGTTCTTGATGCTGTTTTGGCAACTTGGATTTGTGAATCCCCAGATATTCGGGAAGTGGAAACCTTTGATAGTCTACCGCAATACATTATAATGGTTAATTTACAAATATATATATGGCATACAGTAAATATATAATGAATTAAGGGGCCACTTAGAATTGCATAAAAGTGATTTTAGTTAGATATTCTTTATGAATTATTTTCGCCGTGTGCTGTATTAGATTTTCCTTACTTTGTAATAATGAATAATATGAATGAATGAATTATATGTTCTCTCACAATATCGCATGATGACAAAACGGTGCAACAAACAGACGTACAACAGTAAAAAGTTATGCTGGCGAGTTAGCAAACTAAATGACAATATTGCACACCATTTATCTGAACCCCCCCCCTCTCCCCTCATCACTGTGCTGGAAAATAATTAACTGGGTCATGAGTAAAAAAAAAAGAAGAAAAATACAATATTAC
Organism: Clinocottus analis; assembly: GCF_023055335.1. Lineage (NCBI taxonomy): Eukaryota > Metazoa > Chordata > Actinopteri > Perciformes > Cottidae > Clinocottus > Clinocottus analis. Next base: position 10,325,372 of record NW_027175832.1, read on the forward strand.
TCTCACCTGCTGCTACCTCCAGTTCATAATTTACATCCCGAATACATTCTGCACTACATGTGGGCGGTGTTTTTTGTCACACTTTCATTAATATGCATTGGATGTCAATATTTTTGGGCTGTTCATTTATTAAGTCGGAAGAGGGTAGGAGTGAAGATAGGGAGTTTGTATTACTCACTATCATCTTCTCAGATCATTTTTCTATTTGTCTTTTTATTTAGACTTTAGGTGGAGTAGTGGAGTAGCACAGGGGAGGCAAATTCATGAAGACTCTAAGATGCTAATCCCTTAAAATGTTCAAAATGTTGGATTTTGTCTAGATTTATTTTGTCTAATTATCAGAAGTGGGTGCTTATAACCTTGCAGGCATAAATCATACAAAATCTAAAATTTATATAAATAAATTTTCCGAGCTTTTAAAAGTATTTTATCACTATGTATAACTATGAATATACATGATATAATCCATGTATTTTAAATTTAAACCCATAAGCATCACGACATTTAAAAACATAAATATATATATTTTTTTATAAATCTGAAGAAAACTGAAGTCGCACATAGTGATGGTGAAGATGATCAGATGTACCCAAAACTAAAGTGACATATAAGTTATAATGCAGGTATTACGTTAATTTAGAATTGTGCTCTTTTTTTTCATTTTGTGGTAATAACAATTCTCTTCACTCCGATATATTTTGTTTTGTTTTTCTGTTTCTATGATTTACTTCATGAAATACTTCATGATTAGAGTGATACCTCTTTAGTGTCGGTACAATAAATAGAAGGCTGCATCTAGCAGCCAGTTAGCTTAGCATCAGCACTGGAAACAGCTAGCCGAGAGGTAACAACATCTAATTGTTCAGGAGGTAAAGACTGAAGTCTTCTCACCAATGATGTCTGTCATGTGTTTTGTCTGTCAGGTGGCGTCAGAAAGATCCATGGATGATGATGACACTCGCTGCCGTGATGATTTTTTTAATTTTTTATTGTTGCAAATTGTGGCTGTAGTTGACTAGTCCTTTTAGCTCAGGAAGGTTCCTCACTGATTGAAATGACCCGGAAGTATCCAAGTGGCCGTCATGATAAGAACTGTTCAAATTGTTCTTCCTTTATTAGCTATAGCATTGGAAACACTGGACCTTCCTTTACCAAAGGAGACAATTCCACCCCATAATTCTTGCAACATGTGAAGTAATTAATAATCTGTGATACCCTCTTTCAAATTATGGATATGATATTTCGTTTACTCAAAACGTTTGTAAAACTGCTTTAAAGTAATAAAGGTGTCCTATTTAAAACATTCTCTCATTGATGTTATACTGCAGCCTTAGCCTCATTCTTTGAGTTCACTACAGTTACAGAAGCTTTGATAAGAGCTTGGGTTAAACTGGACGAGCTCTTCAGTGGGAAGAGGAATGCTGGTCCCTTTTGTCTGAGGCATGTTTCTGATTATCATCTTTTGAATCAATTATTTCTAATTGATTTATTATACAAAAACACAATCAAACAGTTGCAAGAATAAGCTCACATGTGGACTTAAGAGTCAGATAAGTGTGTTTTGCTATATACAGTCCTGGCAATGGTCCCACCTCTTTATCAATCCAACAATTAGCTAGAAGGACAAATGTGCCTCTTTGGAAAGATACATGTAGATCTTAGTGACCAAACTAATACAGAGTTATCCATTTATTTCACTATGTTACATCATAACCCAAGTTGGAACAGCATTATGGTTGAATGTGTTGAATGAAGTTAGACTGTTTGCACTCTTAAGGCAGTGTACAGTGCAAGCCAGAGCTAGTTAGCTACCCAGCTCAGTCAGTTTGAACAGTTCCAAGCAACAAATAAGCCCATTCTGCAGACTTTATAAGAAAAGGCTTGTTGCTAAGATAATGCCAGACAATGGATTAGTGGCTAGTGGTTTGGTAAAGGTGATGCAACACTTCATTTTGGCATAAAGTGGTAATCACTAATTTCATGACTCGGGTGCTTATCGGTTGCGCACACTGTTAAGATACATTCCAAAATAGGGGTAGAACAGCATGTATTACTTGTACCAGTTCAATACGATTACATTATTGGGAAATATTAGAAAGGGAGATTTTGCATAAGTCAAGAGTCCAATGATTATTAACACTGCTATACAGGTACATTGCTTTTTTAAGGTTGAACACCCATCCAATGATGTGATCACAAATCCCTATTAATAAATGTTAAACGTAGACTCCAATTAGTTTTAGGATTCATCCCTTCTCACAATCAACAGGGTGAGAACATGTCTGGGTGACATTACCCTGTTCGCTCGAAAAACAGCAGGCTGACTAAACTAGGATTTTGTGTTGCAGAAGTCTGTAATATGTAGAGTCCTGAGGTAATTACTACAAATCATTATCGCTCCCCCAATGACAATGATGTTGTCCTAAGAGGACAGGACGAGTGTCATCAGGAGGGGAGCGAATGTTGGCAGGTGAGTGCCTGGACTAAGCACAAAACACCGAAAGGGGTTGAAAGAGGCGGCATGGAAAGGGCTACAAACAGTCTGCTGGACTCTTCCCTGAAGGTGGACGATCAGTGGCTCTGAAATGTGCTTGGTGTGATGTTGTTTAATCAACCAAAAAAGACAATAAAAAAGAAGGGATTTCTCATTTGACTTGTTTGTGTGCCGTTTCATTGCCATCTCAAGGGCGCATGTGAACAAAGCATCATGCCGCTATGGAAAGTGGCTGATGGGGAACAGAGCTCCAGTTTAGTATGCATAATTAAAAGCAGGGTGTAAATATTTGCTCACAAAAAGATTTCTTATATTATCAATGGAAAAGTGACAAAATATACCCCCTTTTGCATTGAAATGCGTCTCTTACCAACAATGGATCTAGATATGGTCTAACTTGATGACATTTACACCTGGTATTATGTGTCTCCAGTGTCCACATGGTCTGCGTCACACCTTGCTCTCGTTGGCATTGCAGCCAGTACCGGTTGTTGCCTTTCTCCACCATTTTGTTAGCCCTTGCCTCTTACTCTTTATGGCTTAGCTGCAATATTATTGTATATAAAAATTATATTAGCTTTGCTTTTATACTTTTTGTCATACAAAATCGGAAAGCAGACACTTGGTCTGGTCTTGCCTCTTTCAAGAGGTGTCTTAATTATCCAGTTGGATAAGTTTTCTTGCGAGTAGCTTAGCCACTAACTGGCAAATAGCAGCTTGCCTGCTGTTGTGGAACATATTGCATGATTTGGCCGATCGGATTACATTCCGTTCTCGATATCTTTGATACGCATTTGCACCTGTAACTTCATGTGGTCGAACACTATCTGACTGCAATCTGATCACGCAAAAGCCATTGTAATGCAAGTTGTAAAGGGGGTCAAAAAAGCAGCTAGTATATACAAAAAATGCTTGATGATGATTTTCTTGTGATCTACATTGTACTCCAACAATACAATTCACTAAGGACATGGATGAGTTGCTCATTACTTAAATACATCAGAGCTAATTAAGAACGGTGGTGAAAAAGCCCAGGAACACAAAAGATAACTTATTGCATAATTCATTGTTTGTATAAAACTAACAAACATAAAGTAGCCTTGATGCCTTGCAAGAAAGAAATGTATGAGCATCAGCTGGCACAAAATGTCAACAGGTAAAAAAAAAAAGAAAATTAAAAAACTTACATGGGGTTCTAAAACCTGTACCTGCCATTTTGAAGCTGCTGCACGCTGCCATCCACTGTACACCTACGTCTGTATTCAACCTGCACTTGATTCCATAGATTCCTCCAACGCTCGATTGGCAGAAGAACATTTTCTCCCTCTAGTGGGCGGCGAAGATGCAGCCAAGCCAGATCCTCCTTTAACCTTCACAACGGCTAAAAATGCTTCACTCCTCCAATGCCACTCTCTGAGGGTGACTGTGGGACAACTTAGATAGACAATGACCTTTGCATTGGGCGAGCAGCTTAACTGCAACACATTTTATTGCGAGGGTGTGTAAAAAGCTTTTTTCCCCATCAAGTAAAACAGAGTATGTGTGCTAACTGACAGCATTTGTGGTCTGTGGTCATATTTTCCAATAGAGGCTGTACTGTATCTGCAACCATTAGACCAGCGATTCCCAAAGTGTGGGCCACTAGGGGTCATTTATAAATAAATAAAACGTTTTTAATTTTCAATTTTGAAAAGTTTGAAATTAATATAAAAATATTTATGATTTAACTTACGTGCTGTTCTTTTACTGGTGTAACCGAGGGTTCTTTATGCGCCCATACTGTGTGGTATTAATAAAATAACATGATCGTTCATCAGCCAAGCCGGCAACTTCTTTATTAACGTCTTCCCTTTTTCACAACCAACATTTCCCAGCACCTCTTCTTCCGTTTTCCTCCTTCAAAAGAAAAGCCCCGGAAATACAATACAATAGCTTACACTGGCAACAAAGACGTTGCCTGCAGAATTAAAGGCGGTTTTGGATGAAGCGGTGAGAACAGTAAATTTCATCAAAAGTGCTCCACTGCATCTGTTTGCCATATTATGCGCGGAGATGGGAAGCAACCACTGGCAGCTTCTCCTGTACACTGAAGTCCGGTGGCTTTACTGGTAAGGTGCTCACCAACTTTTTTTCACCCACTGGCTGTTCAACAGACTGACAGCCAGTGGGAAGAAGCTGTTCTTGTGTCTAGTGGTCTAGTGTCTAGTTAACGGCCAGCTACGCGCCGGGTCCGGGACGGTAACAGCCCCCGTCGCGCCGGGTCCGGTCTTCTCTCAGTTAGGTTGCAGCTGACACTTACATACGTTTGTGTTTAACATTTTAAAACATGTCTGTATGACCATGTACAGTTAACTGACGTGAAAAAAAATGGGGCGCCCTTTTGTAGTATTAAAGTAAATATATATATAAGCTCCGGAGAAAATGGTATATAAAACATACATTGTCGGTCAATACATTTTTAATCGTTTAAATTCTTGAGGTGATTGAATAATTCCCAGTTTAGTTCAAGTGTCACGCATTGAGCGTGACTGTCATTCATTTCGGTCTTAAGTCACGCCTCCCGCCACACAGATGTTTGGCAGCGCGTGTTTGTCGTCTTCGTCGTCTTCAACCCCACCACCACTCCACCCGTCGACAAAATCTCACTCCAAGGTTTTTTTAAAAGTTGGCAGCTCTGGAGTTGTGATTAAAGGTTTGGGTGGGCCGCAGAAGATTTTCAGATTTCAAATTGGGCCGCGGCATTCTTGAGTTTGGGAACCGCTGCATTAGACAATTGATGCACAAATGCAATTCAATTATTCATCAAAAGACCTTCCGGTGGGGATGTGTGGAGCGGGAGAAGGCAGGAGCAGATGTTTGATTCGTATACAATGCATACGTCGGCAGGCAGGATTAGCTTTTCATACAGAAGTACTGATTAACCTTTAGGGGCAATTGCAGTGCTTAAAAAAAACAATTATGTTATTTTTTCACGTTTCGACATTGCCCACAAAAATCCACAGCAAAGGACTGCTATAGGTAGGGTCAAATATACATACATAATGAAAGATCAGACTATAGAAATCACAAACTTCCACTCCAATGTTTGGCGATGGCAGGGCCACATGCTGCGCGTGAGCTACCAGGGAGCTAACCATGGACGGCCAGATGGATGCGGTTTTGGCAACACCGTCTCACACAACATTATGTTCCCATGGAACTAAACTGCACTCTTAAGTGCGCTTTGAGGAAAATCATTTTTTTTTAAATCATATATTATGATTGCTGCTACAAAAGTACTTTGTTAGGTCAGGCAACAAAATTGGGCTAACTTGTTTAGTAAAAACATTGAGTTGTCAACACAAACATAACAAAACTTCTTGGTTATATAATAGGGAAAAAACTATTTGTTTCGATTTAGGCAACAAAAATACTTGGTTAGGTTTAATCAACAAAATTAACTGGTTATGTTTCAACAAGAAACCTATTTGGTTTTCACAGGAGAAGAACAGCAGTCTCACTGATAAGCCCTGTGTTTTGGGACACATCCACAACCCCAAATTCCTCCCAACAGGGACCCACTTTAAAACATATATAATGTCAAAAGCAAATGGCAGTCCACATTCTACTAATTCACAATGCAGTTTTAAACAAAACAAGTAAATATATGTATTTAAGTAAAGATATGTATTTATTTAATAAAAATGTGTGTTAAAGGGCTATCAAGTTAAAAAAAAGTGCACACAATATTGTATAGCCAATGCAGTCTGATGTTTTGTGTTGTTGAGTCTCACTTTCATGATGTTTAACATCCCTTAAGTCTGAATGTTAAACAGTGTGAACACTTTGTAAATTGAGGTCTGAAATAATACCTTATGACCTCTATGTTAATATATTAGGCCCATAACAATGGCCAAAGACTTTTTCTCACTGCCACTCCCTCACTTTGTACACCAGAAGCCCATAAAAATCTAAATGAAAGATGTTTGTTTGAAGACAAAGAAAAGAAGAGTTATTATTTTCTCTGAAAGGGGCTACTCCTGAGGTGGAGGTTCATTTCACTCATTCTCTCCATCTTTGATGAGTGGATTCATACCAAAGGAAGCAATACTGTGATACCTCGCTTTGGTGATTAAAGCTTTATATGCAGAAAAAAGCTGTGTTTTACACAAAAAATTGATTCTTCTTTAAACTACTGCTGAACAATGGTTGTGTCAGCATTGTGACAGCGTTGGCTGACACAACCCACTTTTTAAGGGGAGATTAGCCATCGTCTGCAGCCCTCAGCCCCCACAATGGCTTACTGAAAACAGAACTAGAAGAACAATGTGATATTTGTAGGAGGGCTGTCCACTACAGCTATAATCCCAAAAGGCTGTTCAAATATATCCCAGTTAAAAAAGAAAGAGCATGCAGAGCTGAAACAAAAGAGGCAGGAAGTAGGAGCAGCCACGGTAAGAATCAAAAAGATTTCACTGAATAATTCCTTTTAGAAAGACACAGTAGGTTACTGACGGCAGCATACGGGCTACGTGGGAGAAAAAACACACAGTTGAGCTTGTTTCACTGAACTGCTGCGAAACAAGATTGAACACATTGCTTTTTTAAAGAAAATAGTTTTAGAGGAATTCAGTGATTTACTGTCTTTTTTTAAAAGGTGAGCTGAGAAGATCAACACCAACACCAATTTCGCAACTGTATGTTAAATATGGAACTAGAGCCCATAAAGGATGAGTGTAGCCTAGCATACACAGAGGGAAAACTTTGCCTGACTCTGTTAGCTGTATATATAGTTGAAACTGAGCAGAGGTGGGGGGTTTTTTAGCTTGTGAGCAGAGCCTCAGATCATACTGAGCATCGCCTTATCTCCCGCTTACCGCTCACACCCTGACTTTGAAACACGCTCAAACAAGCCCGACCCAGAATTTTTCTGTGCATTGCCAACAGCAGCTGCTACATTTACATTAACTTCAGTGCGTTGTTAAGTCCAAAAGACAAGATTCAATGTAAAAGGATGAATCCAACCATATCCAAAATTCTCAACAGGTTTTTACCAAACAAAATATTCAGCTTCAATCCCTATGTGTTAGTGTTTAGCCTTTTAAATAACATAATTTTCACTGCTCGCCTCGCACCAAGGGAGGCAGTGACACAGGCCGTTGCAGCGTTAAAGATCCCCTTAAAACCACAAATGTTTACAGTTTTTGTTTGTGCATGTATTTATTAAAGAAATGCATATTCATGATTAAAATGTAATAATTTAAACACATAGTGCTATTAATAGTATGCACCAAAAATGTAAAGGCACCTGGGCCAATAACGAAGAAACTGGATATCTTGTTCATCTCAGATTCTGGTAGCACTTTAGAATAAGTACACACTATTTAGCATTAGTAACGCTTGACGTTTATAACTGTGCTTATACTTTGCATACTAATGAGTGTTCATATTGGAATAATGCTTTATAAATAATAAATTCAGTGTTCATGTAAGCTTTACTAATGCTAAATAGTGTGCACTTACAATAATCTTAGATGAACAACATATCCAGATTTTAGACCGTGCTTGCTTTAGAAACCACCCGGAAGTATTTTTGAGAGTGATCGTGGGTGATGAAAGCGCAGCAAAACTTTCTCAACATGTTCTGTAGGTCCTGGTTTTCTGCCTTGCAGCCACTTTGCCTTGATGTGACCTGCTTTTAATGAAAAATACCAGAAGTGGCAGAAAGGCTGCACTTGTACAGCAAGCACATTGATTTTTAATTGGACAGCACCCACTTGTCGGGCTGCGGCGGCATCATTGCTGGATGATTCAGCACACTTCACATGTCTTCTATACCTCAGTTGTTATTTCTCCAAATGATATTTCCCTCTTGCTCCCTCAGTACACATTTACTGTGACAAAAATCTCCATCACAATACTCTACCTGCTGTAATTGGTTCTTCAACCAGCTCCTTCCTGTGCTCAAGGGGACCAAGTAGTCTAATGATGTGTGGTAAGTCTCACCTCTGTAACTACTAAGATCACCCAGAGAGGAAGAAAATGTCTTCTTCCCCCTCAGCAGGGTCGGGTAGAGGTGGCCGGGGCCTCGTCGTAACCACACGCAGCATCAGGCTGCTGGGTTAATTAAGGTGAAGACTGGTTGATGCCCCATTCAGTTATAACCACACGCTATGACAGGAAGCAGTCAGTGCGTTTACATGATGGTATCAATTTTAATTTTGCTTTAGTCAGACTATGCTCTCTTTCGGGGCAACTGCTATTATCGTAATATACATGGCAGTAAATAAATCAAATCATTGGCCGAAAGCATGTCATATCCGATACGATAGGTGGCGCTGTTTTCATTACATGTAGTGATAATACAGTCATCTCCGCTTGACCTCTTCATTCTTCATAATGGAGAGAACCCCGCTAGCTTCGGTGGTTGTCGGGGAGCTAGCGGAGAGCAAACAGGGAACTAGCAGCAGCGCTAGCTGGCTACAGCAGGGAGCTAGCGGGGACACCCACCGAAGGTAGTATCGGCTCGTAACTGGACTTTTACGTTTGTTTGTATCTGCTGGCCGTGACAACTTATCGTCTCTTTCGACTTCCGGGTCACGACCTGGGAGGGAGAGGGCGGCGGGATCTTGAGCATGTGCAAAGGCACATAGTCCAGTTCCGATCCGATTCACCGTTTACATGCAGCGTTATCCGAATTATCAATCAAGTCGGATCGAGTTATCCAGGGGTGTTAATCGGATCGTAGTCGGACCGCAGTTATTCGAACAAAGGTGTTTACATGAAAGGGATAATTCGATTTTAGTCCGACTAAGCCAGTAATTCGAATGCATGTAACCGCACTGAGTGTTGGAAGTGTCAACATTTTAATAGTTTACTTGCACAAATGTGCAAAAGTTTAAAAAAAAATCACAAAGGTGTGATGGACAAGCAGTGGCACTCTGTGTGCATGCACTTAATAAGTTACCAGGTAACAGTTGGTTTACTGCAATAGTCCAATTTTTCAATATGTGCTCAATACAACATTTTGAGCTATCTATTGCCTCCACGCAGCTCGTAATGTGCAACCGATGAACTGGTGGCTGGTGGCAGTCCTAACCCTAACGGCAACAATGCTGATGGAGCTAACGGTGTTACCCAAAGGAGCTACTACGCCTCTTTGACTCTGGCGTCCAGCCCTGGTTTTACACTGGGGCTGGACTATTTCTTGGATGGGCATAAAGTGACTTGGCAATTTCAGCTTGAGAACAAAACTTCAGGATATCATGTTAGCTAACTATCTCCGAGCTGATGCCTCATATTAAAAATAAATTGAGTGTTATTGTCGTTTTCATCAATACTACACTGACCTACACTCATTTCCTAAAATGTCAAACTGTCCGAAAAAAATTTATTACACTAATGGATTATTTGTAAGAAAAAGAAAGAGATGGTGTTTGCTCTTACACACATTTTGCATGTAGACTTGACTCGGTATAATTCAGACCAACAAACACTGTATGAAAATGTATAATTTTGTCCATTTCATAGTGAAATAACTTATTTAAAAACACGTTGTTTAGCTCAATTTAAGGATTTTGAACCCCCTGTCTCGGCTGTATCTGGTTCTACAAGTATTTTGATAAAATGGTGGAAGCTGTGACACCTAAATAAGATGAAGAAGAATCCCTTACTCTACACATTGGGGACATTTATTGTCTGCTCAGGGACACTTCGCTATGTAAACTATGGGGAGACTGGGGATCGAACCGCTACCTTGTGGTTGCAGGATGACCACTCATCCCCATAAGATGCAGCATTACACATGCTCACTGCTGTCCCTCATTGTCAATGTCAGGATGTCCTCCGGGCAAATTAACCTCAGTCCCTGTAAAAGAAGCAGTTGTTCGATTGAATTTCTCTCATCTCCCATTTTTGCTAGAATCACACAAATGTATGACACAAACACACTACGGTACTTTTTATGAAGTAAACCTCTAATAATTAACATTGACATATTAAATTAAACGTGGGTGTTAGTACGTAGTGTTGCCGTGCCAACACAACTCTACTGTAATGACCACATTGTGCCTTCATTACAAAAGCAGACTACTTTAAAAAGCCTTTACGAACTTGTTCAGAATTTAACTGTCTGGGTACAGTGTGTCCCTTTTATGGAGGGTGAACTATCCATTATTCAGGGAGTGAATACAGGAAAATCAATGCTTTAGCATATTAAGTCAGGGATAAGAAGGATGTCTGCACTCATAAAAACTGGGATTAAAAGTTTAGCAAGTACTGTGGAGCTGCACCGTCACTCCGACAGTAAAAAGAAACGGACTGCAGTGCTGACAAGGCAGGGAGAGAAATTACAATGTTCATTAAGCTGTCTTTAAATCCTCACTCAACTGGGAGCAACGCCTGACACGCAGGTTAATGCTGCTCTACATCGCACGCTCGCACACACACACAACACACCCGGAAGGCACATGCATGAACAAAAAAATATGGGTCATACTTATGCCATGTTGTGCCATGTTATGAAACATAGAGGAAAATCTAAAATTAAAATAAAAACACGTTGCTTTCCAACATTAGTGATGTCAGACAGTGATATACGCTCCGAGACACAACTAGCGCTGGGCCAGGGTTGTGCTGATTGGACATGGTTTTCACATTTCAATCTAACACACAAAAAACGAAACAAAGGCCGGAAGAAAACAAAATGACTTGTGTCCCAAAAGCATTGTGAACAACACAGAGTATAACCACTCAAAGTAAAACACAGCAGTACTCGTTTTTACATTGTTTCTCTTTCATAATATTACAAGGTTGGGTATTTGTGCTGTGTTTGGTGTTGGAATTACCTGAAAAATAAGTTCCTGACAACATTATGGAAATCATATAGTTGAAACGGCAACTATTAAAGTGTGGTTCAAGCCAGCGGTCCCCAGCCTTTTTTGCGTGACAGACCGGATTCGTGTTAGACAATATTTTCATGGACCGGCCTTATTGGTGTGGCCAATAAATATAACGTAATAAATATGACGTAATAAAATTATACGACCGGCATAAAGCAATTATAAAGTAGATAAACATACAACTCACTTGATTTTAGACCACAATACCGGCAGAGTTGAAGCAGACTTTTAAGTTTTATTTTTGTGGTAATGTGTGTCAAGAGGCTCAGACACACAGATGGATGTATCTTGTCCTTTTTTAAGATAAAACAATGACTTCCTGACTTGTGAAATTAAACAGTCCCAGGAGCATGCGACTGCTTGTGCTGTTCCAGTTTTCGTATAAACTACTTCTAAATTGGAAAGGAAGAATCTAAATGTAATATGTTTTAACATGCCTCCACTTAAAGGCTGAGGAACGATTCAAATGTGCCGTGCCATCGCCACGACCTTCTGCTATTGTAGTTTCGGCTGAGAGAGATTCAACGTCATAACTTCCTCCTCATCTGCTGGCTGCACTTGTGTTTCCCAGCCCTTGCCACTACATAAAAAGTAACAGGGCCAAATAGAGCGCAGCTGGTCTTAATTTTTGTCCATTTCCTTCCGACTGTTTACCCGCCATTCAACATCCTGCCCATTCCCGGTAATACTGGCCCTCAGTGTGTTCTCACCAGTTTCAGTGGCTACACCAATCCATGCACCTGCTCTGCATGCCTTAATTACCGAGTGAGTGTACCCTGCATGTTTCAACCAGCTCACAGCCAGGTGGTCTACTTTGCCTTCCAAGTCTTACTGGTCCAGCTGGTCAGTCTTTTGAATGCTGCTTACCTTTCTGGACTTTCCACCTGCTTTTTTATGCTTTTTTTTGTTGTTGCCTGAATTGACTACTTCCCTGTAGCAGACCTCTGCACACCTTATCATTTCAGTGAACTTACTCCAGCTGTCGGGTTGTGAGTGGTGCTTTTAGGTCCAAATCTTGTTTTTCAGAGCCATTGCAAATGGGCCTTAATGTCTTTTATTTCCAAGGATGCAATCTAAAAAAGTGATTTGCAAAATGATATAGCCCCCTTATAAGTTAAGATTTGTTTAGATTACAAATGCTACTTGCACATATTATTTACATTCAGTATCTGTATCGCAAACCCATAATAGTACTAGTAGGACTAATAGTACTTCTTCAAATGTAAATCAGCCTGCAACCTCCAAATCTAATGCATTTGTATTCTCTCTAAGGGCCAACAGGGGCGACTCGTCTGGTTGCAAAAAGAAGTCTGGTTGTATAGAAGTCTATGAGAAAACAACTCTACTTCTCTCTTGATTTATTAGCTCAGTAAACATGAGTTTATGGTCTAAAAGTTTCAAATCTTCAATAGCATGATCATTTCGTAAATTGTGGTCCATTTAGAGTCAAATAGATCATAAAGAGTAGGCTTTAGGGCGGGGCTACCTTGTGATTGACAGGTTGCTACCTGAGTCATATATGGTGTCCTTACATCACCTTTTGCTGCAAAAACAGCATTTTTGTTTTTATTCTCCTGTCAGAATTGCTCCAAGTTGTTTGGCTTGTTTTGTTTCTTTTGACCTGGCCATTGCAGAACGTTCACTCAATACTTTTTAACCCCTTCTGTGTTGCGTTGGTCTTGGGGTCATTGACCTGCTGAGACATGAACTTGTTCACAAGCCTGCGGTTTGAAGATGGTTCTCTTGGAGCATCTCCCTGTATTTCGCTCTATCCAGTCTTCCTTCCGTTCTGAGAACCTGCTGTGGAAAAGCATCTCCCAGCATGATGTTCCCTCCAGCAAACTTCACCGGGGTCTTTGTCGAGGTTTGACCCGCACACGACGCTTTGAATTTTGGCCCCAAAGCTTTAGGTCTTATCTGACCTTCAGACTTGGAGCTTCCAGAGTGTTAGTGTTATACTTATACAACAAAAATGTTACAGCTATACATCTCAATGTATTAGTTGTAATCCAAACGATTACTTTTAAGGTGTTTGAATGCTACTACCAATAGTATACATTAAAGTATTTTCCGCTTTTGTTGCTTTTTATGTTGCATTTCACAGTAGATGCTGACACAGTGCTCAGTTACAATATTGTTCTTTCAGCACTGCTCTTGCAGAGGTTCACATATTTCTAGTGTACAGTATATGCTCCTCACCACTACAGAATGTTACACCATCCTCTCAGTGGCTTTGCAATGTTTTCTATGTTTTATAGATGTAAATTTGGACAAAGAGGGAAACTTGGAGCTGATCGCCATAGTGACTTTGTCTGAAGTTTCTAAATGTGACGATCGACCATGTTCTCTTTTTCAAAATAAACTTCTGTGTTCACAGGAAACAACTTGTTTAGGTTTAGAACAAGATTGTGGTTTGGGTCAAAATAAGTGTAACTATTAGGTCACTTAAAATACAGAATTGACTTTCTTTTCACACAGGACACGAACTGGATGAATGTACTGTTTTTTGACCCATCCATCCACCCGGACCTGCCCTCTCACATTTTAGGATTCATAATAAATTACTTTTCAGTTCATGTATTTCAGGTATCACAAAAATATATCTCAAATACTTTAATGGGTTTGCCACCAAGCAAAAGACTAATGCCCTCTACACACATGTGTTCTCACTTGGTTGCTTATTGATTCTGTGTTTCAGATTATGACAATATAGGTAGTGTCATGTTGTGTTCACACAGAACAAATTTGTTGCATGACCATTAAGATTCCATGTCAAGTCAATGCAAAGACGCGCCACCCGGCGTAAAAAAAAAAAAAGAAGTTTGCCGAGCGGGGCAATCGACGCGTTTGAGGCGGCGCGAACAGCCCGTTGATCGCGGGGCAAAATGAGCGTTTGACGCGGCGCAAATTTGCTTGAGTCCAAATATCCCAAATCCGGCAAAAAAAATCGCGTGAGTCATAGCCGCGTCAGCCAATCAGCATTGAGAAGCTCTGCCCGTCGCCATCGCTGATTTAAACTCATAGCCGTCATTCAGACGCTGTTCTGGGACTACGGATAACAATATAATATGAACCCAGACACCATGGAGTTTGACGGTCCAACGTTTGTGGAATATACACAAGTATAAAGCAGAACTAGTGGTTATTTCTATGCTGGATGGCGGAGACAGTAACGTAACACCAGACCCAGTTGGTGAAATTCACTGAGCTGTGTGCGGCTGCGGATGGTGTTATGAACCCAAACAGGGGGCGTTTGATGTTTCTCGGTTTTTGTGACTTCCACAATAAGTATTAAGCAGATCTAGTGGTTATTTCTTCCATAGTCGATAGCGGAAAAGATTGCTCTTTTCATTGAGAGAAGTGACGCTGATAAGCCACGCCCCCTTTGACACGGCACGATTATATTCGTGCCGCGTTAGGTGTGAACACCCTTTTATTGTCAAGCGAGTAAGCTGACATGGTAGAAGCGACGTGAATATTTGTGCCGCATTCGGTGTGAACACAGCATTAGTTTTGGACGGGTCAAAGATGGAGCAAAGTGTTCACATGAAAGCTTTGCATGCACAGTCTCTTTACAAATTGTCTTAGTTTATAGGTTTCTGCAACAAATATAATGACACACTTTATTCATCTCGTGCCTCACAAAAATAATTCAACCAAGGCAGATAAAAGGAGGAAGTTAAGACAATAAGTAAGATCAAATGAATAGGAATACAACAACTTATTTCACACAATTTACAAAAGCTAGAAAAGTTTTAGGAGGAGTTAGATACTCTGACTGCCTGAGCTCAGTAAAAAAGCAAGTTCCATAGTGTGGGGGCTCTAATAGGAAAAGCCTGTGTGACAGACCAGGACCGGGGAGTAAACTGCAGAGCTCCATTAGTGGATCTTAATGGTCAAGAGGGCACATACCAAGTCAATAAATCAGAGATGTATTTAGAGGCCAGGCCATCTAGGGCCTCAAAAGTGAGTAATATAAAATATTAAAAATCTATTTGAAAACTAACAAAGGGGCACGCAAGCGGGTAATGTGTTGATGCCTCTTTGTCCCAGTAATGAGTCGACAAGAGACGGGAAAGGGAGCCCTGGCTGAAACCAGAGTACAGAGCGTTCAATAAGCAAGCCGAGAATAGATAAAAGCAAGTCAGCAATTGATAGAAATGACCTAATTTTGAAAATTATCTTAAACTGGAAGACTTGACAACATTCTTGACTTGATCATTAAAACAACATGAAGGCCTTAGGCCTTTGAAAAAGATCAGGTCAGATCAGTTTAATAACTGCTTGTTAAGTGACTGGTAACATCCATCCACTCCCACCCTTCTTAGGTGGCGTTTCAAGCTCTTCATACTACGTCAGTTTCTCTGACCATCTAATGTCGTGGATAGGTTTACCCATACAGACACTAAAGTGTGCATTAGTATCAGACACAAAGGGGCTCTGACCAAGTAAAGAGAACGAGTTGGTTCTGGCGTACCTTGCTACGAAGAGATCCGATCTACATCCAGGACATGGTGAACCCGTACACCCCAGCCCGTTCACGCCACTCGGCTTCTGCCAATCGGCTTGTAGCTCTGTCACTGCGAGCTAAACACTTGTTTGCTGTCCTGGCTCCTCGATGGTGAAATGAGCTCCCTGTTGACATCAGGACAGCAGAAAGTCTCTATATCTTCCATCGCAAACTAAAAACACATTTGTTTTCGACTACACCTTGAATAGGGAAGGTAGCGCAGTAGTAGCACCTATATGGCACTTACTGATAGCACTTTGTAGTTTGACTATATTGAAGGAATGGTACTTTCCTAATTTTTGTTGTGCTGAGTTTGTACTCACGGTTAAATGCAATTATTTTAAGTCCCTTTGGATAAATGCGTCAGCTCAATGTAATGTGACGTAATGGTTCAGAATGTGTCAGGAGGAATTTACTGAAATTCAAGCAGCTGAAGCACAGTGCCATTTTAATGAAACCACAATAACACATGTCATTTTCTAATACAATTGTCCCAAGTATAATTTCATTAAATATTTGTTTATATAACATAGTAATAGGTGACTGGCAGTAATTATACTCACAAATTAGCTTACTAGCAGTAGTGCTAGCTAAGCTTCCGTCATCTGTCTGTGACCTTTGCTTTGCAGGTCACGGCGGTCCACCAAGACTTTCTCCAGGAGTTTAACAGTCTCTAAAAATTAATGTATTTACATTTCTACACTCCCCAGTATCGGATGAGTCATCCAAAGACAAAATTAGGAAGTAGGAAGACATTACAGGTTTTTAAGATATAAACACTGTCATCTACTATGCGGGAACACAGCAAACATATTTTAGGATCACCCTCTAATTCTGTGCTCCATTCTTACAACAGAATAAAGGTTTATTATGGAGGCAAATATTAAACCTTGAAGATAGTTATAAAACTATCTTCAATGCCTTTCTACCATCTCAAAAACACTGGCATGTATTTCTGGGCTCTTCAATTTAAAACTTTAGTTTATTTCCTCTCATATTAGTCCTACTTGTAGCTAAGAGAAAATATCAGTGTATTGTGATTCAGCCGAGGAAAAAAACAGATGCTGTTGGGTAGCATCATATGTACTCATATCATATGAGTATATCTGAATTTGAGGTAGTGAGCAGCTTGCTCCAAAACATTCACCGAAATTATACTTTGTTTTGTAAAACACCACAAATAGATATTGGAAAATAATAGAGAATAAACAGACAACAGGAGGACATTTTGGCTGCCTCCCTTCATAACTACTGGCCAAAAGCGGAGACATATATGTCACTAATGTCTGAGGTTTGCTTTTTGAGTAGTATAATCCATAATTTAAATGAATTTAATAGGAAGTAACAAGCCAGGGTTGAAGCTGGTTGTCAATGAAACATAGACACTGGCTCTGTCGCTCATGTTGAGTGATTTATTTTATTTTTTTTAATGATTTTTGAAGTTTGTTTTTTTGTTTGAGTGACATAACCCATCTGTCAAATCAACCTAAGTAGGAGCTACGGGGCAGAGATCAACTCTGCCAGCTTGTTAAAAAGCAAGAAACTCGACAAATTTCACAGCAATCTGAGTGAGTCAAAGATGGAAAGAAAGAAGTTGTTGATTTGTTGCGCTGACAGCAGTTGTTGCCTGCCCGCGAAGTAACATCTGCATCAGTGTCAGATGCTTCAGCGATGCAAACATGACCTTTTCTGCTCAAGAAAAGAGACTTCTTTCTGCGATGTCGCCCATCTGCTGTGATGCAGTTTTCATGTAATGTGAGAGCCGTCGGTGTTTGGACGTGTGAACACGTGTGATGCGTGAGATTGGTTTCAACGTGTGAAATAAGTCAAACATTCTTCTCCTTGATACAGTATTAATCACTTCTATCTTGATAATGTGATAATGACAACCGCTCGCATAATGACTGAAGGATCAGTTCACTAATATTGTAACATATTTATTCTAAAATAAATGATGTAGCAGATTTATGCGTTACACTGCATGAGACGTAATCCACCTGCTTTGAATGAGCAGTTACCAGCCTCATGGGTTTAGAAGTGACCTGCTACACCTGCTATTAGGTTCTGAATGCCGTTATTGTCAATAAGAACTGCTATCGTCTATCCAGACGATGCCAACCAATAGTTGCCATAGTTTTGTACTAAATATTTTATATATTTTATTTTTTATTATTATTATCTTGTGCAGTGCAAATTTCCTACCAAGGTTTTACAACCTCACAGGTTGAATGTATTACGACCTCCCTTTTTAAAGCGTTGCCATCAGCCGCGAGTGAACTGGAATGTTAGGACGAGGCATCCACACAGTGAGATGGTCAGAGGGTGGGGGGGGTTGTACAGGAGCAGAGAGACAGCATGAGGTATTCTTAATTAGCTGCCAATTGACTGAGAGACAACGAGGCCAGGAGGAAATGGACGGCGAGGTTCTGACGAAAAGGCCTAATCAAAAGAAAAGGTTTATCAGCCCGGCTCAGAAGCGGTTGTGTGAAAAGAGGAGACGAGAGTTAGACAAGGAAGGTGTGCACTCCTTATCTCTGACAGAGGTCAGCTCTCGCAAGGGGGAAAAAAAATGCAGCAGGGGACGAGACGGAGAGGGATTAAGTCCTATCCTAATTGCGGGAGGCCTGAAAAATGATGTCCCGGGCCAATCAATGCGCGAGGTCACAGTAATTCCCGTTTGTGTCACAGCGAGACATGAAATGGAAATTGGTCACACGGATACTTGGGGAGGCGACCTCCCGCACACAGCAGCAATCTGCAGACAGGAAGAGCTTGTTTTAATCATCTGCTCTGGAGAGACTGTAATGTAATGCAGAGGACTGACGACGCGCACAGAATTCATTCATGCAGAGGAGTTGTGTATGGAGTTGGCATAATGGAGTTGGCATAATGTTTTTCAAGGAAACACTAAATCACAGACAGCTTTATTAAAGATGTGAAGGTGAAGGACAGCTGTACTTGTTTCCCTTGTTTGGCATGTGACTATTCTTTACAAAGGATATTGTGTGTGTAAATATATTGGATACAAATGGTGCAAAATTCACCCAATTGTTATCCGTCGAAACCATGTTTATCTGTCTGTGAGGAACTTTGATGGGGTTATGAAACGGATTTAAATGTAATACTGAAGTATGTATAATAATAATAATAATAATAATAATAATAATAAGCTTTATTTGTATAGCGCCTTTTGCAGACCAGGGTCACAAAGCGCTTTATAATAACAACATAAACAATACACAGTTAAGAAGTTCAAATAAATAAAACATTTTAAAACTGTTTAAAAAATGTAAAAATTTGAGAGGAGGAGAGCTCCTGTAGAAGAGGGAGGCACGGGAGAACCAGAACCAGGACTGAGTGGGGCTGACTCTCAGACCCTGCTTTAGTAAAATTAAAGGTTTTCTAAAGACTTAAAGGCACTTGTAAACATCACTTTCACCTACAGGGACCACCAAAATCAACCCTTTTTCCTTGTAGTAATTTAAAATAAGAAAAGGTGCCCAGCCCATAAAAGCATGTTGAACTATTCCTTTATTCGATACAGTTATGTAACTGCAACTCTGTAGCAGTTGCCATAAAAAAAAACACATTTCCGACAGGCCTGATGGGAGCTTCAGACCAGAAAGGTGCCAAAAAGGGTGCGAATGCGATCATTTTTCGTGAGTGTGCCGGCTAAACTCCCACGTGGTCGCATTCATACATGTCCTGCTTTTGAAAACACTGTCCTGTGCGCTCGTATCACATGCACACCCCAGTGCTTGTGCTAGTGGGACCAATCTAGAAAGCTGGTGGTACCAGTATCACCAGTGGCAAAGTAAGCCCGGAGCCCTGATCATATTCATATGTGACAAATAGCATATTTAGAAAACCCTACTAAACCCCAACTAAATGGAGGAAATGGTAATTGACCTGCTGATAATGTGACTGAGTCACTGCAGGCTGGATACCCTCCCCCCCACCACCACCCCCTCTTCCCTCCAGCATAATAATATTAATGGTGTTGATATTGCCCCTCAAAATGAGTTTAATCTAAAAAGTGATTGAATTTCAAGTAAGTAATTAAAGCAAGTAATTTGAGGAAGTAATTGAACTTTTATTGGGGCCAATTATTCTTGGCTTGCAGGAAACTTGTTAATTGAGGTGTGAGGGAGGCGAGATCCATTATCACACTGAAGCGTCTGCTTTAATGAGGGAGCGTAACCGTGGCAGCACCAAGGAGAAGTGAGAGAGTTGTCTGTCTGCGTTTGTTGCTTCTGATGATGATCGGCTCATGAGTTGCTCTTGGTTTACGCACATAGATTACAAAAATCTATGAAGTAGTAGGCCAGGAGTATTCAATTAATGCTCCACGAGCTCCAGTAAGAGAGAATGTCCTTGTGCATCCAGAACATGACAGTCATGTCTAAGTTGTGCTGTGATTCAGAGCCATAAATATATGAAGTAGCCGAGCAGTTGTATCAACGTCTGTATGTAGTCAACCAGTGACAATGAAATGAATAAAAAAATCAAATACAAGTTCAGTTTAATAACATCTAAACAATATTCATCATCATTTTTCAAATAAACTATAAATAAATGCACTCTTTTCAATTCAAAAAAGGGCTGGATTTAAAAAAAAAAACTTTTTAAAATACTCTATTTTCAAAAAAATGAATTGATCTGACTTGTCATTGTAGCTTTAAACTCAGTTCATTCATATGATAAGAAACAACAATAGTATCTTCATCTTCTCAAAAGAGAATATTTGGTGCAAGGTCTAATGTTTCAGCTCTATTCCTCTTTCTGTTTACATCATTGTTGAACAGTTAAATGTATTGTTATTAGCCTGGATGATCACCACTGGCCAACCTCTCATCAGCTCCCTCTCCAATTTCACCCGAGTATCAGAACACACCATCTTGGAACTCATCCATAAAGCAAAACCACCACCTGTCAGCTCGATCCTCTTCCCACCTCCCTTGTCAAAGCCTGTCTGCCATCCATTTCCCCCATGATCACCAACATAATTAACTCCTCCCTCACCACTGCTACTGTAACCCCGACTCTCAAACTGGCTGCCATCACACCTATACTGAAAAAACCTGGTGCTGACCCAGCTGTCCTAAATAATTACCGGCCCATCTTCAACCTCCCCTTCATCTCCAAAACACTTAAAAGCGTGGTTGCCGCACAACTACAGTCCCACCTTGACACAAACAACCTGTATGAACCATTCCAATCTGGCTTCTGTCCAAGACATAGCACTGAAACAGCCCTGGTCAAAATCACCAAAGATCTCCTCCGCGCAGCTGACTCCAGACTCCTTACAATTCTCATCCTCCCCGACCTCAGTGCAGCATTTGACACCATCTCGCACCCTCTGCTCCTGGACCGCCTGACTGGCATTGGAATCACTGGTCCTGCACTCTCCTGGTTCACATCTCCCCTCAAGTCAAGAGCCTCGGCGTCATTCTAGACAGCACTCTTTCTTTTGCGCCCCATATTTGAAACATCACCCGGACTGCATTCTTCCATCTCCGTAACATCTCCAGACTCCGCCCATCACTGACCCAGTGCAGCACCGAAATCCTGGTCCGCTCATTTGTCACATCCCGCATCGACTACTGCAATGCCCTCCTCACCGGACTCCCCACCAAACTCATCAACAGACTGCAAATCATTCAGAAGTCAGCCGCCCGGATCATCACCTGTACCAAATCATCGGACCACATCACTCCCGTACTCATCCAACTTCACTGGCTCCCTGTACAATACCGCATCGACAACAAAAACCTCCTCCTCCTCTATAAAGCTCTCCACAACCTAACCCCCACTTACCTCTACGACCTCCTTCAGGAATACACTTCCTCCCGCTTGCATCCTCTTCTGACCATCCCCACGCCACGCCTCAGTACCATGGGTGCCCGGGCCTTCAGCTGCTCAGCACCCAGGCTCTGGAACTACCTCCCCCCACAAAACTCACCTGTTCAAACTGGCATACTCTTTATAACTGGTCCCTTTGCACTTCACTTGTTTTTTATATTGATGCTCTGTTTTACTGGTGTTTATATCTTTTATGCTTTTTATTCTGTATTATTTTGTAAGGTGACCTTGGGTGACCTGAAAGGCTCCTCCAAATAAAATGTATTATTATTATTAATATTATTATGATCATATTTGGTGGTTCTGTTTATTTTTCTGTGTTCCTTTCCGATGTGAGTCGGTACGTTTGCTCATAGATTTGTGGCACTTCTCATTACCACTTTTAATAACCATTACGGTCTCTGAACATATGAGACACTGGTTTTAAATCGCCCATTGGAAGAATGAACCTATAACAGTCTGTCTATTCTTGGTAACTCATTTCACCGTCCACATTTCTACACTTACACTGGCAACAAAGACGTTGCCTGCGGAATTAAAGGCGGTTTTTGATGAAGCAGCGAGAACAGTCAATTTCATCAAAAGTCGTCCACTGCATCTGTTTGCCATATTATGCGCGGAGATGAGAAGCGACCACCGGTGCTTCTCTTGCACACTGAAGTCCGGTGGCTTTACCGGTAAAATGCTCACCGACTTTTTGAACTGCGTGACGAAGTCAGGACATTTTTTGTGAACTCCCGGTTTGAACTGTCAGACCAATTCTGTGACTTCAAGTGGCTTTGTAAGTTGGCGTATTTGGCCGACATGTTTGGGTTCTTGAATAGACTCAATCTATCCCTCAAAGGAAAAGCAGTGAAAAGCAGTTTCCTGATTACAACAGTGTTTGACATATTACAAATATGTTGATTATACGCATATTTTAGTTTTATTGTCTATTACAAATATGTTCTTAATCGTGTGCTTGTGTTTTTTTTTTCTTGCTTTCCCGCTGAATTTAAGCGTATTTGAATTTCTAAACTCTGCGGAGGAAAAGAAAAGGGGCTGTGTGAGGCCGGTAACGGGGCCGGTCTGAAGACCGCTTGGCCGCCGGAGTAAGGTTGATGTGCCGGTAACGGGCCGGGACCGGTCTGAAGACCGCTTGCCCAAAGGTGCTGGTAACGGCCCGCTACGCGCCGGGTCCGGGACGGTAACAGCCGTGTTTAACATTATAAAACATTTCTGTATGATCAGTACAGTTACCGGACGAGAAAAACAATGTGAAATGGGGCGCCCTCTTGTAGTATTAAAGTAAATATGAATATATATGTATATATGAGCTCCAGAGAAAATGGTATACAAAACATACATTGTTGGTTAATACATATTTAATCACTTGAAGTGATTTAATAATCCTTTCTTTATGTTTTGATCAGAGTTGCAGGGCTCTCAAGTGTCACTCATTTCGGTCTTAAGTCACGAAGCTGTTCGGCGGCGCGTACGACAAAATCATTGGGTGGGCTGTAGAAGATTTTCAGATTTCAAATTGGGCCGCGGCATTCTTGAGTTTGGGAACCGCTGCTCTAATGTATCAGTCACCTGGCTGGCATTCCTTTTGGCTCGGGTCCGCACGCCCTTTCTACTTAGTTCGGCGTTTTCCATAGCGTAAACGCACGTTGTACCAATTCTTGAGCAACACGTTTTCCACGTTAACGACGTATGAAGCGGGATTTTTCCATTGTTCCAGATTGATTTTATTCATTTCGCGGATCAAATTATAACCTCTTTTATGTCTTCCGAAAACCACCACGTTGCAATGAGCAGATTCATCCGGTCAAAAGTCAAATGCAGACTATGCCATCGGGACATGCAACTAAAGAAAAGGAAAAAAAGTGGAAATGAAATTGAGTGAAATGTAAACTAATATGCAGAGCTCCTGTGTGTATGTGGGTTTCACAGCAGTTTAAAGGTTTAGAAGGCGTGCAGGCCAACGAATTTGGTACTCTCAAAGGTTTCAAACAATTCTAATCCTCTGAAATATTTTTAGATTTTTGCACTCTTCTATGATCCATTGTTGGCACTTTTTATTTTTATACGGCCATGTTTACACTTGTATATTAGATTGCAGAAATGTAATGTCCTTTTAATATTAACAGTACAGTTGTACATTTATAAATGTTTTATGTCCAGCCATGTTCTCCTGAAGGACAATCTGTTTGGAACGGCTGAGAAGTATCTTCTTCTAACAAGTACATTGTTTGTATCTTGCAGTAAATATTGATATGTTTTTTATTACTTTGTGTTGTGACTATTTTCCTTGCAAGTCATTACTTCAGAACATGCTTAACTAATGCTTAACTCACTCGTAGTAACCAGTAAAGTAATGAGTAGTAACTAGTGAATTCATCACGACATGTGTAATGCTTTGTAAAGCATAGTCTACACTTTAGATTAGGTCACAGAACATGATTAACTAATGATTAACTAACTAGTAGTAACTAGTGAATTATTGAGTTGCAGCTACCTGAAATAATCAGGAATTTAAGCATTTTTTAAATAATTTACTAACACTTTACAAATGTTCTTATTAATCATGTATAAGTCCCGAATAACTACTGGGGTCCCTCAGGGCTCCGTCCTGAGTCCTCTCCTCTTCTCGCTGTACACCAACTCCTTCGGCTCTGTCATTCGCTCGCATGGCTTCTCCTACCATGGCTATGCTGATGACACCCAACTGATCCTCTCGTTTTCCCAATCAGAAACACAGGTAGCAGAGCGAATCTCTGCCTGTCTGACTGACATCTCTCTGTAGATGTCCACACACCAGCTGGAAATCAACCCTGACAAGACAGAACTACTTTTCCTTCCAGGAAAACACTCATCTCTTTCGACTACACCTTGAATAAAGACAATGACAGCAGCACTTAGGCAGCACTTAGATGGCTCTTACTGGTTGCACTTAGTAGTTTGACATTATTTAAGAAATTGTACTCTCTTGATTCCTGTTGTTCCTAGTTTGTTCTTACGGTTGAATGCACTTATTGTAAGTCGCTTTGGATAAAAGCGTCAGCTAAATGACATGTAATGTAATGTGAACATTATGGCAATCTTTTCCGTTGACAATATATGTGGATGACTGCGGTGCCAGCTGTCTGAGTCCCTCACAGAGACCCTGGTGCTCAGCTGCTACAGCAGATTACCCTCTATATCTCTATCTATTTGAGAAAAGAGAGAGCGCCAATAAAAACATTTTAACATTTTTTTCCTTTTGGAGTCGAGTTGTTAAATTGAACCCAATATATGAACTGCTAATGACACAGTACCAGCAACTACCATAATTATCATGCAATAGTGTCTTTTCAGTTGATTTGCATCTCGCATCACACGCTGCGTTGCATCGCACTGAAAAAGCATTTAGCATAATGATTTAAGGCAATAAAATGCATATTTGTCTTGTTGATTAGTATAAAAAATACAATGATGATAAGAACTAAAAAAAGACATAAAAACATTTGAATAGACTCGCATTGCTGAGTAGTTTCATTATATTCTCTGGTAAAATACCATCAACGTTTTTGGCTTTGTGGCTCGTCTGTCCGGATGATGAATGGAGATGAACTGTTCTCCCCGGTCTCGCCGGGCTGATTATACCTGAATCAACTCATTTGAGGTAGAACTGGAGGTTGATTGACGCTAGATCAAATAATAAAAGACCAGAGTATTAGTATTAGTCCACAGTCTGTCTACAGCTAACATGCTAAATTGTCAGTTTTGTCTATTATAATTTGTATTGCTCCATGTCTGTCCATCATTCATCTTCAGTGCATAGTGTTGCTGTCTGTGTACTGCAGAAATTCACAACAAACTTTTCTGTCGATGAAATAAAGTCTGTTCCGACCTCAGTCAGAGCAATTGCCCAAACTCTGTTGGCAAAAGTGTAATAATACTTTGCCAGTGAGTGCTGTTTTTCCATCTTTGCCAGATTAATCAGTGCTGTGGTTCGGCGCCATGACTACCACTTTGTCTGTTTGCAGAGGCAGCTCATGGAGAAAATGACCGTGTTGGCCGAGCCAACACTCGCTCCTCCAGAGAAGTGGAGTGCAGGAGCTGGGTGCGTGTGTGTTACCCTGCCAGCCTTCAACCACGCACACTGCACACCCAGCCAATGCTGACATCACATCCAGAGCCGGATTACACCCAGACACAGAGTACACAAAAACAACAACCTGTGTTTGCAACAACAAAAAAGTTTCAGACTTGACATGTACAAACGTCCATGACATTGCAAATATTATTTTGCGGTAAAAGCTGATCGACATACCACTAGTTATCAGGTTCAAGTGCTCCACATCATTGCTGGGATAAAAACATTCAAAAACTATCAGTAAAAGAGTTTGTGTGCTCTTTGAGTTCTGGTTGCTTCTGTCTCCAGGATATAGCCACAGCCACGCACTTCAAGTTCTACATTGACGATAGTTCACTTCTCCTGCTTACTTTTTTGTATTACTAACAAACAACCAGAAAAACGGTGGTGTGAAATCATTTGGGTGAGCTTGGAATATCCAACTTTTGACCTCCAAGCGTTCCGGGTGACAATGTTACGCCAAACAACAGAAAACATGACTGTGACAAACTGATGTTTATGTATACATGTAAGGGGGAATGAGGGAGCGAGAGGCAGGTGAAGAGGTGGGCGGAGACACTCCGGTGAGGTGAATGGAGGGTAATGGGCATGATGAGGGGCTGGCTGCGGTGGTGACAACGATTTTGATTATTTACAGCTAATTGTAGCCGACAGCTTAAGATTTTGGAAAATATTGCTTCGTATCCAGTAAATGCCAGTACCCAATCCCTAGAAGGTATTCATACTTGAAACAAATGAAAAACTGCATGTACCAAAGCGCCACGGATCTGGATTCCACAAAACTAGTTGAGATATAAAAAGGTCCTACAAATGTAACAATAAAACCTCACAAAATGTGTTTATACCACACAAAGGTGTTGCACAATCCGTTGTTGGCTGCATTATTCCCTGAAAAGCCAGAGGGCAAAAAAACTAAATGTGCTGTAAAGAATCAAGAATCTAGTGTAACTGGCAAAACACCATAAACCAACCTCCACTACGCTGACGAGGGATCGTGATTAACTTTGAATTCATATCTTATATTCAAGCACGACTTTATTGCCTTTGTACGAGCCCTGTGAAGGAAGAAGTCAAGCATGAAATGCAAAGAAACAAAGGGTAAATATCCTGTAAACTATTGGATTCGGCTGCAACATATGTAGATGTTTAAGACCTCCTTGTTCCCAAAGCATCTGTAAACAAAGTAAATAAAATATCTTCTTTAAACATGTTAATAGCAACATTACAATGAATGCCTGGTTTTAGAAATTACTGTGAAATTACTGTTCCAACCACAAACCAAGCTCGTTTTTTGTGTAGCACTCTAAAAAGGTACTCAAAGGCACTTTACAAACAGAAACAGTGAAGCAACAGTAAAATAAACAAAGCAGATAAATTACATTTATCACATTAAAAAAAGGAAAGAACATTACATAACTAGCATCACAGGTTAAAAGCAGATTAAAAAAGGGATTTTAGTAGATACTTAAAGGGTCAAATACAAGATGTAAACATGCCAGAGTTAGAAAAAATGATAATTTACCTTGGCATGCCCGGGCAGATGACAAAGACGTGCAAGTGATGATGATCTGCCATCCAACTTCCCTCCAGAATATGTCCTTCCAGTCTACCAGACTCATTGATCCTTTACCTGACTAAGGTTTGTTAAAATGGCTCTTAAGTATCAGGAGCCTGACAGTCCTTGGTGAATCAATAGCGCTGTCCATGGAGCTGAAGTAGTAGACAGATTTGTAATTGCGAGTGAGTTCTGTCCCTCTTTGTGAACTACATATCTAGTGGCGACATATCAAGTAGAGACATGTCTAGTGGCGGTTGTGACAGAGAAAACTCACTCACTCGGTTATCCTTTGAACTCTTGCTGGTTCAGTCTATCATTCATTAGCCTTTGGTTCATTTCAGCAGTTGACCTTCAAAGAACTTTACAGCTCATGTTTCAGGGCATGTTGCCATGCTCTAATACCACAGGTGGTCCATCCATTATTCCCCATTTTGTTCGATGTCAAGGCAATGTCCACATAGCTGTTTCAGTGGGCAACAGAGCGTAGCATCACAGCGGGAAGGGAAGCAATCAAGTCATGAGATATGTCCATGAAGGGAAAAAAATGCTGGAGAGAAAGACGGGAAATAAGAACGAAGAGAGAAATAAGAGGTGCTGAGCTGATAGACATGTTCTGGAAATACAGGAGTAACAAAATGGATATCTTTCCTGTGAAGCGCTCATCTCCTAACACTGTCAGGACATCCATCACGGTGTGGCTGGCGGGGCGATCCTTCACATGAATACTTTATAGCTCCAACATTTACTTGTTCTGTATCGCCTCTCTATTCACGTTTTAGATGAATTTCACAGAGTCCAATCGAGGCTTAGAAAAGTGCTATAAAATCCACTTTTCTCTTGACTAAAGCAAAGAACATGTCAATTGATTTTGAGAATCAAATCTCCGTAGCATTTTGTAAATTAGGATTACACTAGGAGAAAAAAAATGTAAATCCATGGTCAGGGAAACAGTGGAGAAGAGGGAAAGTTCTCTTCTTGGCTAAAACCATCGTGATCCAAAATGGCAAAACTCCAAAAGCAAAAATATACAATTCAATAAGATTGTAAAATATTCATCCTGAAGGGATTATTTATTTATTTATTGGCCAGAATATATGCTAAACAATGTGATGGGCCTTATAGAGTTAATAAGTTAAATTCTTGTATGTTCCATTCCACTGGGGAATACTCACAGTGAAGAAGATGAAGTCTGTTTCACTTGTCAGTTGGTTGCCGAAGCTGCTTCGGGCTGAGGTTGTGGATCCTGTTGCTGCCAGCTGCTCTCATCGCACAAGAGCGTGAGCCACTGCCGAAGCCTTGAACGTCTGCAGCGTTTTACTGCAGACGAACAACAGGGGCGCTCTGAGCGCTCTTGCTGTTTTAGCTCAATTAGCACGTAGCTTGGAGTTTATCCAGCGGAGCCAAAGAGAAGATAATGCAACATTAAATTCATGTCGATAGAGGCAAAACACCCCGAAATGGAGGTTTTCATGTGACAAGAGCAATATGTATCTACCCATCACCATCCTCTATCTTTGCCTTCCAAGTGACTTTGAGTGAGTAATGAAAGACAGGGGATGTCTGAGCAGTGTTCAGTACACCGAGAATGATAGAAAAGACCTTTAGCTGACCTTCACAGCTGCCGGAACCTGCTTGGACTTCAAAATGTACCCTTTTCTGTCTTGGCCCACACATTGGAATCAATGATAGTCTATCAGTGTGTGTGTGTGTGTGTCTTTATGTGTGTATTTGTCACTGACCCGCAAGCAGCAATGTTGAGTGATTTGATTCAAAGAGACTTAGAGGGTTATGAAAGCCACAGGTTAGCAAGCAAGCGGCAACCAATTGGAACTGCATCCCAAGCGCAAAATTCAAGAAAATGTTTTTAGGAAAGTGTGTGTGAGACACAAGGGCAGTATTGTGTGTGTGTGTGTGTGTGTGTGTAATACTGCTGTCACACGGGAGAGATGTCGTCCTTGGGCAAGACACCGGATCTCTCCCGGCTTCAGGCTTCTATTCGAGAAGGACTCCTTGTTATATTTGTGAAAAGTTGCTGCAGTGTAATCCTACGTTAGTTAACTATTGTGCTTGGAAAGCAACAGCTAACTCTGAAAATGTAAAAAAAAAAGAAAAAAAAAAGATTATGTATTTATTTATCATTTACAATTTATTTTTTAAATGCAACATGTCAATTAACACAACAACAAAATCATCACGGCTTACAGTTCCTGAAACTTCTCGTATTGGTATTTGGTTTCGGCTTGTTTGGAGAACAGGAACAGAGCGTTCCCACACAAATGTTTTGTTCAGCAGTCCACAGTCACAGGGAGGTTGTTCATTTGGTCCACCATCCACAGAAAAGCCCCCTTGAACAATTATGTCTGGGTTCATTGGCCAGAAGCCAGTGACTTTAGTTACCAGTCTGCATTGCCGCCTTTGGTCTCGGGCTGGACAATTCATCAAAATGTAACGATCTGTCTCAGGGTGACGGGCCGGAGCCTCAATGGAGCTAACCAATAGTGAAGCCTGTAAGAGGGCTTTGCACATACTCATATAAGTGGAGTTACATCCAGTAACTGTTTGTTTGTTTGTTGCCTCTGTATACCTGGGTTCAGAATCTCTAAACATGCCAAACTTTTAAATAACATTTCATTTGATTGCACTGGAACTTGCCATTTCTACTATTATCCTGGCTCCATTATGATGAAGAATAAATCCTTTTTCATAATTCAGGATAATAGTCGCTGTGCAGTGTATTTTAATAGTGCTTTGGGTGGTTGGTTCAGTATGTGTATGTTGCCCGTCATCAAAATAGCAGCATCAAAAGCAGCAGAAATGGGCAAACAGACATGCAGCTTCACTTATCTCGTCCTCTCCCGGTGGCTCACGTTTCCACCGACGTCCAGTCAAGGCAGCGTTCCAAGCTTTCTTTGAAAGTAAAATACAGCATCATTTCTCCACCTTGCTTCAGAATACTGTGAGTTTAAAACACAGCCTTGATAATGCCTGCGGCGGATTACGTCAAGCAACTGAAGACCAAAGAGTATTTGAACAGACTGGTAAAGGACCTTCTATTTCTTGTCTCATTCAAAACTCATGCAAATTTTAGTTCATGTTAATTTTTACACCCAATGATATACCTTGATATACATTTGGTAAAAGGCCATTTTATGCACTGGGTTCGATTAAGCTGTATTTTTTTTTAATGTTTGTTCGGTATGCTTCTGAAATTGTCAGCAATTTCTTGCAAATATTGCAGTGCATATATTCAAATTGGATTAACTCATGCTCTGATGCTAAAGTTGTCAATATATTAGACAGCAAAGAACCAGCGAGAGTTGCAGAACTATAGATGTTTACAACAATTTTTAAGCTTCTGACAGTAGCTGGAAAACAGACTTTCTTTTATTTCTGTATGAATATTTTTTTTTTGCAGACAGAAGACTTTTAATTTGTCAGCATTTATTCTGCAGGAAGTACACAATAGCTGACGTCCTCTGAAGTTTCATCAAAATATGGAGAATCTTTGGCTTAAAGAGATTCTCCTTGTGAATAGTATGTCCTCATGAGACAAATTACTATTTTTCATCTAAGAAGCAAAAACCTCTTACCAAAAATACACAAGTGACACAGATGTGTTATTACATACCGAATGTCTTTCATTTTGAATGCTGTAACATCTCCTTCAGATGTTGGGTCACAAATTGTGCCTTCCTTGATGGATGCACGTGTGACACATTGTGGAATTTTGAGTCTACAGGTGTACTCGTACATAATGGCATCTCCTTTTTCCTTCAATTAATTTGTCTCTGTGTTTTTTTCTTCTTCTTCTGATCGCTAAAGGTTTTCCAATTTCATCACGTTCTGCCTATTCAGAGCCATGTTGTTGAATATTACCTTCCAAAATATAAAGTGAACATGATCAAAGCTTCTGTTTCAAGCCAGGAGCACAACGTGGTCGCAGAGTTGTGGGTATCCAGGGTGTCTGCCTGTGAGAGGTGCCCCGACAGACTCTCGTCTCTCCCAAGAAAGCTTCCGTGACGGCGTAGTACACAGCCTGAGCACCGAGGGTGGGCTTTTCCTCTCCACACTTCTCTGACTTTTCATCAGCTCCTTAACTTTGACCGCATACTAAATGGGTGAGCCGCACAAATCTACCCCCACAAAACAAGTCGGATGTTCCCGTACCTTTTAACGCTTGCTGGCCTGTAAAGCTCCGTCTCAAAAGATTTTTACTTAAACTTCAGTAACTCCCACCAGTTCGTGTCACTATTTCACAAGTTCTCAGGGCACCTTTTTAGCCAAACAAGTTTTTTTATCAGTAACAGCAGACAAACGACTTTGTATGTATTAAAAGGACATGAAGGAGAGAATCAAGAATCAGTAGCTCCCACGTGGCTTAGACAATGTGCCATTGGCTGACTGGAAAATAATACCGAGTTTTTTTTTTTAACTGTGTTCAGTTTAGTAAATGATAATTCTGGATCTGTTTTATTGAGCAACAATAACAACACGTGATAATTTTGATACTGAAAGTGCTAAAGAATTAAGCATTACATTACAGCTATGAACCAATCAGATTGCTTCAATTGAGCTACCTGTCATATAAACTCACAACAAACTTAAGCACATGTATTCATCAAATTGCCAGTTCGGCTTTGCAACTTAACTGAAAGAGTTATTGTTGCCAAGTGTTAGTTATCTCTGGTCAATAGCTGCAGTCGAAATAATTAGGTTAAATATGGTGTTCCACAGGGTGCAGTATTTAGACCACTTATGTACATCAGTCATCTGTTACGCTTTTAACACTGGGAGTGTAACATCTTCCTGAAGTGTAATACCCAGAAGACTGAAAGGTCTCGTAGTGTTCGAGCAAGACAACAATCAGGTCTCATGGATTTTTCAATTAAACTTGATGGCGCACAATTTCTTCGAGAAAAGTGCGCTTTTGGAAATAGTGATTTACTTTTGTGCCACTTATTAAGCATGTCACAAAAGCTACCTAATTTGATTAATGCTACATCGCCAAAAATGCCCAATTTTACCAAATTTGGATGCCGAAATCCATATTCATGCTTTCATAACATCCAGAACTGACCACTGCAACGCAATTCTCTTTGATCTACCCATGACAGCATCAGAAGGTCTTTATGTAGTCTAAAAACACAGCTGCCAGACTCCTAAAAGATCAAAGAAGTTGATAATTTAACTAATATCGTTGTCTCTCAAGCTGACATTTAGGTTTAGTTATACACTGTAACTTCCAATAATGCCGACGGTATTATTAAGTTGAATGTAGAGTTAGGAAGAAAGACTGAAATGTGATGACTTCATGAGCCTTCCACACACACAACTACACTTACATGCACGCACTCACACACACTCACACACACACACACACACACACACACACACACACACACACACACACACACACTGGAATCAATCACACCAGCCATTTTTTTTGCAAAACTATAAAAAAAGTATGGGAATCTTTCAGTGTTGGTGTTGTTGAGCTTCTCTTCGGCCCACAAGTTGGTTAACCCAATTGGACAAAGACTTTCTAGCCAGACTTGGCCAGTCAAAATGTACTGTGCTATCTTAACATGATTAAATATTATTGACAGCCTGTTGAAGTCCAAACTTTTTTTTTGCCCCTAGAAGTGACCCTCAGTGAAAGCAAAGAGAAACAGAGATGACGCAAGACTATTGAGGTAAAAAAAAAGAAGCGTGGCCTTACTGTCTATTTTATAGCTAGTACTTGTTCAGATAGCCAACCTTCTTAAAGAACGTGCTGGAAATGTTACAGCTACGGAGATAACAGGAAGAGAGGGAAGAAGAGCGGGGGCTTGATAAAATATGCATGTAAGAAAATGATGACATTTCAATGCAATTCCAAAATAAGCATGAAGTAAGGAAACGTTTCGTTAGAAGAACATTTGTCCTCAACCTCTGTCCTATGGTGTACATCTGGTTCTGTCTGTGTTAATAAGCGATAATAAAAAAAAAGGAGGAAAAGACAACCTGATACTTTAAGTGCACGCTGCAGGCATTAGAGTCACTGCTCCCCTTTACTGGAATATCTTCTCAGACGCTGTGGTAAGTGACACTGTGTAGCGTCAGTCCAGCTGCTCCTCTAATAGCATCTTCTGAGACACGGATAATAAGGAGAGGCACTTAATTGAGCGCGGGTACCCGTCCCGGTGGGGTTGCCCCAGACCGCCCCTTCTTCCTCATCAACAACCAATCCAACTCTGCTTGCAACAAAATAACACATGAAAAATTGCCTGGAGCTCATATTCCAAGCTTGCAGCGAGAGAGTTCCCTGAGCTAAAAAGGAGGAGAGAGAAAACATTTTTTTCAGACATCACTCTCAAGCAATACAGAAGTACGGCTGCGGGGCCAAAGCTTGTGCAACAGTGTGTGTAAAGCTTGGTGTAAAGCTACCTGTGCAAGGGTTTTTTTCAAACCACACTAGCTGCGGGCTTTTAGGAATCAGTGGAAGTTGTTTGGATCATTTCAGTCCGGGCTGAAATATCTTTGCATCTACGTGGAGGAACACCATGATATCTTGTACATGCATTCGTGGGCCCCACAGTATGAATCCTAATGACTGGTGGTGTTCATCTACTGCCATCAGTAGGCCACATAGTCAAAAAATTCAGCAAATTTACTCAAGTAAAATCGTCGATCCAGTTCCTGTGCTAGATCCCTGGTCATTGCTTTCTCAGCCAGGATCACTTCTCGTTTCCAAATACTGGATTAGCCAAGATCTCCCCTTAACATCCCAGAACAGCAGAAGAAACCCACACAGATAGGACCGATCTGTTGATAGTCATATTGACGTCAAACTAGCAATATTACACCTTTCACACCAGATGTAATGTCTATAGATGTAGAAAATGTCCCACACATCAAAAAAATATGAATATTGATTTGTAACTAAACACTTCTTGTTTCTGTTTCAACTTAAAAGCCCTCCAGCTTTTATATTTAAGGTAATTTTAATGACAAACTCCATGTAGAAAGAAAGGACTGGTAGGCGGCTTGCTTTTTAAATTGACGGTGACCGATCCAGCAAGAACAGACACGGGAGTGAGGTAAGATTTCATAGAAGTGCCAGTGGAAAGTTCTTATGGACATGGGCACGGCCAAAGTGACAGTGTTTTGTGCAACATTGAATTTTTAACCCACATTGTCGATTGACACTGGGGCATCATATGTGGCAGAGATAGGGCCAATCCCAATCTCCAGCCTTACGGACTCACAGACTTTGAGGCGTGCTTCTGCGAAATCCTTGAGGTTTTAATAATTTTAAAAAAGAGAAGAAAAAAAACATTGCTACTAAAAAAGGTTTTACGTTCTGGTGAACAGTAGCAGTCAGCACAAACGTTTTGCCAATAACTACAATGCATTTTCTCTTGCTTCCTGACAATTGTTTTTGGCACAGGCGTTCATGTTCTACATGGGGTGAAAATGTTATCGGTCATCTCTACACCACCGCCTTCATTGGGTCAAAATTCATGTGTGTCTAATACTCTGCTTTATGACCGAAAACCTAATGCCATTTCTATCACCTTCAGCTATATTCTGTTACACTAAATAGCACATTTTAAGCTATCACACTAAAGAAAGATGATGGCATAACATCAGTATGTTAACGTTGTCGTTGTGATTAGAGTTGTTTCAATACCAGTATCGAAAATGCTCCGATACACCCTTTAAGGCCACCGCTGATGGGTAGCTATTCTGTTAATCACAAGGTAGCATACCTCAAGCATAACCTGCTTCATAGCTATACAATGAATACACTCAATACATTTCACAGAGGACAGATTTCCCCTTATTGATTTCCTTTTATTAAATGTATGCTCCAAAAGTAGATTTAAAGAAAGACACAATGTAACACGTCTGCTATGTTGTACATTTCCACCTACATGAATTTTGGGTGTGTTATATTTTGTCTTCTGATGGACGTGCACATAATACCTGCCAGCAGGCATCAGTCCTGGGCCCTCCAGTTGGGAAATGATCCCCACTAACCACTTCACTGTCCTCCATCCATCATTTCACAAACATGCTTTTTTATTTTTTGCACACTGCTCAGCTCAGCGCTGTGTGCCATTGTATTGAGTCCAAATACTTAAAAACCTCACCGTCTGGATGGGACCAGAGGGGCTGGAGGTTGAGGCATTTGGGGAAGAAAAAGAGATGAGCAATGAGTTTCCCACATTTATGGCCTGCGGCGTTGCAGCGGTTGACACTGAGAACAGGCCGATGGTAAATGTAGTGACTTTTATTTCTTAACCAATCATCTCAAATGGACAGCCATTGATGTAGAAGAGCCATAAGAACGGAATGCATACCTCTTTAACTTTTGGAGAACAGACATAAAAGAGATAAAGTATGTAAAGAAGAGCATCCCAGTGCTGATTAAATATTAACGATAGTATCAATCAACGTGCCACAGCAGTAATTGGTATTGATCCAAGTTTTCCACAGTGCATCGACCCACTTTACAAATGAGACAACAATTACAATTATTTTTTTTTATACAACCAATTATTCCCCCTCATCACAGTACGAAAAAATATCAATGTACTGTAGATTATGATGAAAGATCAACACACGTTTGATCCACGGCGAACATGAGAAGGAGTAACACCCTAAAGCTGCTCCGGTCAATATTCTGTATGAACATTTGATCAAATGCGAAAAGGGGTTGTTCACGGTGATGAACCCTAAGAGAATGATCACCTTCTTATAAACTTTTTTGCCTTTTTTTGCATTTTAGCTCATTGTTTAGCTCATTTTATGTTTGATTCAGTCTTGCCTCTCCCAGGCAGCTATGTTCAGTATGTTCAGAGCTACCTGCTCAGTAATGAACGGCAGTACAGTGAGCTGGCTGGTGAACAAAGTAGAGCACTTGACTTTTTGAGAATTGATTCGCTTTAAGTTAAACCAAAGCCAGCGCCGCCACTCCCATAAGGCTCACTACCCGCTGTGCGTAGGGCACAAGGCCAGGAGGGGGGCACCAAAAAATATGCAACAAAAAAATCCTCACTGTTATAATAATTATAATAACGGTATGTTTTTGGAGTATAAATATTAGGCACCTTTTAGGCATGTATATATCACAAAACAGGCAGAACAGGAGATATATTTAATTGCTCAAAAAAGTTACGATGGTGCTCCCCCCTACCCCCTCAAAACAAATACACATGCAACTTCCCAAGCTCGCCGTGGTGCCTTTCTCAGTGGCGACAACAGGAGTCAGGGTTGGGAAAAAGGAAAAGAAAGAAACTGCAAGATGATGCCCGTGCATCTCTTCAGGTCAGCCCATGCTTAATTATTGTTAAATACGGGAATTGTGCGCTGCTAATGTGATGCTTATGCATACACCTCGATCTAGCTGACGGTATTGCTAATGTTAGCAGGGCTCTCAAGTTTTGAAGACAGGCAAGAGCGACAAATATCCCCCGGGAGCCATTGACGGGGG
Source organism: Clinocottus analis (assembly GCF_023055335.1). NCBI lineage: Eukaryota > Metazoa > Chordata > Actinopteri > Perciformes > Cottidae > Clinocottus > Clinocottus analis. The sequence continues at coordinate 10,362,273 of NW_027175832.1, forward strand.
ACGGGGGACGAGGGGGGACGGGGGGAGACAATGCCAAATACACGCCACGACAAATGCGCGCCGCATGCGGGACAGCTGCAGTCCTGTCCGTATTCCAATCACAGCCTTTTGCATTTGTGTCCGTGAAAAGAGAAAAATATAACAGTTAAGTGTATTCTGCGCCCTGGAGCCTGGTGCCTTGACTCTCCCTGTTACAGTCGCCTCTGCTGAGTGTTGTTGTTCAAAACTAAAGCTCATTAAAACATACCTGCGTTCAACATCGGGGCAGGAACGTCTACATGGTCTTACTGTCATCAGCATCAATGGTGAAGTGGCTCAGAAGCTCATATGATGATTTAATTAGTGATTTTGCAGCAAAGAAATGCAGACGTGTGCCTCTATAGAGCCTCCCAAAACTGGTGGAAATGCTTGATCCATACAGAATATCATTATGGCTCTCTCAAAAATTATGTCTTTGTTTTATTTTGATAATTTGGTCAAAGAGGATTTTGCACTTTACATGAATGTGTGTTTAAGCTGTTGTGACTTTTTGTCCTCTAAATCTTTGTATTATTTAAGAAGATTATCTTTATTTTATTTAAGAAGATTGACTATTCTTGTTTGTACATATTATTATTTAAGGTAATGTATGTGTTTACTGGAGAAAAATGTTTTTTTTTTCTTCCTTTTGGGGGAGGGGGGGGGGGGGGGGGGGCACCATGAAGGAGTTATGCTTCGGACACCAAAATGGCTAGCAGCGGCACTGACCAAAGCTCATATGCTGCTTCATTTAAAGGGAGAATTATACTCTTGCAACTACAAATGTGGCTGGCCACGCAGTCAGATTAATGGACTCGTTTTGGTTTATAATTCCTGTGCGTTTTCCATACACCAGAACAGAAGGTGGCGCAACGACCGTTTAGAGTCGACCTGCACACCGACGTTCACTGATATCTCCCTCCAGGAATTCACTGCCATCTGCGTGTCCTTATATTCCGTCAGACGGGTTCTATAAATGCTCATATTTGCGGACCTCTTCAGCCAAACGTTCTTTAACGGGATCCATTGTTTGTGTTTCTGCTATGGCTTTTAAAAACAGTGGTATTATGCTATGAAACCAGAAATGCGAGACTCAGAAAGGATGTGGTTAGCGGACCAATCACAGTCTTGCGGGCTGCGGACGGCTCGCGCAACTTTGACGGTAAGTCAGAAATTTTGGGTGACGCACGCAAAATGGACGATTTGACCACGCAAGGGGGTCCATGCGTGTCTTGCGTGCTTGCGTCTCTGCGTAAAACCCGAGTCTAAATCAGCAAACTAAGCAGGGTTGTGTTTTCGAAACGGTTCGGGCAGATTACCAACAATCGTCCCCGTCCCTCCATGGAAAGGTCCAACATGTTAGACTCATGGTTACCCCAATCGGCTTAGACATCTCCAACATCCTATGACCGTAGTACCAAGTTTAAATGACACCACTTCATTACCAATAGCTGAGGGACGACAACCCTGCATTCCAACACAGGTGAGTGATCCTTCTTCCATTCCAACTGTAGATTTGGTCACTAGGGTTCAGAATAGTACATAACACAGTGTACGCCCAGCAGGAGCCTCATGGGGAGAGCGCTTGTTAATCCAAAATGAATGTCCCTCTGAAACAAGCAATCCGTGTTGCACTTCCATAGTGAGTGCACAGCACAAATGCAGCCATGATGCAAATACGCACGCTTTATTTTGTGGAAAACAAAGAAGACGAAGACGAACAAAGAGAAGGGAGGGCTTTTTTAATGAACAATATCTGGAGTGTCGAGACACTTCCATTCAGCTCTCGAGTATGCAATTTGCTGACGGTTAACTGAAGCGGGCATTTCTAGCCAGACATTACCATCCACTTCAAACACGCCAGAGGATTCCACTGCATCAGACTCTGAATGACTTTGTCTGCCATTTTCTTTTACGCTCAATCTTCTCAGTGTCTGAAACAAAAACAGCAGCGACATGATGACACAATGAGTCTCACAGCGTATTTATCTAAAGTGGGACTTTTCTCATTTCCAGGTGAAATTAAATACAGATCTAGAAAAAAAAACATTTGCTATATTGTACTCAAATACAGGTGACTAAACTAAATATCGATAAAATACATAACATGTATATATCTATATTTAATATATATTTATTGTTCTAATTGGCATATTTTCAAAGCAAGTCAAGTGGAAAGGAAAGGAAAGGAAAGGTGCTATTATAACATCAGTCACTGAAAAGTGTAACGTTGTTTCAGGGTGAGCAAGACTCCCCGGGGAATTATGAAGTCCAATTTATGAATTTAAATAAAACTGCAAACTAAATCTCTTTTTCAAAATAGAGATGTCATCCAACTTCTGTTTTACCTCAACGTGTAAATAGAGACATGAGAGAAACGAGGGTGGCTGAGGTTGTGACATTCAGAGGAAGGTGTTGGTTTCAGGCTCGGTTGACTGCATGTGTGAAAGGTTGCACGTTTGCAAGACGTAATTGCTCCCTGTTTGAAGCCGCTGCACTTTTTCCTCTCTAAGTGTCACATGTTCTTGGTTAAAGCTGCATTTGGTAAATTTGATGAACATAACTTGTTATCATGTTTGCTCAAACTATCATTTATCCTCACAGTAGTACATAAGACAGATAATCTGTAGAAAAAAACAGGTTGCTCTGCCTCCTAACGGCATTTACAAGATTCTACCAGGATCAAAGAAAAACGACCAATCAGAGTAGACTCTAATGCAGCTGTCAATCACTGCTTTTGAATTCTTATCACACTGTCAAACTCGGCAGCACTGATCAAATCATCCCTGTGATCCTGCATTCTCTGTCTCGCCTCCAATGTTTTCAGAAACATATTTACGTGTACTATTGAGAAAAAATGAGAAACTTTGTGACGTGACAGCGATGTTGAAAACATGTGGAGCCAAAACCAAGCTCCGCCCACCGATCGCTGCGACCTTTTAACATTTCAGACAATGCAGTAACGTGATGTTGAATCCCATTTGATGAGCGCTGTTCTAGTTTGACAGTTCAATTTTTCAATTTTCTTTGCAAAATAGAGGGAAGTATAAGTAAAAAGTCAACAGAAATATAAATAGTAGAGTACAGATATCCAAAAAACTACTTAAGTACAGTAACAAAGTATTTCTACTTCGTTACTATACACCACTGCAAAACGGCCACTCGACTGAGCACCAGCCACCCCCGGACGTTGCAGGATAGTTCAGGAGTCATCAAAGACTTGGGGTAAATGCTGGATAACATAACTCAATTGAAAAACTAATCTCTAAGAAACAGCTCCGCACCTTGGCAATGATCACATTTTCAAATTGTGCAAATGAATATAAGTATCGAGTGGAATAAAACATCACTATACTCAATGCACAGTCCAGGCAAATTCCATTATTCATTCTACATCAGTCCGGAAAGACATGTGGAGGACAATAACAAGACAGTTTGATCAATAGAGCATAGAAAAACATGTCATTGCAGCAAAAGGCCATGTGTTATGAATACAGGTATAAATAGTTGCATACCACTTAGTTTTGCTCGTCCCATGGCCCTTGTATTGTGAGGTGAGTTAATACATTAAACTTAAAGGAGATGGAACGCTTACAAAAGTAAATAAACCGCTGAAGTAGCAAAAGCTTTTAACCATTCCTTTTTTGGTTCTGCCGCTATTGCACAATGAGGTCTGGTCACAGGCTAAAAACACTAAAATCTATCTAGTCTATCAACAAATGGAAACTTCAAATCAGTACATTTACAACATACACAATCATTTATCATATTAGGTCACAACAGGTGCAGCAATAGTGCATTATACCACCGAGGTAAGTGGTTTTAGTAAGAAAGAACTGGCTGGCCAATATAAAGATGGTCTGCAGTGCAAACAAATATGGGGGCCTCTTCATAGATGAGCCTACCTTAAGGTTACTGTGGACTTTGAACTGGTTATGAAACAGTCTCACTTTATCCCTGATGACTTTATATGGCTGACACAAGTAGCAAGAAGCCCCGCTCTCACGGGACGTCAGACCAATTCATGCAGAAACTCCTTCAGTCCTGAGTCCAGCAGCGACCAGTCCTCCGTA
>NW_027175832.1:10371363-10546363 GCF_023055335.1 Clinocottus analis
TGTAGGGGCGCATAGGTATTACAGGTTTATAATCCTTTATTAATCCCACAGTGGGGAAATTATTCTCTGCGTTTTACCCACCCTTAGTAATTCAGGAGCGGTGGGCTGCTGTGTCGCACTGGGGTTCAGAGTCTTGCTCAAAAATCTTGCTCAAAAATCCAGAATGGACCATTTTGTTACAATTTTGTTGGGCCGGTGGGGCGTGAACACTTTTCTTCACCAAAGTGTGGCGTGACAATAAAACTTTGAGAACCATTTGTCTAACTCGAGGCTTCAAACCACTTGTTACAGTCGATGGAATAATTGTACACATGAGGATGAAGACTGATGTACAAAGATGTGCCTCAAGGACAGGGAGGTGTTACAGCATATAAGATCCAACACAAAAACAACACACAACACCTAAAGGGTTGGCTCAAAGCCACTCACAAAGATAGTATTCACAGCCCCCACCGCCCCGCCACCCGCGTTATTGACGCTTTCCATTTCACACATTTGAACTCCCCCACTCTCAGCCCTGGCTAAACGTGCCATTGTCTCCTCCACCATTTGTTTCTCCTGTGTTTGCCATGTAATTTCCTGTGGCAAAAAACTCATCCACTGCTGGCGCCCGCGAGGGACTCTGCATTTTTATATAATAACCAGCGAACCCCGGGACTCGGGAGCAAGGAGGGGGCGGCACATGAAATGTGCAAATGGAAGGGAACTGTGCCTGTAGTCAGGGGCAGGATTCCGATTTTAACTGCACACACTCACACATACATATATATATATATATATATATATATATATATATATATATATATATATATATATATATATATATATATATATGTGTGTGTGTGTGTGTGTGTTTATATAGATATACACGAAGAGAGAAGAGACAAATGTGCACATACTTCCTCCCCCTCAGAGCAGAGATAGAAAGAGCGAGCGTGGCCTTATTCTCTATCACGATTCACCACCAGCTTGTGTGGGTTGCCTCCCTTTCTAGTCCTCTCATCCTTACATCCTCATCTTTCCTCTCATTCTGTCTCCCCACTCCGGTTGCCATTTCTCTTGCTCTAATTTCTCTCACGTCCTTTTAACTCTTTTCACCTTCTTTTTTGAATCCGTCGCCTGTCCCTACATTGCTGTGATCTATTCTCTCCCGTCTCCATCTCACTCTTCTCTTTTCATTTTCTCCGTGCACAATGCCCCCCGTGCCCTCTATCATTTGACCGCGTAATCAGACAGTTTTTACTCTTCAATTGAAGTGAAGAACAGCGGGATGATGTTTTTTCCCCAACGGTAAATGAACAGAATTCAGGACAGGTTTGTGTCTCTTTCATCCATGTTTTTTCCATCTGCCTCAAAGCATCATCAAGTCAAAAGGCCAAAGAAAGCAACTTGAAGCTGCAACAAAGTGGAATTTACCGCCCTCAGATGAGACGTTGTGAAACTCGAGTCGGAATAATTTGAAGTCTGAGACGCAGTTTGTTTGAAACCTTGGAAAGTAGAAAATAATAGTGTGTTCAGACCATGAGTGTCTCACAATAGCTGAGCTCTATAGATAGAGTAGCTCTGTTCACCTTAACGGGTTGATCATTTCTCTAAGTGGAATAATACCCATCAGTGGGACCTGGCATAAAGGTTCTTAAATCTCTTAGAAAGACAGTTCACCTAAAAACCTTTTTAAAAATAAGTATTTTTCCTCTTACCTTTAGTGTTTTTTTTTATAGATTTATACAGTTGATTTATATAGTTTGGCTGTGATTGGCCTAGTTTTGTTGATATCGTTAATAGGGATGTCCGCCTTCAATACAATGTGTCATTATGGCACTCAGCTTGTGGCGCTCAAAGCTCCAGAAAAAGAGAAATAATGGGAAAGAATCAACAGAAATGACCCGGTTACTCAAAATGTCCCACCAAAACAATCGAGATTGTAAATATCACCACATGTAAGGGGCCAAAACATGTATTTGTGATTTTGGAAACCCTGTCTCCTCAAGTTGCAGTTTTATTCTCATGTCTCTAAATCGAGTCCCGGCACACATCTCATCTTCCTTTTAGATTTTCCAAACGGCACATGTGGACTGCATCTCTGTCTGTAAGTGAGTGATGAGTGATGACTGACAGGATGTGATATTGGGTCAGTGTGATAAATTATTAGACCCAGCTTGTCACATTAAAGGGGGCGCCCGTTCTCCCCTGATATCCTTCTCCTGCATATGGCTTTGGATCCCTCGTCACTTGGGCTCAGGCCCTGTGCTGTCCCCGTTACACCAACCAGAAGCTCAGGTTAAAAATTCTGCAACAAAGTGCACACATCTCGCCCCGACCCACTTGCCACCCGGGGTTCTCTAACAGAAGAGAGGTTGGCTGCTCCTGCTGTCAGGGGGATTTTTTTTTCTCTCCTTTTTGCCCTCTTCCTGTTCCTTAATGAGAACATCGGAGGGTGAGGCAGACAGGGGGAGCGGCAACGAGGAAGCGAGCGTCGGTGCATGCTTGTAGGCCCAACAGCTGGCAACACTAAATATGGCAGCTCAGTTCGCCCGGCAGCCCCGATGCAGCCTCAGTAACGAGACGAGAATAACGAGCCACTCCACTCTTGACACCAACGTGCGAAAGTTAACACTCTTGTCCCGGACATATTAGATAAAAAAAAACATCCCGCCGCAGTCAGCTTGAGTACATTCTCAAGTGAGGGCTTGACATTCATAGGTGTCTTTGATTCCCTCTCAAAAGAGGAAATGCAAATTGCTCTGACACGGTGGGTTAGTTTTTAATCTATTAATTAATATTTTAAAGTTTGACACCAGGCTTTTAAGTTTTAAATTGACTGCAAATGAACAGTTATGTGGCCTTTTTTTGTTGAAGGTATATTAAAAGACATGTTGGGTGATGAAGAGGTCAATCCTTCAATGTTGTAAAAGTGTGTTCACACTGACAGATAGAAGATAAAATACCAACAATCAAATAAATCGGCACCTGAGATAAACTCAGAATATGCTTTTGGATGTATGGAAGATGTAGTGGGAGTATGTTTTTAAAAGAGACTTAAAAGAAGACCACTGTCCCGAGGATCTCAAATTACTTGTATAACTTTATAAGGTATTAAAAGGTCTAAAATACTTTGAGAAGCCATGTCATTAGTACTCAATAAACTTAAAAATCTGTCCACAAAACAAACAGGAAGTCAATGTAAAGAAGCCAAAACAGATGTGATGTGCTTGTACGTGTTGGTTCGAGTTGAAAGCCAATCGCCGCTGAATTCTTTCCCATCTGCAGTCGTTTCAAAGATTTTTAATTAAGACAAGATAAGATGCTGCTTCAGTAACCAAAGTGTGAGGAGATAAACGCGTGTGCAATCATTTCTGCCTCTCTACGAGTTGAAATAGATTTAGTTTGGGCTGTTCTCAGGTGATTAAAACATGATTGGACAAATTCTGTGATATGTTGTTCAAAACATAAATTATAGTCAAACAGGGCCCTTTTCCTAGTATGTGGTTAAAAAAACACGATCAAATGTCCTATTATCCAGCCTTACCTAACAACATAACTGGCTATAGAAAGGTCCGCCCTTAAACGCTCTTGTTCATTCTAACCAGACGTCAGTCCTCAGGATAATTGTGCGTGCCCGCTCCTCTTCAGAAGGTAGGGAAGTCGAACGTGTCCATGTTGAGAAAATCTATCGGCTAATTTTAAATCAATCATTATTACATTACATTAAATGTCGTTTAGCTGACGCTTTTATCCAAAGCGACTTACAATAAGTGCATTCAACCGCAAGTACGAAGCAGGAACAACAAGAATCAAGACAGAACAATTTCTCAAATAAAGTCAAACTACTAAGTGCGATCAGTAAGAGCCATCCAAGTGCTGCTACTGTCTTTATTCAAGGTGTAGTCGAAAAAGATGAGTTTTTAGTTTGCGGCGGAAGATGTAGACACTTTCTGCTGTCTTGATGTCAATGGGGAGCTCATTCCACCATCGAGGAGACAGCACTGCAAACAGTCGTGACTTTGTTGAGTGTTGCGTTCGCAGCGACGGAGCAACAAGCTGATTGGCTGAAGCTGAGCGGAGCGAACGAGCTGGTGTGTACGGCTTCACCATGTCCTGGATGTAGGTCGGACCCGATCTGTTCGTTGCAAGCGAATATGTCTGATGCTAGAAAACCCTTTGACTTTTCATGACAACTATTACTACTAGTTGATTTGATACTCACCAAAAGTTTGTTACATGTGCTCCATGTCCTCGTCCCCTGAAAGTCCTTGAAGTCTCTTTGTTTATTCAGCAGTCTGGAGAGAAAACATTTACAACATTTACACAGTGTCTCTCCTGATCCAACAACAGTTCCAGCACCTTTACCTTTTTATGACATACTACTTTGTCTTTTTAATGACTCTTCATGACATAATCTGCTGGCTGCACTGTGCTGCAGAGGCTAGCACTGTCACCTCACAGCAAGTGTCGGGCCCGGGGTTCAATTCCCGATCTGTGGTGTTCCATATGGCAGCAGGGGTTCTCTCCTGGTTCTCCAGCTTCCTCCAGCTCAGGTTAATTGGACTGTAAACTCCCCGTAGTGTCTCTTTATGAGCCCTGAGATGAACTGCCGACCGGTCCAGCATGAACCCCTTTGCCCAATGTCAGTTGGGACCGGCTCCAGTGCCCCGCGACCCTGAATAGGATAAGCGGTTCAGATGGGATTTAGGGGTGATTTTATTTTTCCCAACATATTAAACAATGACTTTTTCATTTTTTCAACATGCTACATTTACTTTATTTGTTGACAGAGAATATCGGGACAAGTCAATAAAATGAGTTTCCATGACATACATATTTCTATTTTTATAACATACAACTTTAAACCCTACTATGTTAAGATTTTATACAATGTCTTTTCATGACTTTTTAATGGCAACTTTTACTGTAAGTAGACTTGATACTCACCAAATGTTGTTACATTTCTGGTCTCCTGCAGGTCCTTGACGTCTCTTTGTTCATGCAGCAGTCATTTCCATCACATTGTTCCTCCTGATCCAACAACAGACCCAGCACTTTTAATGACTTCTTAATGATATACTATACTATGATTTTTATTACTTAAGATTTCTTATGACATACCGTATACTAGGGCTTTTTAATGACTTATTATGACCTTTTTATGAGATACCCTACAGTGAGATCTTTATTACAAACTACATTATGACATGATTTATGATGTTTAATAACACATTTTTATGACAATTGTACTTTTAATTTCTTTATTATAGTTTTATGGCATACCGTAATTAGCGAAACAATAATCAAGTCGTGTCACTGAGATGTGCTGCTTCCGATGAGCCTCCTTTGCTTTTCCAGCTGGACGGGCACAAAAAGCACATCGCAGACGCACAATCATTCAAATATGAAAAGTAATGGTTGGTTTTCCAATTCAAGGTGATGTGGGAATAGCAGTAAAAGTGGTCAGGAACTGTTATTTACCAGCTTATTTGCTTTTCCCACACTGTATAGAGGAGGTCTGAGGTAAATTGGGTCACAAGGATTTGTCATTTTTGTCAGAAAAATAAGTTTTGGAAATAAGTTCTGCACTGACCTGTACTGCAAATACAAAGAGTCAAACTTTTAATAAATCCACATTTTGATGGCTTTAACATAATTCCAAAGGAATTAAAGTTTTATAGTGAAAAACGTAATCTTACTCATATCAAAATTCTACGTGACATCAGAACCATTTAACCAAATTTCCATGACCAAACATTTAATGAAATCTGGGTGTAAACATGATGTAGTATTTAACTAGCAATGAGGATTCCAAAGTATATTAATTATTTTAAACGCAGCATCAATGAACGTCATGAACACATGAATATAACACATTTACATAACTTTTACTAAACTTTGGGGATTATTTTTTTTTCAAGGATTACAGATTGGCACGCCTGAAAGTTATTTTACAATTCCATGACTTTTCCAGGTTTTCCATGACCGTAAGAACCCTGGACATTAATGCCTAAATCATTACAGATGCCCGTGAGCCGGACGATTAGCATGCAGCCCTAAAACTGAGCTGCAGCAGTCCCGCCGTTGTTTAAAATAGCGATTTGTAAAGCTGCAGGTCGCATGCTGCTTGGGTGAGGATCTTTACCGTTTGGTGAGGGATTGTGTGGAGCACCCTAGAGAAAAGTATTTAACCTTTAACTGCCTCCCTTAATGTCACTCTGTCCCTGATACAGGCCACAGCGACAAAAAAACCCTTAAAAAATCAGAAGTGAGGGTGAGATGCTGTGGAGCAACGTTGCCCCCATCTGGTACCACTGGGGACAGCGGCTCCCAAAATGTGTTGATTGGTTTTGTGACACTTTGCTTAGTGAGAAGTAGTGGAAGAAAGAAACAAGCACAACTAAAATCCCTGCAATCACATATCAGATAGTTGCAATAAGACATGATGGAAAAATCAAGGCACTGTTTCTGAGGTACAATAAATTATCAACTTATGACGGAAGTTTTTGGGGAGCCACTGCATATATATATATGTACATATTACATTATATCAGTGGATTTTATACCTACACCTTCAGTCTGAGTCGATCAGCTGTTGCGGCTCTTTGTTGTGATTTTGTTTAGGCAGCAGCGAAGACTTAGCAGGCCCTGATGCCCCACCACCATTATATATCGAATTAAACAGTAATTATACATTTTGTCATTCAAATTGTATATTTTTATTCATCTATTTTTTAAATCTATTTACCACAGCAATATATTCCATCAATACTTTCAAAAAAATTTATTTGAGGACAAGTTTTGGATATTTTTAAAATTCCTAAATATAACATGATTCTGAACAACCTTTAAGGGTGTAATTCTGTAAAATAGTATTTTATAGACAGAAGACCTTTAGCCCAATTTATTTAACTGAATAATTCAATAAACATTCAGGGCAATTCATAGCCTGGTATGACGGTAGCCTCGGGTTGCTAATGTTCACAAACTTCAGATTGCTATCGCTCTGGAGCCGTTGCTGACTTCACATTTCTCTTCAGCGCGACTCCGTGTTGCCATCTTAGATGATAAGTTTGCTTAATGGGCAGACTGGACGGACACATATATCAGATTTGAAAGCAAGTTTTCAAGGCAAAATATATCAAAGGATATGTGATGCATTGGTTCTGCATGTTAAACCACTGAAGAGCAAAGCTGGATACCGACTGCCTTGAAGACTCCGGGTTTACAAACATATCTAACCCTAACCCTAACCCTATCAATACATCCGCAATACACATAAACAGGAGGCGGAGTTAACTCAAGGTATCCTTAACTCAAGCCAAAAAGAAAAATCTGGTTTCTAGTTTTTTGCCTTTTTATGATAAATCTATTTCAATGCCTTGTAGTTTTCCAGGAAATGAGGACTTTTTCCGAATCGAACACAGAATGAGTTTAAAATGGCCAAGATTAATGGACTGATAAAAGAAGCATGCAGCCATTTCACAAATGGAATCAGAAGCTTTGACAGAGTTGCAGCGTTCTATCACATTTGCCGACGTTCCCCCCCTTGTGAAAAAAAGGATTACAGATTGGCTGCAGCGAAGCACAGACTGCAGAGCAGCTTGAGCAAATTCTCAGATCTTTATAGCGAAACATATTAGCATGATAAGTGTGAATCGTGTTTGTGTATGAAAAAAATTATTTAAAAAACACTTGTCTTTTAATGTGACAGACCTCTATCCTTCTCACCTATCGTCTTTTTTTTAACCTGCTTTGGCATTGGTCCGCTCTTGGCTGTTAATGGAAGTCAGCTGTATTGAGGGAGAACAGAGTGTTTGTCACATCATACCTATTACAGGCTGCATTTGGCCTTTCGTCTCCATCTCACATTCCGCAGCTTATTTCACACCAAGGTTGAGAGAAGTCCCCACGCAGACACCGATCACGGAGCAGAGAGGCTTTACAGCGGCAGGGTCCTCGGGGAGTTCAGGGTTCCCTATCAGTAGCACGGCCTCTTGTCAATAGACGTGACAGGGGGAATTTTACAGCCTGGACCCGGAGATTATCTGAATGCCAGGCCATACTTGTTTTTCATCAGAGCTCCCTACAGTCCCTATGAAGACAACATCTGTACAGGGTAAAAAAAACGGTTCTCGTTCCAGTTCTATCTTCACGTTCTATCCTCAATTTGAACGATTGGGGAGATCCACTATTTTTACTGTCATTTCATTTTCAAATTCATTTACTTTTCATTAACTTTCCTGTTAAGGCGCTGCATTGATATTCAGAGCACTAGTAGAGCAGCAAACAACTATTGTCTGTGTGAAGATGTAGTGGAATAATGTCGACCTGAGCTGAGAATGAAGTCGCTCTCCTTCTGTACGAGTTCTAATCAGAGATCTTTCTGTACTGTGCGATCACTTTGAAGAAATAAAACAAACCGAATCATTATAATCAAACCGATTAATTGACGATGACAATAATCACCAGTTTGGCTGCAGGTGTTGCTGGTCCCAGGCAGCAAAGCAAGCAAACGGTATTAACTGTGAAAAGGAGGAAAGATGAAGGCAAAACAAATCTGCCTCGGCTCAGTTCAAAGATTCATATTCAATGACTATAAAAACATTTTCCAAGCTGGCCGAAGGCTTCAACACTTAACGTTTATTTTTGAAATCTTGAAAAGAGGATTCATCAAACTAAACTGTGAATGAAGAGGATTGCACTGTCATTCTCAGAAGAATGATTCGATGCTAGTAGCTCATGCTACACTTACACTTTGACAGGATGCAACAACTGTTCCATGCTTCTCTTTATTCTGTTAGCTGTTAGCTCCGTTAGCTGTTAGCTCTGTTAGCACGTTTTAACTTTTCGTACACGTGGTAACAGCTACCCGGCTCTTCTCCTGCCGACATGAGAACATGAGCTCCAACTCTCAGTTCAGTTTGTCGTTTACGAAGTTATAAAAATGTGTAATTGTAGGAGAGCACATCAAGAGACCGAATATTTGATAAATCTAAAGCGGTTGTTGATCACAATGTCAGTGTGAAACAGCAAAAGCTCTTAATTTATATAAATGAGGACCGAAAATCTTAGGCTGATGGGTCCAGTGTGCAAGATTTGCCTTGGACATGGCAGACACAGACAGAGATGCTCACACAATCACACGCGCACACACGTGCACGCGCACACATGCACGCGCACACACACACACACACTGACTACATAATCTCCTAGCGGACATAATTAAATGCACAAACGCATACAGAAACAGATGTTTGCATGATCCCAGCCTGCACCAGCAGCACAACAAACAGAATCAAGCTCTGGTGGTCCAGACAACCAAATGAGCTGCTGCTGCGTATCACCGAGCACTTATATCAAGAAACGCTGGTTGTTGCAGGCGAGGAAGGAAACCTTTGTCATTTCATTACACACCATCTCACATATGCAACACATGTCACAAAGACGTGGTTCCCCCAAACCCACGCTTGTGAAAAAGAACCCTTGTGGCACGGCCAAAGTCAGCAGCGTCACAGAGTGTGTTCGACCAGGAAGGACAAGAAGTGGTGCTGCAACATTCACCAATCACCTGGTTCTTTCTATCAGATTTGATACTGTGGATTGAGAGGGGCGGGATTAAACATGCCTGTTGCGCGTTTCACAAAGACGACAACCAGACCAAACAAGGCTTCTGCACCCCCCACACCCTCCTACACACACACACACACACACACACACACACACACACACACACACACACACACACGACAGACACACACAGACACACACACACACACACACACACCCACGTACTCGCACCAGAGGAATTTTCAATGACAATGATCTCCAAAAAAGCTGTGTGTTTTCTGCTTGTTTGGCTGACAATGTGTCTGTAATCTTTGGTAAACACAAGCCAGGGCAGCTGATTCAGTGTGACTGTAAATGTCACCTAATCCCCGCATACCTTCAAAGGCTTTAGGGAAACGCAGGTTTCGTTAACAAGTAGCAACTATTCACAAGAGCCAGTGTTTGATGCCATATGTGGTAGGCGGAGCAGAATGTCTGATCATGTTGTTGCATCTTTATGTTTCTCAAAAAGAAGAAGTTCTGACATTTTACTTGTGTTGAATTCCAGTGCTTTGTGTGTGTATGTGTACTTCATCCCCCCTTCACTGTGCTTCTTCTATGGTTTCCTCTGCATGTCAACATTTTGAGCATGCGGTTAGCTTGTGGATCACAGACTATTCTGGTCATGTTTGGTCATTGGTGGTCATCCTTTGGTTCTCAAAATTGCTAAAGCGATATGTGTGACTTTGTTCATGTAGGTGGGGCTTTGAGGTCATGGTTGCAAGAACAAACATGTGAAAGTTATGGAAGGTTGACTGTCCATAAGTGGGAAACAAATAGTGCCCTCCTCCTTTGTGAACCTTTAACCTGTACGTGGGTTTTAGGGCCTGACTGTTTTGAGCCTACTGCCTGTTATTTTGGCACGTGTGGACTTTGCCGTATCACTGCAAACGCTTCGAGCCAACTGCCGCAGCTTTTATTGCAGCGATCGTTGGAAGACTTCAACATCCAAAACGGAATTGTGCCAGAGCCGCAGGCAGAGCGCTGCTAATGGCTAACATGGGTATATGGGACACATTATGTGATTATTGGCTTTGGGGAAGCCAGGCTGCTCCCTCTGTTTCGGTCACAGATCTGCCACGGCATATTCTGTTACATCAACACGCATGTGTTTCACATGCTTTCTGTCAATTATGGTCCCGTCTGTCAGCGTTTGAGGCAGCTGGAAGAGACAGAGAGCCGAGTCCACCCGATGTGCTTCTCGATTCTCAGTTTTGTTCATCGACAGGCATGTGAGAGGACTAGTCTTGTTTAAAGAAATGAATGCTAAACTTGAGAACACAGGTATAAAACATCTGCTGAGCCAAAATATCTATGCAGAAGAAGAAAAAAAAAGTCTTTAAAGGATTGAGGACATATTGTACACTATTTCTGGATTTGCATGTATAATGTCTTTAGCGATCTACTGTATTTCAGCAACATTATAGCTCTCTATGAAAGCAGCATTTGTTGCCCTGCTGTTGTATTGGATTATACAGTCTGTGGCGGTGTGTCATTGCTTACAAAATCATACATGCGGAGTTGTGTCCGGTATTTTGCTTTGCATTCATGAAGACATCTTCATGAAAATACTTGAGGAAAACATATTTTCAGCTTGAAGATCAAACTGACGGCATGATGACTGTAACTACGGAACCTAGCAATGAGAATATGTCCAAGAGTTGATGAGGTATATAGACAAGACGTCCTTTCAGTACAAAAGGGGAGAAACACTCGGCACCTCTGATGCACGACAGCAGGTACATAACCATAAATCACAGCAGCGCTCCACTGTATGATGAGTGGCAATGTGTGCGTTTAAGTCATGCAGCTGATGGATTTCTGTGAAAAGAGGTGGAATGTCCTGTGGGTAATTTACCTTTTTCCAGACATTAAAGTGGTGTGCCAGCGGCAGCGTGAACCGCTTATTTCTACAATTTATCGTGATAGAGGGAACCTAAGCTCATCATAATAAAATGCCTATGTGTCTTCATACCGCCGCTCAGGTGAGGATTTCAGGTTGCCCGCCCATCAGTCCACGTTCGTAAAACGTGACATCTGAAGAGCACCAGGGGGGAATTTCTTCAAATTGGGCACAGACATCCACCTGGATTCAAGGATGAAGTGATTGGAATTTGGTGGTCAAAAGGTTAGGGCAATTTGTACACAAACGCCTGAGAGGATGAAATGATGAAGTGATGACATTCTGGACAGTCGTGGATGCAAACTACTTTTCCAATGATTCATGTTGGTCAAATGTAAGCGTTCAAAGTTTCACCATTTTGTTTATTAGTGTCATACTCTGTCCAGACACTTAATCGAACAAATTAGTGTGAATGAGCAACTTTAACTGGAAAACCAGCAATTTTCTGCTGTATTATGTTTAGACATCATCAGTAAATTAGGGTCATTAAATAGTAGAAAGCAGCACAAAGGCCATTGAAAAATATATGGTAATTTCTTTTCCTTTTTTTAAAATATCTGTTACTAATTAAGTCTCACTTTTAAACTTGGTGTGGACTAATTTGGACTAACGTTGGAGTGCTGCTTGGACGAATACGGATGGAATTTGCGATCGATCAGACAAAGAATCACAGAAGTTATAGCATTGTGCCAGAAAAAAGGAGCGAACGCTTTGCAAAGCATCAATACTGCTATCACTGCCAATTGCTGGAGCCGACAAATACGTCTGACTACCATGGAGTCATTTGTCCTTTGTCTGAGAGACAGCCGATTAAAGATCTCTGATGTATTTGTGTGTTGTTGTCTCAGTAATTTAGGATTCTTTTTCATTTGTTTACCAGGGCCTGGGTCTATGATTGCCGCACTAATAGGGAATGGGCTCCTGCATCTTCTGTGATAATGAAAAATAAGTGATGGAGAGTTAATTCTGTTGTGCTTTTTTTAAAAGACTTGATCAAACTTTGTTCTGGGAATCCGAGTGTATTTGAGAAGCTTTTGTATGCACAGCACCAGCAAAACAATCCTCTGCCGGCAGAAAATTAAACTGGACCCAAAACTAAGGCATGTTTTGTTTACTTTCCCTCAGGTTGTTGAATAGCTCTGCTCCAAAGTAAGTTTGGCAAAGTGCTTGCTTTTAATCAAGACTCTGTGGTCATCAACATCGATCCAAATATTCATTCTGGATAGACTGGAAATCTGCAAAGGTGATGATTTTTTGTGTAATCAGTGCTTAGTCGTTGGTGTGTTCCAACATCAACACTCAACAAGACCATGTTATGTTGTTTCACGTTGACTATCTTAGTTAGGTTTAGATCTACTAGTTAGTTATACAACTATCTTTTACTTGCTTAAAAAAAATAAAAAAGTAGTATCTTGAGCGCACAACTGATGGTTAAATTAAGGAAAGTCTTGTGCGACTGACCGCCTCCATATGAGGCATTCAGCAGCACGCAAGACAGGTGGATCCCTTTTTATTACAGCTAATTTTGCTTTTACAACAGAATGCCCGCCTTTGCTGTTCGCCTGGCACCTGTGCTTGCTGCATTTCTGCCAGTTACCTCAGACTCGAGACCATTTCAAGGCAGATGGTTTATCAAAATGACAGCATTGGCAGAGTGCATCAAGGTGAATTGTTGCATATTGTAGCTTTCAGTCCAATAAACCTTTGAGTGTACTTCTGATGGAATGAATCACCATGTTCCTTTCAGTGCGTTAATTGACTTGAGGACGTTATTTTGGTGATTCAAAGGTAAATTAAGTATTCAAATCTGGATTTATCAAATAAATTCTGAGGTCAAAATGAATTTAGTTGCATAAAGCCTCATTGACAATAAGACATATAAAGGGGAGTTCCTTTTTTTTAATTGCCGTTAATATTGACCAAGACCAATTTACAGCGGACAAGAGGAGAGCCCACCCAGTAATCACCACCTCATCCCGACCATCAACACTCTATCAGTGACTTTCATGATGTTCTTGACGAGGATGAGCTGAGACCAAACGACAGGATCTTGTTCTGCTGCAACGTGGTGAAAAAAAGGTAGTCAACATCACAGGAACAGAAAAGGAGCGGAACGGACAGTGAACCGCTTTCCATGGTCACTTGGCTAGTAGGAAAAAATACAGCAATTTTTATTAATTGTTGGGCTAAAAAGTGTCTCAGCTAATTAGCTAGTTAGCTTTTCCTTCTCCAAAGTGACAGGGAGTGAGACATTTTCTTAAATCAGTGAAGCGTGGCTGAAATAGCAAGCTTGCTAACTAGCCAACTACCAACAACTTAGCCATTTGGCTAGCTTGCTAATTCTTCAGTGCTTAAATTGGCAGAGTTGTCACGCCTTTGGCGATAGCAACGGGCTTTCCTGCTGTGACAAGAGTGTGTGGGTGAAGCATTGAGCTGTTTGTTTATTTTGACTAATTTACTCTCTGTGCTCCGTAACGTTAACTACTCCACAGCTCGTTTGAGTTGCAAAACCTCCGAGGCCCATTCCAGCTGAGCCACAAACCAATAAAAATGTATTTAAATGATTGTTTGTTCTCGCCCAGAGCAAAGTTTCCAGGATTTAGTGCATATTTGAGAGTAAAGGGTGCGTCTTCTGGGACGGATGCAACGAGCAAGAGATTGTTCAGGAAAGAACAGCCCGCAGTAATTTATGAGCCAGTTAAAAGGAGAAAGCAGTACTGAAACAGAAGCAGAGACGTGTGTGCGGGAGGCACACACTCGTCTCCTACGAGTGTGTTTGTGTGTCTGGTGTCTGTCCACCCTGAGGTGCTTTGAGGGAACAGCAGAGCTTTAGAGAACCTATTGGCATTCCACTGCTTCCACTCAGACCAAGCACGGCCTGCACGAAAAAAAGGTCTAGAAAACTAAACAGCTTACATAGTGTTGTTTAGAACAGTGGTTCTCAAGTGGGTCGCGGACCCGTTTTTAATGGGTCGCGGGCCTTTGCTTGAAAAATTAATATATATATATATTTAAATCCTGTGATTTTATTTTTAAAGGGACTTTCATGCAGCGCAGTGTGTTTTTTTTCACCGGCTCATTCCACCATGTTTTCAGCAGCGTTTTCCAGGTTGGGTCAAACCAGGAGCATATGGTTGGGAGCCGATGGGGTTGGGAGCCGATGGGGTTGGGAGCCGATAGGGTTGGGAGCCGGCCCACCTCCATCACCAACTGGCTTTCCCTCAGACATCACCAGCCCGACTTCATTCTGTGATTAAACGGAGTACATTAAATTGACTCTACAGCTTAAACTTCAAAAATCACTGAGTTTTATACTACCCCTCGCGATCTGTGTTCACACTCATGGTTTCAATACACAGCATGCAACACTACTGATCGCCATCTGTATTCACACTCATGGTTTGGATGTTTCTTGCAGGTTTTCAAAGCTTTCTGCCGATTTTAGGACATTCTGCCTTAACTTTAATCCACAACACTGGCACTCAGGCAGTCTTGAAACATACATTTAAGTTTCATTTTTGGGGAAACATTCTCACGTAGAATCATTACATGTGTCAAGTGTAAGAGGCTCAGGCGCACAGTCGGATGTATCTGCTCATTTTCCAAAATAAAACCAGCCTTTTTCACCAAAACCAGCCAGTTTCTTTTATTGCCATTTGACTATTATGCACCTGGGCCGCAGAGTTAGTTTAGATTCTGTTACTTATCTTATTGTTTTGTTATGCACATTCAACACCACTACACACACACACACACACACACACACACACACACACACACACACACACACACACACACACACACACACACACACACACACACACACACCCAGCACGTAACACTACTGTCTCCATACTATCTCAGGTTCAAACTGCACCATATTTTCATACAAATACATTGGAGATGTTGAGAATGTTTATCGATTTGGGTCGCGGCTTGTCATTCTTTGTCATTAAGGGTGATGGTGAGTCTCGGAGCCAGACCAGTTGCGAACCACTAGTTTAGAAAGTGACTGCAGGTAATAATGCAACACATCCTTACTCATGTCAAGCCCCAAAGCTTGGTCAGTGGTCTTTGAGCTTCAAATTAAGTAATGTCCTGCACATTTGTACCCACGAATGTCAAAAATCAGGGACGAGCGTGTCAGTTTCCCCACTTTACATGCATATTGTTTTTTCAAAATAAACTTCCGCGTTCGCAGGAAATGTGCAGCTTCCTCTCGTTACGTGTATACAGTCTCTTTTTTAAAATAAACTTCCAATGTAGGTTTACTTAGTTTAGGGTACAACAAAGGGACAGCTAAGCCTTCTCTGCTGGCGATCAGCTCTTAAGCTAAACAGCGTATGTAGGTACTGATCCAAAGGATAGGTTTGGCCAATAGAAGCACATCTGGAATAAAAATATGTATGTTTATGTAAAATAAATCAATTTGTGTAAAATAAATCTATGGTGAAAGGAAACAGCGGCCTCCGGGGTAAATGTCCTGTTTCTTTGACTACAACAGTACTTTCTGTCCGCCCTATGCAGACTTTCTTTTTGCTACAATATGTCAGTCGCTCTAACTCTAACAATGACTCAATTCTATTGTTTATGGGATAAGATACCATTTTACACTAAAACAAAAGTAATTATCAACTCCAGTAATTACTTTCATCCAATCATCACACTTCAACCACATGCTCGCTGTACAGGTTTTTAATTAAAGTATAGTATTTTGAAGAAACCTTCCCTGACCCTTTGCTTTAGCTAAATGCCTCAATGAGTAGTTATATCTCATTATTAGGTTTTACATGTAAAGTGTGGTGATGTGACTGTAATAAATACCACAGTATTACATTTTTAATTTAGTTTAATGTATATCAAATGATCCATTTGAGGGTGTTTTGTATTCAAAGGACTAAACAGTCTAACTCAGACTGTTCCACCGCCTCCTCTGCAGTTGCAAGTCCTCCAGCATCCTCACACTTTGAAGCCATGAATTTGTCCAGCTGCAGTGTTTGTGTGACCGCGTCTAAGCTGAATTGACGTGCTCGCTTTCATGTCAGTGAATGTGCCTCCTTGTTATTCTCTTTTTTCTTTTTAACGGGGAGCATTTTCATGCTTAATACTAGAGAAGTTTATCCAGCAGGCTGCGGGAAAACATTCCCTGTGGTGCTTCCAAATGTTCTGAAATGCACCAAATGTTCTTCCGCTCAGTTTTTATCAGAGTATTACGCTGCAAAATGAAAGGCTTCCATTACAATGGATATGGATTGATTTCTTTTGGGAGGCCTTTTTCCTTTTTGTCCTTTGCAATCTCTTTTCGAAAAATGTTTGATTGCTGTTTGGAGGCCAGCACTCGGAAAACAATCTCTGACCCTGCAAAGTATTTTGTTATCTGATGTGAAATTGAAGTGAAGAATCACCAGGGGGAAACTCTTTTTAGGGGAGACAAATTGGGTAAAAAGCATCCTATCAAGATGTCCCTGCCCGTCTTCCCACACAGACGCCAGAAACACAACACCCGACCTCCCACTTAATTTCCATGCTTCTGAAAATTGTGAAACATATCTTCACGGTAAATTTATGAACATACCTTGTGGAGTTTTAACACTAGTAGTGCTATGCAGTGTTCTTACAGGAAAGACGCTCATGTTTGCCTCGTGGATAAAAGGGTTGGTTGAAATGACTATATATATATACACACCACACTTTACGTTCACGTGGGGGCGATTGGTCAAAGCCGACGTCCTCATCGAAATACGAGAGCCGGAAGAACAGCGCAGAGAGCAGCTCAGTGGGGTGGAAGAGTAGGACAAAAAGCTGCATGATGGAAAAATTTCCCTGAAGTACAAAAGCCACAAAAAGTAGAAAAACAGCTCTGAATAAATAGTGTGTCTCACAAAGAACGTGTCTACATTCGAGAACGATGCCAAAGAAAAACTCCCAAGGTAGCCGCTTGAAAGGAGGATAATGAACGAGCACAAGAGCCACCGGTGTACAGAAAAGAACACTGCTTTTTGACATGAAACACAAGGCTTTCATTACAGTTTCAAAAAGCCATATTAAAATATTAAAAAGGGCTTATTTCAGTTCATACAGCATTGTGTGAACTGTTTACCTCTTAACCATCTGCTCACCGTCTCTCTGTGTGTCTTTCTCAGCTGTGACTTGAGATTCACAGTGATTCTCACCTCTAGCAGAATGAGTCCTTTACCGTGTGACGTGTGTAAAATCAAATAAACGGCATTTACAATTACGACAGAGGAATGTTGCATACTTCATATGATCAATACTACTACATGGAGTAAATGTAGCCCTTCTGCTTCTTTTGAAACAAATTAAAACGATAAAAGGACTGTAATTGTATAGTGCTTTAACACTACTTCTCATCATCCACCCATTGGGATATCTTCGTAATGGACGACATGGACACAAGAAGTAGAAACCTAGATGCAACGGAGAGGACAGGTGTGTGAGACATAAAGAAAAGATTTTTATTTGTATTGGTGCCATTGCAACTGTTGGGGTTGTAGCGCATCATAAAGGTTTCATGTTAACCCAAACCAAACTATAATCTTTTCTTAAAAAGTTTATAAAAAAATTTCTCCCAGAAAACTTGTTTTATTTCTGTAACCAAAGCATGGCAGAGGTATAATTTGATCCACTAGCTAGTCGGCTAAATGAGTGACAGCTTCCGTATAAAAGTGACTTGCGGCAAAACGCTGAGTACTACTTGCTCCTTGATGAGCATCAAGAAAATACTTAATGTAGAAAGCGGGGAAAAGCGGAGCTCTCAAACGAGTGAGTGTGAAATCTGTTCAGTGTGCTTCTCTTCAGTTTGTGCATCGTGGCGTTGCTCACCGTCTGTGTAACAGCCCAGTGCTTCCTCTCTGAAACAATCATGACAGGCTGTCCTGCTCCCATTGGACCAACAGGATGAACCACCTCTTAGCGTTCATGAGTATTTGCTCTTTATTTGGCATTTTTAAACTTTTTTTAAGACAGGTGTAGAAAACTCCTCCAATTCTCATTTACTCACACAAACTATCATCTACAAAGACACTGAATAAAAATGAGTCGAGGCACGACTCATTTTGTTTTACCTCGGAAGAAAAGTTTAATCCTCTTTTTAGTGATCACGTCGAGTCCAGCAGAGCGATCACAACTGGGAGTTTGGGGGGCTCACACTGCACAGAGGCCGCTCAAAGCAAGATCCATTTGTTCACTGGCTACTAGTTGACATTGACCATCACACAACAGTGCATCATTAGTAGCTGACAAGATGAAGAGGGGAAACTCCACTGAAGGTCAGGACACCACAGACGGCTCAATCTAGATTTGATCGGCAGTTTAAGTGAATGAAGATGAGAACTAAGGAATTTATATATATATATATATATATATATATATATATATATATATATATATATATATATATATATATATATATATATATATATATATATATATATATATATATATATATAGTTTGGTTTTTTTGAGAGGGGTATGGATGGGATTTATGAAACATTATAAATATTTGGGTATCATCCTCACATTTCCTGAATTCGCTCCGCCTCCCAAACATTTCCCTCACTAATATCACAAGTTTAAATGTTGCACTGTCCAATGAAAACTACAAAATCTCCAACCGTGGTTAGCTCCGTCACATAAATGAATGGCTCACCGGTGCGATCCATCTGAAAAGTGACTAGTCAGACCATGGAAACATGCAACAATAACCTGATTGGGTTTCCTTTGTACGTCTGTGGCCGTGATGAGTAGCAGCATGCTCATGAGGAAGCAGGCATACACAACACACATGGAACATGTGTTTATCCAAAGAGCCTACATCCAGTAAAAATCCTTAAAAAAAAAAACTAAAAAAAACAGGTACGACACAATCGGAATTAACCACATGATCAGAGAGCACCATGCTGCAACCTGAAGCCTGCCCGCCAGCAACATCTGGAGTGGCCATATTGGTTAATATTTAACACTAGTAAAAGACGTCGGGCTCATATTTGTTGCCTGCTCGTTGTTGTTAAAGTGCAGAACTGAGAAGGAGCCGCTTGTGGCAGCTGGCAGGTCAAGCATTGCGTCGACTCTGAGGAATGAGTCCGTCATTCTCAGCATGAAGCCTGAAATGTATAATTCACATGATTTGTTTCCAGACTGATCTGTTTCATACAGGTCCATGTCAGAGCTGCACTATAACCGTCCTCCAGCAGGTGGTGCCATTGCACTGTGCTGCCTATAACGATGCCCAACAAAAAACAGTGAGGAAACGGAACAAAAACAAAAAAGGTCCTGCTTCTAAACCCCATGAGCTGTTACTTTATTGATGCATATACAGTTAAGAATTGAATCCATGTGGTACATTCTACAAACAACAAACTGGGATATACTGCTGCATTTGTCAAAAGAAAAAAACAAGTCTTTGTTGCAGGAAAAGAGGTCAGACTTTGATGCTATTAGTGTTGAACAGACTTTCAAATACTGAAACCGTTTGATTCTCCATTTTAATGAAATGAAAACCCTGATTTCTGTTATCAGGGATATTACAGAATTGAATAAAAACACAAATCTCCAAAAGTGTCAAAGTGTGAAATGTCCTTTTGAGAACGCGGTCCTATTATTTGAATAAATGAGCCCAGCTGAACTAAAGAAGCTTCAGCTGCGTTTGACACTGAACATATTTCTTGCATCACGACCGGGTTGGGCCAGGATTATACTCCCTGGATTGTACTCCAATATTCCATCAAAACCGTGTTGTGAATTACGCGTCAAGGGAAACCGATTTAATTTCAATCCTCAAACCAGACCGTGCTGTTTTTTACTGAAACTAACAAAGAAGTTTTTGGAGCGTTTTTCTTTTCTTTCAATTACAGAAAACGTAACTGATCATTTTGTTGCATAGGAACACAATTTTTTGGAGGAGACGGGGGTTGTTGAAACAGCAATCTGTCAAAGTCTTCGCAGAGGCCAATCGAGAGAAGAGCAAAAAAAGTACAAAACCCAACCGCTACACCACTGGCTGGTTCTGGTGTGCGGGTTGATCCCTTCAAAAAAAAAACGCACCGTCAGCCTTGAATTGCCTTCATGTAACAAAGAGAAACGATATGTTGAGTAGCAGTGGCTTCCTCTCATCGTGCCTGGTGAAATAAAAATCACCTTGTTTTGTTTCCGCCCTGTTTAATGCTACAACTGAGAGCAAGAGATGTGACAGCCACAGCTCAGATGCATGCTTCCATGCCGAAAGCAGAAGAAATAAAAGTGCAGTCAGTAATGCAATGAACGGAACGTCATTGAACTCTCGTCAGGAACAGCACATTTGGGGCCTGGCATGAAAAAAAACAAAAACATGTTATTCTTCCCTGAGGTCGAGTTGCAGTGACCTCTGAAGCGTGATCTGGTCTCCTCCGGCAGCAGGCTTGAGTTCTGTAACAGTCAAGTGAATCAAGTGGCCCGGACAGAGACGCTCGTAGGGCGACAACTTGGTGTGTCCCATGAGACCCAAAGTGGGAAGCTTAGCAGCCCGTTTGTAGACGTCGGCTCTCGGCGCACTTCATGCTGACCGCGGTCTAACCGATGAAGACAACAAGCGCATCCCAAAGCCAATGACCTCGGAGTGTGGGAGGGGGTGGAGGGTGTGAGGTGTGTGTGGGGGGGTTTGGGGATGAGCACAAGTTCAAAGTTTGTTCCTCTCCGTCTCGTCCCACCCCCCCCCAGTCTCTCTCATCCTCGCATGAACTGCAGCGTCTCTTTCGGAGGCACGGGAGTCGGTGAAAAGAGGCATCCATTGCAATGTGATGAGAAGTGTGAGAGTGTGTGTGTGTTTGTGTGTGTCTGTGTTGGGGAGGGGGGGGGGGGTCTGGCATTACCATATGTGAGATTCACAGTGAGTCATTTTGATGACGCCCACCCCCCCACCGAGCCGTCGGTAGTTCATTCCTCCGTACAACCTGGTGAGAAGGAGAGTGAAATGATGAGGAAGGAGAAGTTTACAAGTGAGTGAGTGAGTGAGTGAGTGAGTGAGTGAGACGTGAACATGGTGGCATAGAAGAGGAGGACAAGACAAATTAATGAGTCAATAAATTAATTCTGGTTCCCTTCTTTTGACTTCCGCGGTGCTGTACTGGGCCTGTACTTTTTTTTCAATAAACAGGTCTGATTAGACTTACTAGCAGGATCCTCTCAACCCAAAGCAGCGTCTGACCGTTTCAGCCAAACTCTACGACAGGCAACGCTACTCAGATATTTTTATTGAAATGCTCCGAGCAAATTGGAGTTCCATCTAGTAAAACAGTTGCACCATGTATTTGTCAAGGGCTTTTATTGTGAAAGGTAAGAGCAGAGGCAGTGGACCTGGTCTACGCCGCCTTTGTCGAGGTTGAAAGAGAGTAATAAAGTTTTGTTTGGACTGCGGTGCCTCAGTGTTGTTGTGCAATAAGTGTACGCTTTGACTGTCCGTTCTGCACGTCGTGATGGGTTGATGCCTTGCCCCACAGCCACCTGGCAAATAACTAGCGCTGTAGTTAGTTCGCTCATGCTAACAAGTCTATTCAGAATCAGCTTTGTGATCTATTGTGCTCCACACATCCAACAGAAGCCTCACACAAGCTCCTTCTTAAAAAGGAACGAGCCACTGCTAGAATAGCGACTACAGCAACCTCACAGCGTGTTTTTAGCTACTCGTCCCCCCAAAAAGTATTTATAGCCTTGATAAGTTTCATCCTTTATAATAATAAATATAATGTCGTTTCAACAAGGTAGTGAATATCGATGCTATTAAAGGTTTTCAGCCGAAGTCAGAAGATCAAGTATGGTGATGGCCCTTCCCCCCGCTCACCTCCATGTGTTGGCGTCGGGGTCATAGACTTCTATCGTTTTGAGGTACGTCGTCCCGTCGAAGCCGCCCACGGCCATCAGCTGACCATTCACCACAGCCAAGCCCACCTACACACACACACACGCACAGAGAGAGAGTTACACTTCAGACTCATGCAAAGATTAAACTAGTATCTTTAATATTAACTGTAGTAGGGCCGGTTTTAGTATTCTGTACGGTATGATTTTTTTTTACATACATCATACCGGTGCACGGAAACAACGTCTGTTGTTGCTCTGCGCCAGTAAGGATATTTATTATTTCACAGTTCAACACGAAGTGCGCAGCTTAGCTACTTACCTGTCAGGGCTCTTAAGTTCAGGCCGTGTCTACTAGCGCGCACTTGCGCACTTCGAGCACTGACTTTCAGTGCTTAGTGCGCCACACTGACAAAACCAGCAGAATTCAGTGCACTGAAAGTACCCGGATGGCGCACTGCAAACGGTCAAAAAATGTAGTGTAAAACGATGGACACTACTCGCACTGAACGGGCGCCATCTTGGCTACGTAGCGGAAGAGGAGCCATTTCGCCAGTTTTTTATTAATTTATTTATATCCTCCTGTTGCGATTGTGGAGGTGTTGCAGTTTCCACATGGATTGGAGAAAGGGGAACACAAGGGACAAAAATAGAGTAAGAAGTGCGTTCATTTTGTCAGTTTTAGTGTCGCGGGTATTGCGAGCAGATTTGCGGACATCACTTCCGGCTTAATTTTCGCGGGTGCCGCGAACAGATTTGCGTCCGTCACTTCCGCCAATTGGTTAACGTAAGTGTTCCATTTGATGAACTTCAACAGTCCATAAATACTACTGTTGTTGAGTCATAAAAAGTAATTGTAGGATGTTTACTGGCGAGAAGTTAGTTAAGTTTCAAATCTGTGGTTGGTTTCTCAAGAATCAGCCGACTTAAGCCTAGTTTATGCTTCTGCATCAAGTCGACGCCGTACCGACACTGTACCTACGCCGTCGACGTGACGCTGTCGTTGAGTATTCAAAGTTCTGCGTCGAGGGACGGCGTTGCTCTGCAATTCGCCGCCATGCCGCCAGGTGTGTGTGGCTGTGTGGTTTCAGGAGTTATCAATCGGAGCTCATCAATATTGAAGAGCAAATGCTTATATTGCAAATGTTGAAGCGCAGGCGACAGAGAAGACGTTTGGGGACTTGGTCTTTACGACCACAAAAAAAAAAAGCAACTGCCGGAAATTACGTTCTGAGCGGACCAATCACAGCGCTTGCGGCCCACGTCAACGCGACGCGTAATTAGGATTTTTGGGAAGTGCAAGTTGAGCTGCGGCGTAGGGGTGTGCGTCGATGGCGTAGCTACAGCGTCGACCTGACGCAGAGGCATAAACTAAGCATCTTGGCAGGATTTTTTAAATGATTCACTGGCTCTGATTTTACCGTAGAGGTTATGAGGATCTAACGAGCAATTTTTATTAGTTTATTATTTATTCACAGTAACGTTATATAGGTTTTAAGGAGGGAAAGGTTAAGATTTATAACTTAAGATTTTAATTTAACTTTTGAGCCACAGGCCATTTACTCAAAACCAATACAGTAATATGTACTGAATACTGTGTACTAAATACACAACTAAAGTTTGAACCATGACTGGAGTTAGAACCGTGACACATAAGTATCCCGCTGCGCTTTCAACATTAACCTGTAAAAATAATCATAATAATGCTTCCTGCACTTGTTAAGGCTTAGCACGGCTTGCAGACTACACTGCTGCAAAGTCGGCCGGCGGCGAAAAAAATACAGTGATATACCGTGAAACAGTCACAATCTTACAAAATACAGTGATATGAGTTTTGGGCCATACCGCACAGGCCTGAACTGTAGTAACTTAATTGGGTCAGAAAACCTCACAGACTAAAAGTGGTCACTGACGTATGACTGGACTAGATTTCCACACTCACCCCGCTCCGCCTGGACGTCATGGCCACCACAGGAGACCACTGGTTGGTCCTGGGGTTGTACCGCTCAGCGCTACTCAGCTCCGTGGTGTCGTCTCTCCCCCCGACAGAGTAGATCATGTCCTGGTAGACGGCGCAGCCCAGGTGCTTCCTCCTGGTTCCCATCGGGGACACCGTGTGCCAGCGGTTCTCTTGAGGGTTGTAGCGTTCCACTGAGATGGGGGAGAGGAGAGGGGATACTTTCTTGTCAAAAAAGCTCTTTGTTCCTTTAAGAGAGTGTCCTCATCACGTGACTCATTACCTCACCTGTGTTTAAAGGCGATGTCCCATCGGACCCTCCGACAGCGTACAGGAAGCCCCCCAGAACAGCGACGGCGACACCCAGCCGCCTGGTGCTCATGGAGGCCACGCGGGTCCATTTGTTCTCCTTGGGGTCATATCTACAGGGGAAGAAGGACAACCATGTTCCGGAAAAGTCAATGAGGGGGCGTGGCCAAGAGCAGAGGTCGCACTGACTAAACACTTTCTGTCGTTGACTGAATTATTTTAAGAACAATGACAGGAAAAGAGGACTAGTCGGGTACCTTTCTACGATGTTGAGACAGGAAACCCCGTCCTGTCCCCCGACAGCATACAGATAACCGCCGAGGACTGCCACTCCCACGCTGGTGCGACACGTGCTGGTGGGGGCCACATCGCTGCTCCACTGATTGGTTTTGGGATCATATCTGGACGGGAGAGACGAAATGAAGACGATATGTGAGAGTGCGCTCGAAATTTGGATTCTGGATCTAAAATCTTGAGAGACCGCGATGCCCACCGCTCCACGGAGTTGAGGTAGGACGAGCCGTCGTGACCCCCGACCGCGTACAGCAGGTCGTCCAGAACGCTGACGCCGACTCCGCACCGCCGCTTGCTCATCGACGCCACCATCCGCCACTCGTTAGTCTGGGGGTCGTAGCGCTCCACGCTGGAAATGGCATCGCCGCTGCACCAACCGCCGACTAAAGGAGACGTGGCACAGTGTGAACATCAGCACACGATGAAGGGGAGCCCTTCCATTCAGCCAGTCAACATGCGGTCGCCTGTAGGCACGGACCTGCAAAGAGGACCTCTCCACAGCGGATGGGTTTCCTCGGCCGGGTTCTGGGACCCTGCATCAGCGGCCTCTCCTGCGGCAGCAGCAGGTAATTCTTAGCCTCATCAACCAGGTCTCTGAAAAAATAAATACACACATTTATACAAATCAAAAGGTTAAATATCGTCACTGTATTGTTCTTATCGTGCAAAACTGACTTTCCTCCTCTCAGTAATTTTCATACTGCTCAAGAACTAAGACGGGGTCCAAATCAGCAACATTTTCACCCAAAACATTGAAATATTCGACAAACAAACAAAACCTCACCTGCACTCCTCATCGCTCTTGATTAGCGGGTCGGACCCAACGGTGCCCACCAGGAACTTGGGGCTTAGCAGCGGCAGACGGACATGCTGCAGGACCTGAGGAACACAGGAGAATTCACGTCAGGCCCAGAGTGCCCCGACAGAAGCCAGGAGTAATGCTGGAAAGAGGGGAGGATGGTGTCGGAACCTCAGCAAACGAACCTGGGGCAGCTGTGGCCGGCGTTCCTGGATGCTGTACTTCACCCAGGCCATCACAGCGTTGAAAACCTGCTCCTCGCTCCGCACGTTGAGCTCATCGCTGGAAATAATGTCGATCAGCTGGTTGGCGGGCAGCAGCATAAACTCCTCGCTTTCCATCACCTGAAACAAACAGAGGGGGCAGTATCAGTCTGCGGCTCTGCCACACAGGAAGGACGCGGGAAAGTCAGCTAGTTCCCATAACAACACATCCCATCACTATGGCGCTTCCCCTTAAGTTCATCGCGATGCACGGCATGGTTCAGTGACAGACCGGTCACAGCAAACAAAGTGGCGTCATAACGAGTGTTGGGTAACGGAAACCGGTGCAAATATGTGCAAATATTATTTGAGTGGAGTTCTATTGGACACAGTCCCCATCAGGCCACATGATGCAGGACGCCCCCTGAAGAAGCCCTCTGCCCCTTAAGTCATTTTCTCTATAGGGCCAGATCACAAAAAGTCATTTAAAATTATCTTTCCTTTAGAACAGGTCTACACCTTGTTCTGTTATTAAACAAACTACATGCCCATATTTCATTGATCGTATCTACACGACATTTCTGTCTCTACATGCTCTCTGTATCGCACGCGGCAGAGATCCGCCCCGAAGCGCACAGACACGTGCGCGCACACAGACACGTGCGCGCACACAGACACGTGCGCGCACACAGACACGTGCGCGCACACAGACACGTGCGCGCACACAGACACGTGCGCGCACAAAGACACGTGCGCGCACAAAGACACGTGCGCGCACAAAGACACGTGCGCGCACAAAGACACGTGCGCGCGAAAAAGGCGAGCACTGAAGACAGTCACAGCAGCAGACAGGAGCGTCAAAAACTATGTCGCATGGAAAGCAGACAACTATATCTGCGTTTTAAACGCTCCCAGTTTGAAGATGGCAACAGTAGCTCTTCTGCGATGCGCAAAAGGAATAGCTCTCCTGAACCCGGAGCAGCTCTCCTGCTCCACGTGAAACGAGCCAAAGTGCTCGTGTCTTGTACCAACAATGAGCTGCTGGCTTCAAACATTACAAAAGTACAAAGTACATGTACATATGACAGTCATGAATAAATATATGGAGAAATGCCCGTGAAGTCTCCGTCAGGTCTTTTCTGCTGTTGCGTCCCTCAAAACTGAAAACAGATATCAGCTCAACATGGAGCATGAATTGAAACTGGCTGTATCAAGTCTACAACCTTGTTTTTAAAAGATGTGTAGAGAAAAGCACCGTCCCTGGACCCGCCGCGTAGCGGGCCGTTACCGGCACCTTCGGGCAAGTGGTCTTCAGACTGGCCCGGTTACCGGCCTCACACCGCCCCTTTTCCTCCACAGAGTTTAGAAATTCAAATAGGCTTAAATTCAGCGGGAAAGCAAAAAAACAATAACACAAGCACACGATTATAAACGTATTTGTAATAAACAATAAAACTTAAATGCGCTATAGCTAATCAACGTATTTGTAATACGTAATCAGGGAAAAAATTAATTTCTAGTCAACGTAATTGAAAATACGTTTTAGTTCTGGGGGAATTTGTGGGAGACAGGGTTGGCCACGGAGGTCGGGATCTGCCTCTCCTCTTTATTGAGGAATTCACAAAGATTGTCAAAGGACTCGTAGTTGTTCTGAACTACTCTTCTATCCCACACCTCGAGCTTCCTTATTGTGTTCTATCTTATTGTGGACATGAAACATGGTCACTGCTTTCCCTTGGAGGGACAGATTGAGTCCATTTAAGAACCTGAACATGTCGGCCAAATACGCCAACTTACAAAGCCACTTGAAGTCACAGAATTTGTCTGATAGTTTAAACCGGGAGTTCACAAAAAATGTCCTGACTTCGTCACACAGTTCAATAAGTCGGTGAGCACCTTACCAGTAAAGCCCCCGGACTTCAGTGTACAGGAGAAGCTGCCGGTGGTCGCTTCCCATCTCCACGCATAATATGGCAATCAGGTGCAGTGGACGACTTTTGATGAAATTTACTGTTCTCACCGCTTCATCCAAAACCGCCTTTCATTCCGCAGGCATCGTCTTTGTTGCCAGAGAAAGCTATTGTATTGTGTTTCCGGGGACTTTTATTTTGAAGGAAGAAGAGGTGCGGAGAAATGTTGGTGGTGAAAAAGGGAAGACGTTAATAAAGAAGTTGAAAAATTAAAAATGTTTTATTTATTTATAAATAACCTCTCCCACTGGTGGGCCGCGGCCCACAATTTGGGAATTGCTGTTCTAAGTGATTGCAATTGTTTTTGGTCTGATGGAGCAATCTGGTTTACTGATTGAAATGTTCTTTATTCTTTATCAAAGCACAAATGGAGTCACAAAATTATCTTATTTCCATAAAAAGTTTGAGAACCACTGCTTTAAATTTGCCTTGGCAATAAAAAAGGCTTTCTTTAATGTCTTTTTAACTATCGATTCATCACTAGCTTGTAACTAGGCAAGATGACTGACACAGAAGAGTGTCTTGTCGCTCTCTATTTTTGCTCAATCCGCTTCACGCTGTGCCTGCATACGTTCATCGTGGAAAGCGACTTGCTGTAAAGCTACACGTTCCGTTTGCGATGCTACCTCCCCACTTCTTCTTGTGTTGTGTCGGTACAAAAAGCCGTCACGTTGCATGGTGTCTAATTGTGTTGTTTGTTTTCGTGAGCCAATAGATTGGAATGTATCACATATTATACAACACCCTGTAAAGAGATGAGCCGCGCCAGCAACTGCCTTGGGATTTGGAATGAGGGCGGGAGAACAGAGAGAGAAGCGGTAAAACAAGCATTGTGCATCTTTGTCACGTTGACTGGCGCATGTGACTTCTAAAGAAAGGTTGCTCTTCTCCGTGTGCTCACCTCCTGGAAGTTGTGCTGGGTGAACTTGTCTGCGATGCGGAGCAGCTCGCGGCAGGAGTGCGTATCGGCGAAGGCCCGGATGCCCAGACAGTTGGAGGGATCCAGCTGCCGCTTGAGGAACTCGCAGCAGGCCTCCTGGATCTCAGCCAGCTGTAGGAGGCAGGCGGCGGGGAGCAGCGTCTGGACGTTCCCCTCCTCTACCGTCACCTGTGAGACGCAGCACCACGTTATACATGTTTTAGTTGATTTCCAAATGCTCAAAACGCATGAGCTGAATACACCTGAAGGGGGAGCTACTTTTTCATCAGCTGATCTGGCCCGCCAGGGTGTCCAGTCCAACAGAAGAAAAAAAAAAACTTTTTTTTTTTTAGACTAAAATTAGCAGAGCTGAGATTCAAACCTCTGATCCTCTTCTTATAAGACGGACATGCAAACCATTGATCGACAGTCGCAATTGATGTGAGCACTGACATACTTGTGTTGGAAGTTGTTAAACATGGATTACGTCATGAAAGTGGCGTCACAATTGTGTCACAAAGCGAGGGAATCTGCAGAGGAGAGCCCAGGCAGATAAACAGAGGGCTGATGTCTGAATTTTTGTTCTTTATGTTTCTAGTTAATTGTTGAAAGACCTTAAAATAGAGTTTATCATCTAAAAACCTTCACCAATGATTTAAACATAGCGAAACATTGTCGTTAATTATGCGTTATTATGCCGTGATTTTACTGGTCCGGCCCACTTGAGATCAAAATGGGCAGCATGTGGCCCCTTCACTAAAACAAGTTTGACATCCCTGGGCTAGTTGGTGTTAGCAGCACAGTCCCGCTTGGCTTCATAACAGCCAACGTTATGATGCGAACGAGTGGAAATTAGAACCTCATCGTCAAAAATCATCTCGTAAAATGTTGTTTTTGCCGAGAATTATGGAAATTGTAATCCTTATATCATTAAACCTACTAATTAGTTTTTGATCTAAACAAAATATTAAAGACAAAACAACTTTTATTTATAAAACATTGGAATTGTGTTTCATATGAATAACCACTATCACATTTAGAATTTGCCACGGTTTACACTGGACTTTGGGACAGTTATTACTTTACATGTATATACTTTTTTTTCAAACCCTCAATTTCTCAGGACTCAATAAAGAATCAAAATAAGATAAGACGAAGCAGTATTGATGAAAACAATAATTAATCCAAAATGAATCTCTTGTTGCCAAATACAAACGCTTATCCCGGCCGTCACCTGCGAGGTGTAGGCAAAGTCGATGAGCAGCTCCATGGCTCGCTCGTCGATGTCGCGGATGACCACTTCTGTCTGCCGGCTCTCCGCCAACTCCCCAGTGAACATTGCCCTAAAGAGCAACAACGCAGACCAAAGAGGATTACCGTCACAGCCAGCACTCGAGGTACTCCCCCCCCCATTACCCCATCAATGCGGCTTTCTGCCTGGATGCGTTTCCCCTTTGCCGGCTGCAAGTCGCCCCCGTACCTGAAGTAAGGGCTGCAGGCCGACAGGATGACGCGGTGGGCGTAGATCTTCTTGGCGCCGACCACCAGCACCACGTCACAGAGCTCCCGGTGCTTCCTCAGCAGGTTGATCACCTCCAGGGTCTGCCGTGGGTGTTTGTCCGAGACATAGGGCATGCGCGCGGGCTGGGGGACACCCTCCGGGAGCTTGTTGGGGTCCCCAAGGGTGCAGCGGCTGGTGATGTCCATTCCAGTGGCGTCTTGGCGTGCGCTGGTGACCCTGAGCAGACGGGCAAAGGTTCAATGTAAATACATCCCTGGTTTTTACTTTACCTCTTAATAACTCACATTGTTCAGCTCTTATGTTACAGGTATTAGTTTATTTATCTTTTAACTATCAATTGCTTTATTTGTTTATTGTATTAATTAATACCTATGTAACTTTTTTTTTTTTTTTAAAAGGTGTAGTGTAAATTAAGTTTATTATGATTTGCATCATCATCACCAATATTATTACTGTTAATGTTATGTGAGACCTGAGAGAAATTCTCATCTTCAATGGTAGAACTTAAAAGACAATTGGTGGAATAATCCCTTTAAATATTTATTTCATGAAAATCCCAATACAAACCAACGGTGTTTATTTAAAAAAAACAAGGCAAAGACAAGGCAGAGGAGATCTCATGGAAGACCCCATTGAGGCTTTGTGTGGTGGAAATGGTACCAATGTAGGATTTAGCCTTTTTTTTTAGCCCCAGCTTTGTAGAAGAGCAATACCTAATCGCTGGAGTAACACTATAAATGCTCTTGATTAAGCATTTATAGTGCATCGGGCACCTCCGTGCCGACACGTGAGTAGGGTTTTAACTGCGTCATCGTCCACAGAGCAATGCAGGAGCATACTAATGAACTAGACGCTGGAGCAAACTCCTCCATTGCTTTGAGAAGTGAACCACTAGAAGGATGCACCCTCTCCATCTCCGACTATGTGGGGATGATGAACCAAACCATTCAAACGTTTTGGAAGCAAGACATGAGCCGAGAGCAGGTTGACGTGAGGGTTCGGTGTGCTTTGCAGCTGCTGCTGAACCGACGCGAAATGGGCTGAGGAGCAAGTAATATATTTAGCATATTTGCAGGTTGCAGACTGTCAACAGTGGACATAGTCGTCATGACGTTGGTTTGTGGCCTGCAATTTTAAAGCCATCTTGTGACTATATTTGGACGGCAGAGAGGTGAACTGTCAATCACTTTGTTGCCCTGCCCCAAAGCATACCTTGCATTATGGTCCGTTTGACTCAAAAATGACCATAATTTACTAAATGAACATCATGCTGTATTAAAAAAAGACTTGAAACAAGAATGAGACATAAACGCATGTTTACTGAGGGATTTCTCATAGACTTCTAAACACTTTTGTTGTTGGGTCACATCCACGAGAAGTTCCCCTTGACCAAGTGACAAAGACACAAAAGCTCCTAGCGATGCAGATCATCCACATGTGACTGTTAAAATACGAGTTGTCCTCCAGAGATAGAAGTAGGATAAAACAAAAGCATCAATATATAAAAACAAATGCAGTCAAACTGAGTTCACATGGTGCAAACAGTGGGACTTAAAGACTCTTGGCGGCCACATACTCAATCTCAGGTTTGACTAAAACACAGTTCATGTCAAAACACATGTTCTTCAAATTGCAGAGGGTTGTATAGAGTTTGTAGAACCACACCTACCTGCGCATTGGCTTTGCGTCCATGCACTGAAGAGCAATGTTTGGTCCCACACCTTGGGGTTCACCTACAAAAAAACAACAGAACAATTGCGCCTTCAGTGAGGCATGTTTGTCCTCACCACTAAACCACAAGAGAAGGTTAAGAAATTGAAAGTCAATGGAGCAATATTTGCATTCACGTTTTGTCTGAAACCTAATTTTGCGTTTCCATTAGAAAAACAGGATTGAGACTGCTGATGATGATACAAGCAAAGCAATCCTTTGTGTGTGTGTGTGTGTGTGTGTGTGTGTGTGTGTGTGTGTGTGTGTGTGTGTGTATATATATATATATATATATATATATATATATATATATATGAACCACTTGAAAAAAAAGTGTGTGTGTATATAAACACACATTTATTTATTTTTTTGGTGGTTGGGCCACCCCTGACGTGTCATGAAAAGGTGCCTGGTTCGCCTGTGCTTAAAACCGCCCCTGTGTGTGCAGACCACATTATTTGTGGTCACATGGAGACTATAAATGCATGGCGACCACCACAATGACTGTAGAGTTAAATCTATGCAGAATATTTTAAACTACATGAAACTACGGGATTCATTTATCGTATGGTAATTTAATTGGGCCCCAATACGTTTTACAGTTGGAACTCTTGCGGTGTTTGCGAGTTATGCTCGGTTATGATTGTATACAGCAGCTTGGAGTAGAGTATTTCCATACAACTAATCTGTTATATTCAACGAGGTTAGGAGTTAAGGTCAAGAGAATGCATGGGATACATTACACAGCTGCATTGTGGGTATGGTTCAATTAGAGTACTCGCGTTTGGGACTCGTCCCTGAACGCAGCAGCTAGCTCGCTTAATTAGTGAAACATGCCACTGGCGTTATTAGCTTCATCACAGGTGTGATTAATTAGCGCAAACGATTAATTCTGCACGTGAACAGCAACTAATAACGTCAGCTTTGTGACGAAACACCCCCTCAGTCAGCCCATAATTTAACCTGACGAAGATGCACGGTAGCTGGCATATTTTAGCTGCGTTTTTAACTGGTTATTAAATCTTGCTAGCAGTTTGTTGTTAGCAGCTTCAGCCGATAGACAGATCCGGAATGCAGAGGACGTCCGTCCTGTCGGACTGACTCGCTGACGTTCATCACAATTGGGCTCCGGCGGTGTTTATCAATAGTGGCGACAGGCGCGATAATACTGCTATAGGGAATGCACGCAGAACTACCGTGAGTACAAGCAGAAAGCTACCGCGGCTAGCTAGCTAGCTCGTGAGTTAACGTTAGTTGGCTACAGCTGTCACGCTACTGTCGAATAAGTTAATGTCATCACTTCCGAAAAATAAATGCGTTGACAACTATGTGAGGGGAAAAAGTAGATCCAGTAAAGACGGGGTTTACCTTATGTCTCCATCCCAGCGACGAAAAGTGGGCCGGATTGCTAATGTTTACAATTGTCAGCCGTCGCCTAAAAGCTGGGGCTTTTCTCCCTGCTTATGCGCATGCCAAATGCCATGCGCCACTTCCGGGCATTGTGTCTTTCAAAATAAAAGTACGAGATGACGTCATTGCTTTACACTTATACCTGCAAGCAAGTTAGAAATGTTGCCCACCAGAGAGCGCTGCAAACCTGCATCTTTGGGAGCGAAGCAACGTTAGAAGTCTTGAAAGGCTTTTCACAAGTGTTCAGTTTTCAACTTCACCACCGTGCCTTTTGTGAGGAAACCACGGGAAAATACCTGCGTGATACCTGTAGCCATAGGGTAGAAAGTGCAGTTCTTCCAACAATGTGTTGTGTTAACGAGCAATGAAAAGCATCTTGGAAATAATAGGTATAAACAAATAGCAAAAACAAATGAAACTAGTTTCATGACATTTTTTGGGGGGTGTAGATTAGGGCTTGGCAAGTTAACACTGGCAATCCTTTAACGGCGTTAACTATTTGATTATGCGTTAACTGCATTATTTATTTATTTTGCATTATTTATTTATTTGCATTGGGAGGGGCTTATTGCTTTAAATCCCTCAGGACGGCGTAGTTCAGACCTGGCGTCTTTTAAGGGCGAAATACACTCTTGCAACTACAACTGCGGCTGGCCACGCAGTTGGATCGACGGACTCTATTTTGGTTTATGGTTCCCGTCCCTTTTTCATACGCCAGAACAGTGGGTGGCGCAGCGACCGTTTAGAGTCGATGTGCAAACCGACGTTCACCGATATCTCCCTCCAGGAATTTACCGCCATCTGCGTGTCCTTAACCCTGTAAGACCCAAACATAAAAATGTCTATTTTTGTTGTTTAAGTCAGATCATGTTGTAAGAGTCTTCTGATGCAGATAATGAAGGATTTATTTTTTTTTAAAAAGTTTTTGTAAGTTTTTAGGGAAACGTAATATTGCAACGTTGGGCCTTGTTGGTAGCAGAATTTCAGCATTTGCTCTCAAACTGTCAGAACAAATGCACAAAACTACTGGTTAATTTGGAGTGAACTCAGAACTCTTACATCCCCACATGGCAGAACATTTACACCTTTCCCTGAACAATGCACCATCCATGCAACCCCCAGGTTCCTAAACATTTACACTTGTCCCTGCACAACCATCCTCCAAATCATTCCACAAACATGATCTGGCTTGTGTAACAAGGAGATATTTGGGCAAACAAACAAAGTCCAGATAAAAAAAAAGTTGACTTTATCACATAGAAATAACGTAGCGTTAGGGTTACCCAAACCCATGTATAATTATTCAAATCTGGTCTAAACTTAGAATTATAACAAATAACCCTTTTGTAAAGTGTGACTCATCAAATACATCATATTTCTGTAAGTATTTATCCTGTTTCTGAAGATTTGAGAAGTGGAATGTCTCCATGTAGTGTGCAATGTGCATGCTATTTTAGCTACCATTATGACCCAACGTTGTAAAATTACAACAATGACATAAGGTGAAAAACTAATGTGATGCATTAATTCCACAAAAACTTAGTATTTACATGAACTACATACTCTAACAAACACCAAAAAAAGTATTTCATGGAATTTATTTACTTTAATGTTGATGTATCCAGTTGAATGAAACAAGGAGATGCGCTTCCAGGAAAGTTTGCAGGTGGAGTGAGTTCAAGACCTTCTGGCCAGACCTACATACACATTTACAATTCAATGGTCTGGCAAAACAAGATAATAGGACCCATGGACTATGTAAATGTGGTCTTTCCTCAAAAAACGTTTTTGCAAATGTATTTTTTGAAGAGATACAAGTGACGTAATATTAAAACAACGGGTCTTACAGGGTTAAAGCTGATTTATACTCGGGTTACGCAGAGACGCAAACACGCATGGCCGACCTTGCATGGTCAAATCGGCCATTTTGCGTGGTTGCGTGCGTCACCCCAAATTTCTGACTATCTGTCAAAGCAATGCAAGCCCACAAGGCTGTGATTGGTCCGCTAACCACATCTCTTCTGAGTCTCGCATTTGTGGTTTCATAGCATAATACCTCTGTTTTTAAAAGCCACAGCAGAAACACAAACAATGGATCCCGTTGAACGTTTGGCTGAAGAGTTCTGCAAACATGAGCATTTATATAACCCGTCTGACGGAGTATAAGGACACGCAGATCATCTGACCTTTTTTATTTGGATTTGGGCCACTTTTCAAACGTGTCCGGAACCAGGCGTGTCAGCTCCAGCTCATTGAAGATAGTATCCAATTTGACTCATTACCGGCTATCTGACATTAAAAGATGTGATGGCAACTCTCCTTTCTGATATATATTCTTTCTGATATATTACTGTGAGAAAAAGAAAAAAAGGGTATATATATATATATATACACACTTTTTTTTACCACCGTGAAAAATTGGTTTATATATATATGTTCCGACATATGTGGAATTTACATCAGTATAAAGCAGAACTAGTAGTTATTTCCATAGCAGATAGCGGAAACGTTGACTAGTTCTACAGTGATAAGCCAGACGCAGTTCTTGGAGTCGGTGAAATTCATGAAGCTGTGTGCGGCTACGGACGGTGTTATGAACCCAAACACCTTTTTGTGACTTCCACAACAAGTATAAAGCAGAACTCGTGGTTGTTTCTTCTGTCGTCAATAGCGGAAAAGATCGCTCTTTTTCCAGAGAAAAGCGCTGGAGATAAGCCACGCTTTGTGGCAACACGATTAGTCATGCTGTGTTTGGTGTGAACACACCATTCGGGTCCCTCGACCCTTCTACCGTTCTCCTTGGGTCCAAACTCTTGTGTGTTTTGTTGTGATGTTGCAATTTGTATGCTGTACTTTTTATATAAATAATTGTATTGTAACTGGAAGAATCGATTCGGCTCATTTAGTTGATGGACCTCGCGGCAGGGGAAACTCGCCTTGGAGAAGGCCGTTCTTTCCCTAACGGTGCTCGCAGAGAAGGGAGAATCTGTGGACAGGATCATCGCTCATATATTGATTATTAGAGATTTTCTGTTTTGTATTACATTTTATAACAAAAATTAAGAAAACAAGTAACACGTTCATTCATGAATGTGATAAATGAGAACAAAGGTAAAGGGTGAATATTAACCATATGCTGTTTATAGCGCTTGGAATTGGAATGAAGTTAACATTTGTTGAGAATCTAAAAAATTACACGCACCTAACACCACACAAAGAGGTAACAGGTAGAGCATTGCCCGCCCCTCAAGTGGAGGTCCCTTGTTGGGGTCTCTTAGAACCACCACTTCTGTATTTTTTGCGGCTCATCTATCATTTCTAAAACTTTTGGATCGGACAATAACTGTTCTAAACTTTTAATCAGAGGTACGTAATGAAAGCATTTGGTTTTTGTGGAGAGAACCCCTTTTGTCCCTTTTTTCAAGCAGGCAGTATACCCAACAGAAACCTCCTCTGGCTCCACAAAATTGAAATTTTCCTTAATCACGTTGTCCTGCCTGTATATTGTTGCAACAGAAGAAAATGGATCCTCAATCCGGAAAGTGTTTAGGAGTCGAAGGTATTCAATTATGAACAAAAAACTTAATACATCTTCTGTTATTGTTTCAGCACCAATTTCTGAGAAACTAAAATAGTGCATTTGGCAATAGTCCTTATGACATTTGAAAGGCCACCTGAAATGCTGGAGAAAAAACATCCTGCAGGTAAGCAAGTGTCTGTACCAGCGTGCACCTTCACAATGTCACGCAAAAAGCTCCCACAGTATGAAAATGTTATTTCTGAATGTTGAGCCGACGGATCTCGTCCACTCTGTTGCGGTGCACCTGGAAGGCTGGAGTGACCCAGCGACCACACGAACACCGATCACCACACCAGCTGAATGAGCCCAGCTTAGCGCTACACTTAGGACACAGCATCTAAAAACACACACACACAATTCCTACATGAGAAAACCTGTCCAGTGATATGAAGACTATTATAACTAACATGCATACGTGTTTACTTTGTTCCGTCCAGTAAGTGTTCTCATAATAAAAGGGATAATTTTAGCTCAAAATATCAGCAGGACCCTATTTGTAAAAATCTTTTTTTTTTTACTGAAATTAAAAGCACCATCTGATTATACCAGAAGCATGAAATTTATTAACATCAGTTGAGGTGAAGCTGGGAACGTCTATGGAAGTATTTTATACCAATTAATAACTTTGCGTTACCTGTCCGTCCATCACTCCGAGTAAAGTCTTTTCCATCCACAGCAAAGGTTCGATGAAGTAAGACGTGCACTGGACGTCTCCTAGACGACACGTTTCATGACATTAATTAATATGAAATGCTCATTCAGTTTGTGTGACATTTTGCCTTCATAGCAGGAAAAAACAAAAGGTGTTACTGATAACTTCAACCAAACTTTGTGTTCTTACCAGTGCTGTTACTGGACTTCTTGTAACCAAAGGCTGACGCTCCTTCTCCGACCAGGTGACTGAGAATACTGGAGCCACGGAACAGAGTTTGTCTGCAGAGGAGGAGGATGTTGATGATGATTCAGTTTCAATTACATTTTCTAATTTGCTTTAGCCTAAATGAGGAAATAATGCATGAAAAGATCTTTTACTGAAATAAATGCAGCATTTTTTAATTTAGCAACAGGTGTTGTAGAGACAGCGAAGCTTCCTCATTTAAAGTCTTTGACTACTCCCGTAGAACATGAACTCATGAGCATAGAAACTTTGCTCTACTCAGCCACTGTGTAAACTTGTCCACCTTTCACCTGCACTTCCTGCAGCGATAGGACGCCTCAGAGGAGCTGCAGTGGGCGGGTTTGACAGCAAACAACTCCCTAAGAACGTGCTGCGACTCTGTTCAAAAGAAAAAGCATTAACACACACACACACATATATATATATATATATATATATATATATATATATATATATATATATATATATATATACACACACACACATATAGACATATATATGTGTGTATATATATACACACACATATACATACACACATATACATATATATATATATATATATATATATATATATATATATATATATATATATATATATATACACACACACACACACACACATATATATATATATATTATATAATATATATAAATATAAACCATGCAACCATGTCAGAAAAAAGTTAATTATCTGCCACACTTTGTGTGCATGTGGTTACCAGGGTACTTCTCCGTGATCTTTGTCAGCCTGTACTGTTTGTACAGAGGACTGGAAGTGTCCACTTCACACTGCAGGGCCTCATACAGACACAGCTGCTCTTCAAACCCAGGGTTGACCCTGAAACACACCCATTGCCTATTAATCATTTGATAAGGACATTCTGAGCCGGTACTCTTAAAAAGGGTCAGTACAGCCAATTTACATGGTAATGTACTTGTATAGTGCTTTTCTAGTCTTTCAATCATAATTTAAAGCACTTTAACAATACATGACATCATTCACCCATTCACACCCTGATGGGAGAAGCTACCATGCAAGGTGCCACATCAGTATTATCAACCATTCATACACCGTAGGCGCAGGTATGGGAGCAATTTTAGGGTTAAGTGTCTTGCTCACGGACACATCGACATGGACTAGCAGAGCCGGGGATCGAACCGCCGATCCTCTGATTGAAGGACAACTCTGCTCACCACTGACCCACAGTCGCCCCATAACAAAGGCTGCAGATAAAGTAAAAGAGTAAAAAAAACACTATGCACACAGGTTCAGGCATTTTAGTCAGTCAGTGAATCAAAGAGAAATTCAAAAAGCAGTGCAGGCACAGAAACACACATACACACACTTACTGTACGTCCTGTTTGACAGTCTTCAGTCTGTTGTAAGCCTCAGTGAAGCCCAGCTGGTATCTCTTCATTAGATAAGCAGTAATGATGGTGGCACTGCGACTCCGACCAGCCTGACTGAATACACACAAACAATTACAAATTGTATTGATAATTTATTGATGAAGTCTCACTCTCTCACACACACACACTCACTCACTCACTCACTCACTCACTCACTCTCACACACACA
The DNA here is from genome assembly GCF_023055335.1 of Clinocottus analis. Classification (NCBI taxonomy): domain Eukaryota; kingdom Metazoa; phylum Chordata; class Actinopteri; order Perciformes; family Cottidae; genus Clinocottus; species Clinocottus analis. The sequence goes on from NW_027175832.1 coordinate 10,410,862, forward strand.
CACACACAACTGAAGTCCCCAGGAAAGTAAAAGTATACTACATCAACAATCCTACTTAAATAAAAGTAAAAAGTACTTACTTTCAAATTTACTTTAAGTATTAAAAGTAAAAGTACTTACACAATGGGTTGTCTCTCAATGTCTAGGGCTGTACCATTTTGATAAAGAATGCAGATATAGCTACTGGTAATAATTATGCCTCTACAGAAGTCACTCCTCGTAATAATTATAAGCAAGTTAAAGCAACAACATTTGTTTGTTGTAAAAGTTGGTGTACTTATTGTGCTTACCCTCTGTAATACTTTTCACACTATTTTACAATTCTGCGGATGATAAATTATCTACCAGGGATTATCTGCAAAGATAGCAACTCCTTTTTTTGAGGTAGACAGGAAAGGCATTGAAACCTCCACAAGTCATTCTTAGGGCCTTTGAAATTGAACATGTTTTTTAAAAAGGGCCAAGGGTGGCTCATATGTAGGTTCAAAAGTCGTTTGTTAGTAGGGCTGTCTGTCGAATCTTTAAGCAAAACAGGCAAGGCTACCGCTAGTGCTGCTGCCAAATGCACACTCTGCTGTCATTGGAGCGGATAGAGCCACCTGATTGGTTTAAACTTCCAAAACAGCAACGCAATCCATATTCTTGTGAAACTGTGTTTATAAAATGTAACGAATAAAGACCCATATTGAACGACAGATATTGTAGAAATGTCGTGGAGTAAAAGTATAGATAACAGCGGCAAAATGTAAAGGAGTAAAAGTAAAAAGTGTGCATTATTAGTTTTACCCAAGTAAAGTACAAATACATAAAAAAGTTACTTAAGCACAGTAAAAAAGTAAAAATACTTTTTTACATTCCACCACTGCAAGCAAGCACGCACACACACACACACACACACACACACACACACACACACACACACACACACACACACACACACACACACACACACACACACACACACACACACACTCACCAGTGAACAAGTGCAGCTCCGCCTTCATTTACAGCCTCCTGAATGAAAAGGAAGCAGTTGTCCAAGTGACTCAGGAGGTCAGAGGTCACCTCATCCAGGACATTGACCCACTTCCTGCGGAAGCCCACATCAGCAGGAACCAGAGGGCTGGGGTCCACAGAGTCCACGGACAGGATGTGGGAGACAGTTGCGGCGGTCAATGCCTGGCTGTCATTGAGGTCGGCCACAGTGCCGATGTACAGACCCAGGTCCACTAGGAGCATGACTGCAGAGATGGACAGAGCTGAAGAAACGGCATCAGGAATTATATTGAAAATTTGCTTTCATTTTTTGGTTCTGTGATTTGACTTACATTTGTTACACACTTATATATACACACACATACCCCATACATATGCACACACACAAACACACAAACACACACACACACACACACACACACACACGTGCCAGTTTAAAAGTTCATTAACACCAAACCAACACACACTGTACATTTGAAAGTGCAAACTTTTCTTCAGTTAACACTTTACATTGAATGAAAATGTGTACAAACAAGAATAGTCAATCTTCTTAAATAAAAGAAAGATTTAGAGGATGAAAAGTCACAACAGCTTATACACAAATTCATGGTAAGTGCAAAATCCTCTTTGACCAAATTATCAAAATAAAACAAAGACATAATTTTTGAGAGAGCCATAATGATATTCTGTATGTATCAAGCATTTCCACCAGTTTTGGGAGGCTCTATGGAGGCACACGTCTGCATTTCTTTGGTGCAAAATTACTAATTAAATCATCATATGAGCTTCTGAGCCACTTCACCATTGATGCTGATGACAGTAAGACCATGTAGACGTTCCTGCCCCGATGTTGAACGCAGGTATGTTTTAATGAGCTTTAGTTCTGAACAACAACACTCAGCAGAGGCGACTGTAACAGGGAGAGTCAAGGCGCCAGGCTCCAGGGCGCAGAATACGCTTAACTGTTATATGTTTCTCTTTTCACTGATAGAAATTTTAAAAAAAAAGGTTGTGATTGGAATACGTGACGGGGGATATTTGTCGCTCTTGCCTGTCTTCAAAACTTGAGAGCCCTGCTATCATTATCAATAACGTCAGCTAGTTCGAGGTGTATGCATAAGCATTACATTAGCAGCGCACATTTCCCGTACTTAACAATAATTAACTTAAGCATGGACTGACCTGAAGAGATGCACGGGCATCATCTCGCAGTTTCTTTTTCCTTTTTTCTGACCCCGACTCCCGTTGTCGCCACTGAGAAGGGCACCACTGCGAGCTTGGGAAGTTGAATGTGTATTTGTTTTGGGAGGGGGGTGGGGGGTAATATTTCTATTAAAAATAGATATACATCGGCATTATAATTGTTATAACTTTGAGGATGTTTTGGTGCATATTTTTTGGTGCCCCCCAAAAATCGATGCATGGACGTATGCATGGATGCATACATTTTAAATTTGACATGTCATGTTTTCACATATAATTATGATTGTATTCTGGGATAGGTCAATGGATTAGTCTGCTTGATGTCCTCTCCTCTCACATTTGCTGAGTATTTTGTATGAATGTCGTTTGAAGTGGTGTGTGTTGTTTTCAGCTAGCAGACTGATGAAGTAGCAGACGGTCCTATAAAACTAAGACCAAGACAAAAAGGTGTCTGCGTCAACCTCAACCTGACTTCAGTATGACGACAGCCTGAGGGGACGCTAGTTAGCTCACCTCGTTAGCCTGCCGCTTGTTAGCTCTCCCGGAGCAACTCTGCAGTTCCGGTTGCTCGCCGCGTTCAACGCGTAATGGTCGAACTAAAAAACAACAACACAGAAAACGAGCTCGAAACAAACGGAAACGCGTGTGGTCAGCGACAGTTCAGAAAGTTCACTTATGAAGCATATTTTGCTCACGCTGTGTTGTTTAGTTCGTCTTTGACACTGTCCGGGAGGAAACAAACAGGCCGAGTCTTTAGTTCCGCAGTTACATCGTATTCGGAAAACCTATCAGCTTTTTCATCGAGCATGGTGTCTAAAAATAAACAAGATTGCGTCACAAATGTCCCCCGATCGCCATATAGTATAGGTAGGTGGGTAGGTTGGTGGGTGGATGGAAGGATAGATGGATGGATACTTTATTAATCCTTAAGAGTAACTTTGTTGTGGTAGTAGTGCCTTACACTACAGACACATACAAAATACAAATGGTATATATATATATATATATATATATATATATATATATATATATATATATATATATATATATATATATATATATATATATACATATATATATACACATATATATATATACACATATATATATATATATATATATATATATATATATATATATATATATACATACATGTATTTATATATATATACATGTATATATATACTAGTTAAGTTTCCCCTTTTAACCAGAATCAGAAGCCACAAAAAAACAACACAGTTTGGAAGAAAAAAGAATAAGTGCAGGTCAGCTTCAAGACTGCCAGAAATACTTAAATCAAACAATTAATAAGTTTGTGAAAAATCACATTAATACCTTGTTTATATTTTTTTCTTCCAATTTGGAAAAGGTCCGTGTGACCACAAATTGGAAATAAACAAAAAGAGAACATTCTTTACCAACTCGGAAGATACAGTTAACCATGAAATTGGCTTCAGCTATAAAGCTAAACTAAGGACAAGCATGGTGACAGGAAGACATCAGGAGGATGAGGTAGTGCAGGCAGACACTGGTCAGCAACCCGCAGTCCCATCGGGGATTCATTCCTGGTGTCAACACAAGAGAGGAGGAACACTGAAGCCACACAAAGTAAATGCAGATCCACAAAACATCCTGACAGCTGCAATCCAAAACAGACACGTTTTTAGAGTAGTCTGACTTTATGTGGCCTATTAAACCCTTCTGAGGCAAATTTGTAACTTGGGATTTGGGTCTTTATAAAATAAACTAAATTTAATTTGATGAATGTATATAGCACCCCAGTACAGAGTGCTTCACAGTAATGATTGAGGCTACATTTACACATAGCCAGGTATTTACGGAAACAAATATTTCTGCCACTCTGTTTTCAAAAATAACGTCGTACACACATGAACGTTTTCCAAAAAGTTTCTGTTTACATGAACCCGCATACGCTACCGAGCACCGTGATCAGTAAGCAAACAGAGGACGCCAATATATAACGTGATGCATTTTTTGTCGTGTACGGTGACGTTTGAGGACCTAAAACTCTGTTTCACCGAGTCCACACGCAAACAGAGTTTTCATAAATCTCCGCTTTGGCCGGAGTTTTTAGAAATGATCATTTTCCGTGATGAAATCTCTGTTTTCATGTAAATGAAAGCCCAAACTGCATGCATGTATATGCGTTTTCCCCTCTTGTAAATGGGGCCACAGAAGGTGAGCCATATGGCTTGTGATATAAGATCCCAGCAAGGTGCTCAGGGATCGTCCACGTGCTCACGGCCTCTCACAAAGCCTTCCGTCAACGAGGAGAGAAGCTGGTTAGCAGCACAGCTGCGTATCGTCTGCAATGCAGTGACATATCGTGCTGATTGATAATGTGACGCAAAAAGAGTATTAAGAGACAACAAATTGGTCCTAGAATGGGGCCCTGAGGCACACAATGACAATACTTCAGACACAACTACATTTTTTCTGTTTTGAAATATATAAGAAGAACCAATGAGCTACACGGTCATGTTCTCAACCTTTCAATAAGAGTGCTACGATCCACGAGCTTAGGTCGAAGAATTAAAAGACTAAATTTACATTCATAGAGTCAGGTGGAATGAATCTCTATTCTTCTTTCAGTTATGTTTGGTTTACCAGGCGCCTTTTAAATACATGTTTCGTAATGTCTGTCTGGCCTCTTGTTTCTAAAGATCAACTGAGTGTGTGTGTGGTGTTCTGAACCGCCCACCAGCGTGCGTCCCACAGTCTGTACATGGTCACAATGTGAGGCGCTAATAAAGTTTTATGAGCTGCTTTAATCTGACCGGGCTCATTAGAGGAGTCAGACCAACAGGTGAATGGGAACAACACATGGGTGTGTTGGTGTGTTGGTGTGACTCCTTCCATTGGATCATCTCTCTAGCAGATGGCCTGTACGTGCCAACAAGCTGATGGGCAACAGATGTCCAGCAGCCTTTTCATACTTTTCAAATCCTTTATGTCTTCCTCCTGTCTTTATGAAAGACTATATGTGGAGAATAAGTATGTGATTAGACAATTTCCATCCATCCGACATTGCTTTTACCAGTCTGGGATTATAACAACTTTCTATTTGTGATGACAGAAGTTTCGTAGAAAAATCAAACTAAACTCTAACTGCAAACATGTCAGGAGGAAGACAGTAAAGATGAGGGTCTGCCCCATAAGTTAAAACAAGTTCAGACCGCAAACTGCAATATAAAAGTGGGAAAAAGAGAGATCTGGTTATTCAACATATTTTAGTATCTGTTTTGTTGTTAATTTTAAAAAAATGCTGCAACGTTGTTCATATCTGTTTTCATGATTTTAGGGAAAGGAGAAAGTTGCACGATATCAAGTTATGGAAATCAATAATCTGAGGAAAAGAAAATATAGAATTTCAGGTCAGATGAATGTGCTTTGACATCGTCAAAGTTATTAAACAATGTTATCAAAGTTGGCTTGACAACTCATAACTCATAACTCTGCCAACGTCTGCTAATATTTCCGTCCTTATCTTTGCTAGATGTGTTTTGGTGTTTTAAAGGGTTAGTTCAGGTTGACCAAAGTTACAAAATTACACAAACCAACTGATTAAGGCTGCGGTAGACCAGCAACCCATTGAAATGACTGTTTTAATTTCTGTGGCTTTGAAGACAGCTGAGCTTAGTAAGGTCTGTCTGACAGCAGGGTAAGAAGTTATAGATCCAGGAAAGATTTTATATAAACTGAGTTAGTAGCTCATACAAGCACTCTTCTAAACATCCAAACTATCCCTTTAATGTAAGGGAACAATCAGACCAATAGTAAGCAGTCTATCCACATGAGTCTCCGGTAAAGGCCTTACTGGATTGGCCCCTCTCATGTATTTCCTCTCCTTCCCCTCATCCTCTCCGTGTGAAAGCTACCCACATGTAGACTCTGTTTACGACCTGCGGATTGAGCTGAACTGTTGAAACCCCGCCGAATAATTGTCAGAAAACCACATGACATCAGCTTTGGCCGGCTCAAGCAGCTCATTCCTCGAGTTGGCTGGCAGAGAAAAACAGGTGGGAGTAATATCACATGTGGATGAAGCCACAGACCTAACACAAAAAACACTGAAATATTGTATTTTAATACTGAAACGTTCCTGATAGATTTAATGGCAACTAAAAAAAATGAGAGCCCAAGATACAGTTTGATAATTAAATAGCGTGGAATATAAAAAACTATAAAAGAAAAGTTGAAGACACAGTAAACAAAAAGGTCATTTATAATTAGTGACTTTCCACCACTCACTGTGTGTAGGAGTTTCTTTATTGCCTCTGTAGGAAGTTTAAATACCACTTGGCAGCTTTTTAATAAGTCTGCGGGTGTGTGTCTTTGTGTGTGTGTGATCAAAAGTGTCCTCTCTCCGCGCCTCCGTCTCATATATAAGACCCACGGACTTGACAACTTGGAGAAAGACCAGGAGAGGTGACACAGTGAGAAGGTAGCGACTGATCCTCTCGTTCTGTCCCCGTAGTGCAGCCTGTCTCTCTTCAAGCATCGCAAACAGTCGTTCATCTCCAGATTCTGTAGTGTGAAGATGATGATGATGGCGAGGATGATGAAAACGTCACCGCTGCTTCTGCTGCTCGGCCTGGCTGTGACCTACGCTGTGACCTCTGCTGTGACCTCTGCTGCTGCTGGACCAGGTAGGACACAGTGATGAAACACTGCATGGCACGCTTTGAGATAAAAACTATATATATATATATAGAGAGAGAGAGAGAGAGAGAGAGAGAGAGAGAGAGAGAGAGAGAGAGAGAGAGAGAGAATCTTAGCATCCATTTAAAATCAAAAAATTAAAAACAGATTTAATAAATATTCAATAAAATCAAGTGTAGGTTCATGAAGATAATTGTATATATTATATATTAAACAGATACTGATGGCACAGCATTGTGTATTACATCTTTAGTTTTTTTAACCAAAAGTTATTTTTCACTTGTTCTTTCTTGTACATCACTGAAAAGGGTTGAGAAGCCCTGCCTTAGAATGTCTGCTAAAGAAGTTGTGACATCATACAATGTGATTGATTCGTGTCATGTGTTAGGTTGCACTTATAATAAGTTGCAATCAAATTCTGACCCGAAATGACTTGAAATGTCTCATAATGTAAATGTGATACTACATGTAAAATAAAGTTATGTATATACGCCTGCTAATAATGCATCTAAGTCATGGGAGCGCCTCATGTTTACAACATCCATAAGATGTCCCGCAGCCCACTGGATGATACCTCAAGTTGTGAGGTCATTTAGTCGGTGCCGTGTCCCCTCAGGCAGCTGCGTGGGCCGCTGTGGTGAGGTGTTCTCCAGAGGCCAGCAGTGTACCTGTGACTTCAACTGCCTGCAACACAACGAGTGCTGCCTGGACTTCCAGACCACCTGCACCGCTGGTACGACACCCAGCAGCTCAATGCACGTAGATATGAGGGCTCTGAGAGGAACTAACGAAGATATGTATAGGCTGTGTGCAGAGCAATGACAAGGTGTGGGACATGCAGGGAAAGAGATGTCAGACCTTTAATTCACGGTTATCAAATGTCGTAGCGTTAACCTTTATGTTTTCAACTTCAAGCTGCATGAATGCTTCTTTTTTATATCAACGTGTCAAATGGTGCAAATATGAAACACTGAGCATCAAACTTTGCAGCTCTGTGGGACATTCAAGCTTCTTTTACCTCATTTGGATTTTATTCCGTGTTCAACTCGTTTTGTAATTTGTTTTTTCAATTAACCTTACGCTTGTGTTTTTGTGATGAATACACATTATATTGTGGGATATACTTTTTAGCTAATTGCTTTGATTTCAATATACCTTTTCACTTTCTGTGGCTAATTGCTTTGTTTCCTTTAGCCTCTTCAGCTCGGTTTGGTTTCTCTGAAACTTATTCAATTCTTTAGCTTGTTTAGAATTCTGTGGAGTTTTTCTGTCTCTTTATCTCATCATTTAGTTTTCTATTAACCTTGCACCCACTTAGCTTCTACATGTTTCTGTCGTACTGCTCTCTCCCGTTTCCAGCATCTTTTTTAGACAATCTGTTCTCTATACCGGCTTAGCGCCAAATGGCATTCAGACAAAGTTAGTGACCAGATTGTGGCTACAAATGAATGCCAGAGTTGCTGCGTGTCTGCTGGACGTGTAGACGGGCAACTGTTCACTCAATCGTTAGCTATCCATGTGCTGGAACATGTGCACTGCTCTGTTGCTGATGTTCTGATGCTCTGTTCTCAGCTCAGTCCTGTCAGGGCCGCTGTGGTGAGATGTTCAGGCGCGGTCGGCTGTGCGAGTGCGATCCGCAGTGCATCCAGTTCAACACCTGTTGTCATGACTACCAGCAGCACTGCGGTAATGACCAACAACCACAGCCAAACACAAGTATCACGCAATTTAAAGACATGAGGAGCTTGAAGAAGCTCGGGTTGGATTGGACCAAATATCCTGTCTCAGTGCTTTCTTCCACCTTGTGTCTCTCACCACAGATGCCAGAGTGTCAGTTTCCCACAGCAGGCTCTTCCATCCTGTGAGGCCGGCAGCTTCAGGTCAGCCATCAAGAACAACTTCCTAATCAGCAGGAGAAGAGCTCCTTCACCTCAATCTGTTAGCGATCATGGAATAAAGTAACCGAACAAATCCTGAGGGCCGTGAGCCGTGAGATGAAGACGGAAAATGTATCCGAATTATATGTATTAAATGAGTTCTCAAAGGGGTCATCAGTGGCACCAAAAAAAACAAACCCATGAATGCAGAGACGACACAAAGGGCTTGGACAGGCAGCGCCTCTGAATACTGTACATATATTATTTCAGGACATCTGGGATCAGGGAGCAGCAGGGGAATGTCCAACAGTGCGAGCGAGGAATGGTTCACAGGTAGATGTTTCTGATGCGGAACGGTTTCATTCATTCAGACAAACAAAATAGTGGAAACAGCTGCCCACTCTGCCTCCCAGTTGCTCTCATAAACTATCAGTTTAAACAGCACATTGGTTGCTGGAGACACACAAGTGGTATCGATCTGCTCATTAAACTCACGGCACTAAAAATCAAATTCCCCAAAATATTGAACTATCTCTGTAATTATTTAGAGGATTATCAAATTAAAGGTTTATATTGTGCTCATATGGTGGATATTCCTCTGAAAAGCTACGTTAAAGTAAATTACCACAAACTAGTTCCATCATTCGCCAACAGTTTCATTCAATCATGATGTTAAAGCCATAGTTAATTAATAATAGTTTCATCTAAATACTACATTTTGTTTTTATTACTGACCTTTCCAGGTTTATATTTGCACTGCATCCCTAAAGCACTGCAACCACAACAACATCTTTATTTTTAGAGAACAAGTAACTTTGATTACAACCGTCACCTAAGGGTTAAACTGAGAACACAACACAGAGTTCATTCTTCATGTGTTGTATCAAACCTACAAAACTGTGATTGTTAAACTCAGGTTCTGACCTTTAACCTAATGCACCGACCAATCCACTACGACGTGGTCTGAAAATGAGAACTTTCATCCTTTCCTCCTCTCCCCTACAGGTGTGAGGAACTTCCCAGCCGGTCTACTGCCAATGTCCATCTCCGTCTCTCAAGGCAGAGTTCCAGTCGCACCAGGACGGGGCTTCTCTCTGCTCAGCCACAGCGCTGCGTCTCTGGGCAGCGGCGCTCCCGTCAGTCCCTCTGGTCATGGAGCAGTTGACGGTAATGTGAACATGCCGTCACCAAGATTAATTATACAGACGCTATTTTAAATTTCATTGTGAATAACATTTTTAAAGAACAGAATGAGAGGAATTTTGAATAATACAATGTTTTGTTGAATGGCAATTTGTTTGGAAAGTTTAGTTTGTCTTTGTTGAGAAACAACTTGTATCTTTGATAACTTAAACAAAAGTAGTACTTTGGTTCCTCCACACAATGTAATGTGTGTGTGTGTGTGTGTGTGTGTGTGTGTGTGTGCGCGTGTGTGTGTGTGTAATGGGGTTTTCTTCCAGCAACAATCACCAAGCCCAGACCCAGCACCCTGCAGGACATCGCCCAGGCCATGGGTCTGGTGGAAGAAGGTCCTCAGGGACCAGGGGCAGGTTGGACAACTGGTACGTGTGTGTGCGCGTGCATGCATGTGTCAAACTTCAGTCTCTTATGTCTTTACATATACATATTACATATACAATTATCACAAATGTAATTTTACATATCATCACCTTCCTAAAATAATGGCTAAAGTCAATTTTTTTCAGGTTTTACAGAAAAAACAAAAAACTTGACTGAATGTAAGAGGGGTGCACGAGCTGCCTCTAGACCTTCCACACTGGCATCCCTGGATACCGGTCAAATTATGTTATGATTACTAATATATTATGTTAGAGTGAGAGTTTCAAAGACAAAAATGCTAACTAAATTACTAGCTTCAAAAGGTCATCTTGAAAAGCTTGTAAAATGGCCAAAGTCACATTGTCTTTTGACTTAGTCAAAATAAAAAGGCCTAAGTCACACTCTTGACATAGGCCATTATACTACAAGGGTAGAATCACATGATCTGTTCAACTGTGGATGCAGGACATTTTATAAGAGGTGGCCGGTATCATGAGGAAATGATAGCGGCAAGAAAATCATTTTTGTCGAAAAATGGCGTAGGCCATTATTTTAGGAAAGTGACGATATCTAAGTTCCTTGTAATGACCTCCAATGACACGTGTGTGTGTGTGTGTGTGTGTGTGTGTGTGTGTGTGTGTGTGTGTGTGTGTGTGTGTGCATGTGCAGGACACTTTGCTGATGCCAACCTGTGCAGTGATTCCCCCATCAACGGACTGACTGCTCTCAGCAATGGGACCATTTTGATATTTAAAGGTCAGTATCAGTGTGTGACACGTCCAGAGGCCCTTGGGGATAAATGTCTCACAGTGTTTTGTTTCTTTATGTGTTAAAGTGTGTGTACTAACTGGAGGATAGACAGTCACTTGAAGAGAGCTACACAGTTACATGTGTGTTTCAGGGGATCTGTTCTGGTCGGTGGACGCCGTCAGTCGCTCAGTAAGTCGTCCTCAGAGCATCACAGACACCCTGGGCATCCCGTCTCCCATCGACACCGTGTTCACACGCTGCAACTGCCACGGACACACCTACATCATCAAGGTACGGCGCTACTGGTCTACTGGCATTACAAATAATATTACTGCAGCAACTTCTGTGCTGCCGTATTGATCGTAGATTAGAAGTACCACAACTTTGACATTTTGTTGAAGTAACATGTTACTTGCTGCTTACTGAATTGTCCCCTCGCCCCTCCTCTCCTCTCTCCTTACCCCTCCTCCAGGGAGACCTGTACTGGCGTCTAGACAGGAACATGGTGATGGAGCCGGGCTACCCCAAACCTTTGGTCTCTGAGTTCCCAGGTCTGACAGGAAGCATCAGCGCTGCACTGGCAGCACCAGCAGCCGGCAGCAGAGCAGAGACGGTGTACTTCTTTAGCAGTGGTGAGGGAAACAGGCGCAACTAAAACTGATAACCAGAGGGACTGATCTGGAGCTAACTTGTCGAAGCACACCTCACCGGGTATCATACATGACAGGGATAAATGAAGTGCCAGTTCCACGCATTACCAGCCTCCATTTAACTGCCCTTAATTTCATAATTGCCGCCTGGCAAAAAAAAAAACAGCGTGGCTGCGTGAGAAAAAATAATTAAGGTCAACTCACAAGCCTTTTGGGGCATTCAACCAGCGCTGACGGTCCCCATCAGGAAATTAAACTTAGGTGACTTATGTCCAGGTCACAGTTGGTCGGTTGTCCTCGACACTTGAACCGGTTACGTTCTCTGATGAGGAATGACCCCAAAAAAAACTACCAAATGGACCTTTGAGTTGAGATTACTCACACGCACTGTTCCCAAGGTAATGAAAGACTTGATAGGCGGGTATAAGGTGTCAATCCATTAAGCTCTCTCTTCCTATGTTTGTCCTCCAGGTGACATCATGCAGAGCTTCACCTTCCCACCAGGCAGCACTCCCCCCTGCAACAAGACACCAAGGAGCTCCTCAAGGACGCGCGTTGCTCGCCAGGCCGGTCAGTAGTCTCACAATGTTGGACAATCCCTTTAAAAAAAGATCATTGCCTCTAAAAAAAAAATTGTAATATTTAAATTATTCTAAAAAGCAAGAACATTCACTACAAAGAGGCACCGACCAGCCACTTACCAATCAAGTACCGCTACTTCTTTAATGCTGCCATTTCCATTTCCCACATTCATAAGTTCTTCTCGGTGGAGAGATCAACGTCAAAGTGTCTATGATGGGATTCCCCACCCCGGTCACCGCTGCCCTGTCCATGCCCAGTCCTCAGAGGAGAGACCCATACGAGCTCTACGTCTTCTCTGGACGTAAGAACCGCCCGTGTGCTTTCTCCTCAGAGAGCAGTAGTGTTGGAGGCTGTTGGTAGACTGACCCAAATATACACCGTGCTTCTCTTTCAATGTGTAATGAGTTTGGATGTCTTCCGTCTTTCCCACAGCGCTCTTCTTCAGCGTCCAGATTTCTGGTGACCTGCCGGTGCTGGCCAAACCGGACCCGTCTGCAGCCCTTGCCATCCTCAGCCCTGTTGCCGTGGCAACCAATGTGGCCGCGCAAAACGGCAATGCTCACCTGCCAGCCAACTCCATTGGCGCTTGGCTGCGCTGTGCCTAAGAACATCTTGAGTATTACTGAGTAAATATGTCTACTGAGCAAGAAGCAACAATCTACTATTTTTCTATTGTATTCATACCTCTGGTTATAAATTTGTCAACAAAATACCATCACAACTTTTAGAGTTGCAGGTGAGAATGTCTGCTAGAGAAACGTTTTACTTCCCAGTGTTGTTGTGGGTAAAATGTATTCACTTTGAAGAGTTTCTAAAATAATACAAAAACCTAAATAAGACAATCATGCTCATTGAAAGGCCTTTGCTGTTTAGGTTTAATTAATTTATCCCGAAAAGCCTCATTGAGACTTAAAATCTCCTTTTCAAGAGTGTCCTGGCCAAGACAGCAGTAACACATAGCTTTAGACCTACAGATAGAACAGTGACAGAACATTTTTAGACTATGAGAGTTTGTCTTTATCGACCAACTCAATTAATCAAAGCACGCACATCGCTGCTCCTCATCATACAGCTTTATTATTAAAACAAGTGTATTAACAGCTCAAAGGTTAAGCAATATGAAGATACTAACAAAATTACAACGCCCTCACAGATAAATGTGAAACAAAAAAAATAACCAAACAACTAAAAACTCACATTGTGTCCATAGAACTTGTCAGAAAGAGGATCACACACATTTAAAGCTGTCACATATCTTGTGTAAGAGTGGGGTTATTGATTTTTAATTGAGCACAAGATTTTATTCTGAATATCTTGAAAATTTAACGACGAGAAAAACAATAACGTGGGGAATTGAGCGTCACTTTTCATTTTCCTGATTGGCTGAGATGGCCGGGTTGCCACTGGTGACATCAGGCGAAGCCGCCTCTGCCCATGGCTCCTCCCCTTCCTCCTCGAAAGAAAGTGCCTGAACGCACAAAGTGAGGACAAAGCAGGTTAGCACGAATGAGACTATTCATTCCATCCCACATCGTCCCCGATGACATTATCCCCATCACTCCTACCCCTATGTTCTTGCTGCTCTCTGCCTATTGCACTTCAATAAACAGCTTCATCATTACCTTTTGAGTGAGTTTATTCTGTCATCTTAACTACAGCTCTGAAAGTGCGGTCCTCCGAAGCGGTTGTAGTTTCTCACCTCTGCGGGTGAGCAGCGTCCTGGGCTCGCCCCTCGCCCCCCTGCTTCCTCTGGTCGGCAGAATGCTCATCAGACTGGGCCCGCTACGCCGCTGAGTGGCGCTGCTGGTGTCTACGAATGAAGAATATAAAACTTTCAGTGACAGAACACAAGCTCATTGCACCAGGACATGCTATACGTAAGAACACAGCATACGAAAAAAAGATGCGGATAAACATGAATGTGAGGAATTCAGCAGGTTAGTTGGATCGTATCAGAAAGGTGCTGCTTCTGACATCACCAAAGGGAAAGATATAAGAAAATGACTTGACTTTTCTCTTGATTTATTCCCTCAGTAAACATTGTAAACATGAGTTTATGGCTTTATGGCGCTAACAGGGCGTCCTGTCAATAGGAATAGAAGCTCAGCTAAAAGGTAATGAACAATACAATAGCACGTTTATCGTTGGCCAAAATTAGGATCATAAGTAACGCCACAGTTGATGTGAATTACAGATGCATCCTGCTTGCTTAGCCAGCTAGCAAGTGCGCGGTTGCGTGTTCCATGCCTACGGTAGCCGACCCTGTTCTATAAAATGAACCTACAAAAAGGCATTCCTGCGAACAAATTGCTGTAGTCGCAATGTTTTTACTTAAGGATGGAATATTGAATTTTATGTAGTTATCCTGAATCCGGTGTCATGCTGTAGTTAGAATTCATTTTTGTGTTGAGAACCTAGTGCAATACACACACTATTTGCTTTAGCCCTATTTTATCAGTTGTTATAGGGTTTAGATTATAGTCAGTACACAGAAATACTGACCAGGGTCCTGGCTGGTAGAGGCCAGTGATGCATCATCACTCTGCTGTCCCGTCGACTCCAAGTCTGTTTGGCTCTCCAAAGAGGATTCATTACCAGGACTGGAAAACACAAACGCAGAACTCAAACACAAATACTCAATGGTAAAAACAAAAGAAGAAAGCCTGGTGATCTGTGAATTTAAATAGTTGTCTCTCGTGTGTATTTGAGAGCAGTTTTACTAGAATAATACATTTCCATCTGTGAAACTGGTAACAAAAAGTTTTCTTTTGCTTGTTGTTGTTATTCTCATTTAGACCACAAGGGGCTGAAGTGCACATCTTCTAAATAAGAACAAAAAGCATTTGACAGATGATTGCCAAGTCACATGATGCATGGAGGATGTGTTTATAGTGCATGCAGTGATTCAAACTGAAATGCTTTTACTTTGTAGAACATGTAGTAGTGGTGCACTTCAGCCTCTTGGGGCTGAACGGATTGTTCCAAAAAATGTTTTTTTTTTAACCCCAATTGGAAAAACATTTAAGGAACAAAGCAAACACAAGAAATAAAATAATTCAGACCAGAAAATAGATCACCAAAATGTGTTTCCCCTCAGGGCTTCTGTAGCTTACAGCCGAATGGAACAACATCTTTATACCACAATTGCATGTAAAACAGAAACAAGGGCTGCGTTAGTCCTTTCCCTCAGACCTCTTGGTCACATGTCCCTGCTCCTCTCTTATTGCTGCATCAGCCGCCTGAAATATATTCACAGTGTCCCTTTGGTGTCTTTAAAAGACACCTCAGGTCTGACTGTTAAGAACTGCTCACCCATCTCCCTCCTGCTCCATGAAGACTTCATCTCCGTCATCAGCACCAGAAGCCAACCCGGTGGAGGTGGTTACCATGGGAACCGACTGGGACGCCATATTGTCGGCACCGTCTGAGGGCAGGGACTCCGAGAAGACCGTCACTGACAAAGACGGAGAGGTGTGATGTAGCGCTTAAAGTTTAAAGGCCAAACGTGTTGAACTGTCATATGGTTCACATCGAGTGTGTGTATGTCTCTCACCTGGTGCAGCCACCTGTAAGGGTGTGGTGGGGACACTCCTTCCTCCTCCGTCTTCATCGTGAGCAGCCAGGAACAGAGGGGACTCGTACATCCCCAGACCTTCACACACAGCAGTAGTAAGACAGACAAGATGAAATGTTAAAAAATGACTGACTGAGATTAGTTCAGGTGTTGCTATTAAGTGTGTGTGTGTGTGTGTGTGTGTGTGTGTGTGTGTGTGTGTGTGTGTATGTATGTATGTATGTATGTGTGTATGTGTGTATATGTATGTGTGTGTGTAGTACCTCCTTGAGAGGCCAGCTGTCCGAGGTCAGAGTGTGAGGCTGACGTCTGAGGCATCAGGTCTTCTGGAGGGCCAAACCTGAACCTGGTGGACAGACCTGCCACCTGAGGAGAACTGAGGAGGTGAAAGACAGACGTGTTAGACTTTTGACCAACGCTTTCGTCTAAGATAATCCAAACAATCTTCATAACAGAGTTTAAGTTTGTTCATATAGAGTTACAGTTGCTTCTCTAATGAGGGAAACCGTCGGTTCTGAACAGTATCTTTCACCTGCATTCTCTCTTCTGACCACCAGGGGGTGACTCCTCTGGTTGTATAGAAGTCTATATAAACAACTATACTTCTCTCTTCATGTATTCTCACAGTAAACATTGTAAACATGAGTTTATGTCTTAATCTCTAGCTCTAAGTATTCTTCAACACAGCGTGATGTTTATTTTGTAAACGATGGTCATTTAGAGTCAAACGGACTATAGTAGGGGATGCTTTAGGGCGGGGCTACAAGTTGATTGACAAGTTGCTATCGCGTTTGTTTTTCACTTCACGGAAGTTAGTTGTAGCAGTAAAAATGTCTTATTCAGCATTCAGGTGTGCTTAGCTTCACCTTCTAGCTTTATAACATCAGACCACAAACCAATGCGTGATGTCCCAGTGACTACGTCCACTTCTTATATTCAGTCTGTGGGCAAGCATCCTCCTTTCCACCCTAGTTAGTCTGATGAACATTATTTATTCATTTTGCAACATGGTGAAATACAAAAATTGGGGGAAATATTCTAACACAGCATAAGGTGCACTCTCTAGTTTAACCTTTCAGAAGGACAAAGCGAGAAGCTTATTCTTGCTTTGTCCTATGTTTTTAGTTTTCATCACATGGGGAATTTCCTGAGCATTTTTTTTACTGTTTGTGTTTTCTTGCAGTGGAAAACACTTTTTAACTTCTGCTTGATGTCTTTCTTTCTGCACTTACACCATTAAACTCCCCCACCATGATATTCTAAAGAATACACAGAAATGTTTATTTCATGATATTCTAAAGAATACACAGAGAAACAAACTCCTGTTTATTAAATGATATTCAAGTATTTAATGATCACTAAATGTTCCAGGTGTGTATTATTTATTTACACCATAGTCTTTGTCTGTGTAGATCTTACTGTATAGCCTCAGCAAAACCATCGGTGCGGTGTGGGACCACCAGAGTGGGAGTACTGGGAACCATTCTGTCGTCGTCATCAAAGAAATGTTGCTGCAATACACACACAACACAAACTTACTGCAGATGTACTGCACTGAACACACGGCAATATTCTATTTAGATAAGTAATACATAGAGGAAACCTAACAGTGCATGTACTCCTACTCAACACACTGGTAAGCACACTCCGTGTCTTACCATGCTGCCGATTCCAGGGGTCAGCTGAGGGCCGCGTCCGACTGACGGCCTGCGCAGCTGAGAGGACTGTCTCTGATAAACAAACACAGGTCATCAGTGTCAGAGAGCCCTTTGCGTTATTCAAGAAACAGCTTCCAGGATATTTGTAAGGCACTGATCCAGAAGCAAAGCACGTTGTATCGTTCAGGGGCTTCAATTCTTGGGACCTTTGCTGGATGGCATGTCGGTTGGATAATCTATAATATGTAGTGCACTACCAGCTTTCAAGGACAGATGAAATGGAAAAATGCCTATTCAACCATTTTACATCATGTTTTCTGTCAGATTGTTCACCTATTTAGAGAATAATAAGATAAGAAAAATAAAAAGAAACATGCACTTAAATAATCCCCTTGGGGAAATTCTTCTCTGCATTTGACCCATCCTTGATTAAGGAGCAGTGGGCTGCCCTGTGAGGCGCCCGGGGAGCAACCAGGAGTTAGGTGTCTTGCTCAGAGACACTTCGACGTGTGTAGCTCTGTATTGCACCAAACTAACTTCGCCCACTTTGAAGGGGCCGAATCAAACGTACAGGTTTAGATTTAACCCCTCCCTCGAACTGTATGCCACTAAAATGTTTTCCTTCACAGTGGAATATGTCCAAAAACAGAAGATAAGAAAGCTCAAAATTCTGTTTCACTGGGACTTCTCATATTTCCGAGTAGTAGAGCAATACTCTGCTACTCGGATAATATTTGGTTAGATATCTGGTGTGATGAAGCCAAGAAGAATCTGATTTCATTTTTTGAGCGCATGTACCTGTGTGTGCGGGGGTCCCAGCTCTGGAGCCGGTGGTTGGATGTAGAGCCGTGGTGGGAGAGGATGCGGGGGCCGACGTGGATGGGGGAGGCGGGGCATGAGGGAGGAGGAGGGGGAGGGTGCAGAGAGAGTCAGGGGGAAGTGCACATGGTCTCTGGGGGCGTCAGACTCCGACGTGGCGCTACTGCTGCACTCGTCTGGGAAGAGAAGAGGAATTCACGTCAGAGCATTTCAAGAAGAGACAGAGCGACATAAGTCAAGAGGCAACAGGAAGTGCTCACTGCTGTGCGACGCCTCAGAGGGACGCTGCGAGTCAGAGGACGCTCCGCACGCAGACTCCTCAGGGTTGGAGGCTTCTAAAGGCCCGCACTCCCCATCCCCATCTTCTTCTTCTTCTTCTTCTGCCTCTCTGCTCTCCTCCTCTCCACCTCTCATCCCACTGTCATCTGCATCATCTTCGTCTTCATCGCCCTCCTCCTCCTTGTACTGAGATGGATACAGAACTCAAGGTTATTAACTCCAGACAACAGATCAAGGCTCAAAACATTTTTTTAACGAGTTAGTCAGCAGAACAGCACCCCGTCATCGTCTTCCTCGTCCTCCTCCTCCTCATCTTCATCTTCCCCTTCGTCCTCCTGCTGCTCCTCGGCCTCTTTGCTTTCGTGGCTCTCGCTGTCCGTGTCGATCACAATGACGTCCCGAACAATGATGGAGCTCTGAGAGGACATCAGCTCAGAGGGGACAGACTGGGACACGCCTTCCTCCTCGATGTCCTCGTCTTCTTCAGCTAACGCGGGGAAACAATCCTCAGGCAGTTCCTGCAGTACAAACGTGAACCCGTTTTTGAGTATATTAAACCTGTGCGAGTGTCTCCAGACTAATCGTCATTACAATCTCAACCACTACAGCTGTTTACTGAGCATGTTTATATGTTTGTAGTCGCGTCATCTACAACTCTACTGACTAAAATCTGTCTCGGCCTCATCAGAGCTGCAACTAACAGTCATCACACATTAAAGTAAAGACTTCTTTTTGTGTCAAAGTGACAAACGGGGACATCTTCAGAGAGCAATGTAATCATGTTGGGCGACAGCGCACCGCCATTGTACGGCCACTAAAAGGGCTCCCATTGTTATTATAAGTGTCTGACAACATCACCAAAAGAAGCCTACAGAGAAATAAAATGGTTCTTATGGTAACTGACCTGGCTGTCGTCTGGTGAGTTCTGTCGTTCTCCCTCATCTCTCAGCTCCCCTTCAATCTCCTCATCGCCTTCCATCTGAAACACAACCAGTTACACAGATGGAACGAATGAGATGTTCGTAATGAATTCATTGAAAGACGCCTGCAAAACGAAAAACGATGATTGTCAAACAGAAGTTGGTTCAGCAGCTTCTTTAGTGATGAGCGTATGAAGCTATGCTTTCCTCCTGAGACAACAACATACCTAAATATTTGTGTTACACTACTTCCATTCGTGAGGTTTTAGAGGTTAAACATCAGATTTACGCTTGGTGCAAAGACTTTGGATGTTTTAAGGTTTGGTTGTATGGGCTACTTCTCTATAGTCAGTGTATTATTACAGTAGCTGGAGTCTCAGGCACCAGCACAGGGCAAAGGGATGTACTGCTATGGATGTACTTTAGACAATTCAAAATATATATATCAGCTTTTCAGTTATTCTTATGTTTAGAATATTTCCAGTGCTTTACCTTGTTGTTAGACAGCCTTTCTGTTGAGGAACTGAAGCCGTTTTATTCATCCATGCTCTTTACAAAGCCACAAAAACATTACACCCGCTGCCTCAATTGGTCGGTTCGTTTGTGCCATTGTGCAATTTGGCAAACACAAACTAACCCTTTGAAACACCTTTAAGACACACAATAACACAAACTAACCGATGTAAAGGTAAAAGAACATTAACAGGCAGTCTGTGTGTGTTTACCTGCAGTGCCATCGATGGTTTTAGTCGTAGTTTTTTCGTAGTTGGAAGCGTGTGTGAACTCTCTGGTCTGGAACTCTCCTCTTCTTCGTCCCCTTCCTCTCTGCTTCGCTTTGAACCAGCTTTACAAACACACACAGAGTTAATCTGCTATCCAGTCAGACATCAATTTGCTTCTTTCCTCTGGCTCTTTTTGGGACAAGGTCCTGCTCACCTGTTCCGCACAGGGAGGACGACGTGGACGGTCGCTCCGCCTCCATGCCTGCGTCCTGATTAGCTGCCTGCTGTTGGGTGGGCTGGACAAAAGCCGTGGCCTGGGTGCTGGTTGGCTGATTTATTGACGTGTTCACCAGACCCGAGCTGGTGGAGTGTACGGAAGCTCCTGAACTCATCAGCGCTGCGGGGTGAAACATTGTCTTACACTCCAACACAATGGCGGAAATAACACCAACTAGAATTATTTACAATTTTTTTTCCCCCTCCAGCTCTCACCCTCTTGGCTGTCAGTCTGCGTGGTCGGCATGACGGTGGCGGTAGGTGTTGGGATGGGGACGGTTGCCGGAGTAACCATTGGCCGGATGCTGGCCCTGGGTGTGGCTTTGCTCCCAGGGGAGGGGCTCGGCTTGCTGCTCGGAGAGGGCGTGCTCGTGGTGGGGCGGATATTGGCAGTGGGAGGGTCAGACATGCTGGAGCTGACGAAGAAGTTATTACAGGTTTTTTGTGCAATTAGGTTTTTTCTATTTTGCTGTGAACAACTTTGAGTCTTTATAACTCATAATTGATCCATGCTAATCTGGCTCAGGCTTTTTACATAAACATTGTTTCAAAAAGTATTCAATGTACACCTATTTAGAAGAGTTTCTGGTGTTTGTGGATGTGTGTATGTCTCCGATTGTTACCTTCCTCTGTCCTGGGCAGGACTCTTTAGAGAGATCTGCCTCTGGTCTGCAGATCTGGTCTGATCACCCGTCTACAGAGACAGGTGTAACACACAGGGCTATTAGAGTCAAGTACCACTAAGTTATGATATGATAAGCAGAAAGCAGTAGTAGCCATATTTTAAGGAAAGAATGTCATTTCTCTTATCAACATTTTGCTCTTTCCTATTTATTAATAGTTTGGAGAAGGAAAACAAAACCTTATATTTTTTGAGAAAAAAGTCTTAATAGTTCAAGTTCAAGTCATACCATCTTAATAAATATAATTGCTTTAAGATCAAAATGCCGTATATTATGATTACATTAAGTTGAATGGATAACAAGTGTGTTTCATTTACGGCGCTTACTATTATTTCTAGCTAAAGACTTTATTGATAAAGACTTGAGTTTGGATTCTGTGCAGCCTCAGGCCTTCATGTCCCGTACCTTAGATCCACTCTGGTCCTGCGGCTCCTCTCGGGGCTCAGACTGTGCTTGGGTCTCTCTCAGCTCCCTCAGCTCTCGGTCCACCCGAAGAAGTCGTCCTTCGTACTGAGACTTCAGAGCGTTCATTCTCACCTCCAGCTCCTCTTTGCTCTGTTTCACCTCCTGTATCTCCTGACTTAGCCGCTCCTTAGCACCTACGGGTTGAAATGAAACAACTCAAGTTACTCCTAAGCTGATGCAGCTTCCTGTTCAGCTGTACTTTGTTTGTGAACTCACTGTTGAGTTGGTTGATTTTGGTCTTGGCTCCCATGAAGACCTTCTTAGTTTTCTCCTCTTTTTCAGCAATCTGCTTTCTGAGCTGCTCCTCTATCTTCTTGCTCTCAGACAGCTGCAGGAGGAACGACACAATGTTAATGACACTAAACAGCACTGGCTTATCGCTCTTTACTGTTACAGTATGAAAGCGTCAATAGAGAAAAACACAGAAATACAAGTGGATTTGTAATTATTTTGGGAACTGGAAGCACCTCTTGTCTGAGTTTTGCCAGCTCCTCTTGGAGCGCCTGGTTAGCGTCACTAGCTGCGTTAGCGTCGCCGGACTGGTTGGACTGGGAACTTTGGCTCTGGTTGGCCGGCGTGGCGCAGCTTGCTTCATTGGCCTGGTTAGTCTCTGTTAGCTGCTCCTGCAGACGCTTGATTTCTGCCTCGCGCTCGCCAACCAGCTGGAAAAGAGGATCCGCAGTGTCAGTATGACGTTTAGAAAAGAGACGACGTGATGCGGGCCAAATGGAATTTAACTGATTTATCAAAACATAACCAGAAATCACTGGACTGCTAATTCAAAAACTTTCCCCCACCTTCTGCAGGCTGTCCAGGAGGCCCTGAAGCTCAGTCACCTGTTACGATGAAGCACAGATACGCTGCTTTTTAGTTTGAATATTGCACAAAACATCAGCTATTTGGAGACACATGATAAGGTAAAGTGACCAGGACATTATTGATAAACGTTAATAAACCAGGATGATATAATAATGCCACATAAGGACAATAACTGCTATATTTTCTATTCCAAATCCTCCTACACTGTGTGTGTGTGTGTAAGACAGAACCATAAATGCAAGAATGCATTGTAAATAAGAATACTTATATACAAGTAAATATTTAAACTAAACTAAAATATCCCAGAGACGCTTTCACCTTGCCCTCTGCTTGGCTGAGAGACGTTTTGAGGTTGGTGATCTCCTGGTTGTGGCTTTGCTGACTGCTCTGGAGGGTCTGCTGGAGCTCCTTCTGAGTGGTGAGGTTCTGCTGGAGGGCATCTTTAGCCTGCTGGAGCTCCCTCTGGTTCTGCTGGCTCTGGTTCAGACGGGCCTGGGATTGAGACTGAGCTGATTTCAGCTGGTTGTGCACCTTTAATTTAGAACGGGGAAGGTTAGGTTGATGTTGCTTCCACATTACCAACAAACAGAACGCTTGCTATAAATTCAGCGATCAGCTTTGTGCATCTGCGTCAGGTGTTGCCGTGTCCTGGTTCTCTGGCCCTTCTTACCTGCACGTTGTGGGTCTTGGCTTGCTGAAGCTCCTTCTGACTCTGGGTCAGCTGGTTCTGATTCTGTTGCAGTTGAGTCTGAATCAGGGACAACTGAGACTGGACCTATAGAAGCAATGATGGGACAATGGATCCTGTGATTCCTGTCTTCCTCATGTACATTCTTCACTAAATGATAAGCTAACTAACATACTTTTCTCCTTCCTGCCTTTAACCTGCTATGGAACCTTCCACATTGCCGTTATTGCCACTCAAACCTCTCTAAAGACTTGGACTTAGTGTAATATTTGGATAAGCTGCAGGACCTTCGTTAGCTGGTTTTGGACTTCCTGGAACTTTTCCTTGCCCTGCTGGATTTCCTTCTTGGCCTCCTCCAGCTCCTGCTGTGTCTTCTGGGCCTGGTTAAGGGGGAAAACATCACAAAAAAATGACTCTACCGACACTTTGACAGTTAACCCAAAGCCAAGTTTGTATGTATTTAATTCATTGTAGTCCAACAAAATCCTGAGATATTTGGTATTATGCACCCTTCTCTATTTTGGTTTTCTGATGAGATAAGAACACATCACTAAAGCCCTTGGAACTATTGAGGAACTCATTGCATTTGAACTACAAGGATGAGTATTGTAAAAGTCCTCAAACAGTGAGTCTCCAGCCAAGATGATGTAGTACAGACTCTAACAACGGTATGAAATGGTGTATACATCCTGTCTCCTGAGTGGGCGTGGTCATGGCGTGTTTCTATTTAAGAATGGGAGCAACTGTAGTGTAACTCAACTTCCTCTCCGGGGATCAATAAAGTGTTTCTGATTCTGATATCAATCTAAAAATGTTCTTGCCAGAGAGAAGGAAGCTCGTCCGAAGTGTGCTGCTGTATTTACACCTCACAACTGAAAGAAGGCTCCTTCATTCTGCTGAGTGTGATTGTTTTTTACCCCTGCCTCATGGTGCTCCAGCGTTCTATGTCGAAGGATTTAAAATGTCTGCCTGCTTACCTCCTCCAGCTTTTTCCGCGCCTCCTCCTTCAGTACATTCAGCTCCTCTACGGTCTTTTTGAGCTCCTCCTGGGCTTTAGTCACTTCCTGCTGCACCTCCTGGCTCGGTACCGCCTCACTTCCTGCTTTAGGCACCGTTTCCTCAACCATCTGGAGAACACAAGACACACACAGACACATAACTCACTATTTCAGTTTTCATCCCCACTGAACTCGTTGAAACATTTGGGAGCCGCTGTCCTACCTTGTCGTGCTGGACTTTGAGCTCGTCGTACTGAGTCTTGTAGCGTCGGCCGATCTTTTTGACCTGGGTGATGGTTCTGTTCTTCTCCAGAATATCCTTGTTCTTTGCTTCTATGTCTTTCTTTAGAGTGTCTCTCTCCGACGTCAGGCGGGCCACAGAGTCTCTGAAGCCCTGCAGCTGAGACTGAGCCGAGTTACTGCTGGCGCTGGTTCTGATGCACACACAGCAAACAACAGGACTTGGACCACAGATATATGACCCAAACAAACACGCTGCAACAGGGCCATTGTAAAGAACAAAGGATATATATAGCATATAACCACAATGATTTGCTAATCTTAACATTGTAAATGAATATTGCAGTGCTTTCAGGTGACTTTGGGAAATGAAGCAATGTGGTTCCTTAAACCAAACGCCAGTTTTTCTTTCCACGTAATTTTTGACTCAGATCTCAGAGAATACTGTTTTATCTGAATATTACCCCCCTCCCTCGATACCACAGTGCTGCAACCTGTTCGTCAACCACTCGAACGCTTTTCATACTTTCTTAATGGTTATTGATTTATTTCCATCTCTGGTAAAGAAATATTTTTTTGAAGTGTTTTTGTGCGATTCTTTGTGGATACATTTTGTTTTTACAGTGTGCGTGTGTGTGTGTGTGTGTGAGTGTGTATGTACACTAGTGGCAGGCCGTCAGAGCCAGCTTGGCCTTCTCCGCTGGCCTAAACAGAATGAAAGTTATAGCTATTTTATATTATAGCTATAAAAAAAAATGTAATAATTAAAAGTTATATCTATTTTATAATGTAATTGTTCTTCACAAATACACTGCATGCATTATAATTATTTTTCCCTATTATCTTATGTTCTCATTGAGCAGCCCCTGTCCCCTTTCTTGCTGTCTGCTGGCTGTTCAGGCCAGCGAGCTGGCACTAAAATGCTGCTTTAACGCTCTTTATCTAATCAGATTTCTCTCTGTTATGTCTCTTTCTTCTTTCTCTCTTCTCTCTCTCCACCGGTTAAACAGTGAAGGAGGGCACTATTGGCTGACGTACACACACGTACCTGGCCAGTTCAGTCTTCAGCTTGCCCGTCTCTTCAGCTAGCTGGGTGATGCGTTTCTGCTGAGCTTCTCTCTCAGTGGCGAGTTTCTGTCGCTCCTCAACATCGCCGTCTTTCTGCTGGCTCACCAGTTGCTGCGGAGGGACAGTCAGTGGCGTTAAAGATGAACTTAAACAGCAACAGAGAAGACTGACGACATGATGAAGACGAACTATATTCAAAACAGCTTATTGTCAAAACATTGTATTCAGGAAAATGCATGGACAGTTGAGAAAAATTGTGCAATAAACACCACATCATATGTGCAATATGGGGGGAGGAGAATATGTTTAGAAAGAAAACTTAATTTACAAGAAAAAAAATATTGGCTGATATTAAAGTGTAAAACTTTTTTTGGTCACCAGATTGACACGAGAACAAAATTCAGATGGCGACTGAGCACCATTTTGCCAAATATTCTGTTTTCTCACAAATTTGTGATCGCAAAGATTTTTTTTTCTCATAAATCTACCACTTTCATCTCAGAGTTCAAAACACCATTCCATTGAGTTT
Source organism: Clinocottus analis (assembly GCF_023055335.1). Lineage (NCBI taxonomy): Eukaryota > Metazoa > Chordata > Actinopteri > Perciformes > Cottidae > Clinocottus > Clinocottus analis. The sequence continues at coordinate 10,436,901 of NW_027175832.1, forward strand.
ATTCTTGTATATGTAGGGTTTTTTTTCTGGTTACCTGTGTTTTGGCCTTCCAGCGTTTCAGGTCTTCCTCCAGTATTCTCTTGTCAGCCTGCATGGAGCCATTTTTCTCAGACAGCATGGACAGAGAGTGATGTAGTGGGCTGATGTCTGACTGGAGCTTAGCGACCTGACACAGATGGAGAGATGTTGTGAACTTTACACAAGTTTAAGAGCAGCTGCCAGTCCACCCAGTGATGGAGGTGGTGCGATGCAGGAAAAGAGAATAGCTCTCCAGATGCAAGACCATGTGACCAAGGAACTTTCCCCTCTGCAGACCTTAAGAACTATGTCTTTACACATACAACACATCACTAGAGAGATGTTTTACTGTAAAGGCAAACCTTCATGTTATGATTTAATTAAAAATAGATGAGGGGAGGTAAACTGCACCGGATGTATCAGTGTTTTGAGCTGCACTTGGCACCACTGAGCTCGCTAACCCGAGTTGGGCGCCATTAAAGTTTACATCTTGCGTTGTCACATGCACAAGCCTCTAGTACTTGAGTAGATGCCTGCTTCCTTCTTCCTGGAAACACAGTTTGTGGGTGTAGTTCGATAGATGGATAATAGATCCTAACTGCGCACTTTAAGGTCCGTGGATTGTATTAAATGAACGGGTAATGACTTTTTTGGGCGCTTTGCGCGTCACGAGCCGAATGCCGTATCGTCCCGTGATATTGGAGAGACAGCAGAAATCTCTATCTCAGATATCTCCCAGCAAAGTCACACCAAAAAACTAGGGCTGCAACAACGAATCGATAAAATTGATTATTAAAAAAGTTGGCAATGAATTTCATCATCGATTCATTGTGTCGCGCGATTATTACACCACTCAATAAGTCGCAGAGATGTTTAAGTATTGAACAAAACAGTTGAGTGGAGTGCAGCAGACAAGAGGTCCAGGAGGTTCTGGTGCAGTCTCTCGCATGTCACTGCATAGTCGCGTTGCGTTCACAATAACTTAACAGCTAGGCTAACCGTTGTTGTTAGCTCACTAGCTAGTCGTTCATTTTCTGTGTTTGAGCTGTTGGGTTAGACAACGTCTTCGTTTTAAAATACCGCGGAGGCTTCAAGAGAAGTAACGCGTAAACATCTCCTATGAGGTGCAGAACACAGACCTGCGTTCAACAGTCCGATATAATGTGGCTTCATGCAGAGGAAGTCCTGCTGGAATTTGTAGTTCGATCTCTAATTAACAACATTTGTTTAGGTAAAGTGCAGTCTGTAAGTTATCCGTTGAAACATTGAGTGGTTACTTCTGGAATATCATCTCTTATTCTCTGAGTACTGAGTGTGTACGTCTGTGAGTGTGCATCTCTGTAAATGTGTCTGTGAGTATGCGTCTGTAAGTGTGCATGTCTGTGAGTGTGTGTGAGTGTGAGTGTGTGTGTCTGTGAGTGTGAGTGTGTGTGTCTGTCTGTGAGTGTAGAGAACAAGTTCTGACGTTCCAACAAATTCTGTTAAGTTTTCCGATTTATATTTCTTAATTTTTTTATAAGTTCTTTATTGTTAAGATTTTTTCTGTTTTTGTAATAAAAGGTTGCAAATGAATGTTTTAAAATTATTATTTTTTTATCCGATTAATCGAAAAAATAATTTACTGATTAATCGATTATTAAAATAATCGTTAGTTGCAGCCCTAACCAAAACTATGCAGATTTATAAATAGCACTACAGGTAAGATGAACAATGTCTATTTTCAATTTCATGGTGAACTGTTTCTTTAACAATATAGATTTTTTTTTTTAAAAAGAAGATGTTCAGGGTCAGAAAGACCAAAAAGCTAAAAGCCAAAAAAAGGGAGCCGCGGGACAAACCCTGACATGCAACACTTCTTACTTTAGCCTGGGCTTGTTGGAGCTCCTGTTCAAGTTTGTCTCTGTCAATTTTCAGGATCCTGGTGGTTTCTTGCAGAGTACTGATGGTCTCCATCTTTTTCAGCTGCTCCTCCTGCTGGGTCAGAGTCTTGGCTGTAGCCTGAGCCGAAGGAAGAAAGAAAGGCGAGCACACAGACGGATTATAACAAACAATTTTCTGTCGGGTTACTTTTGCCATTTCTAGCAACAAGACAATGTCATTACAGTCCAAACGAGCAGGTAGTATGTATTTCTTCAAAGCCTTCATGACATGATTCAAATCTTCCCTCATCATCATTTCGGTATCCTCCACCAGTCTTTTGCAGCTCCACCACCTGGTTCCCTACCTGCATTTTCTCCCTCTCGGTGTCCAGGGCTTCCTGCAGCTCCTTCAGTTCTCTGTCTTGGTGCTCCACTCGCTGTTTGTAACGAAGGGCTTCTCTGTCGGACGCCTCGCACTGGGCCAGGGCGATCTCTTTCTCACGCCGCACAAACCTACAGTGCACACACACACACACACACACACACACACACACACACACACACACACACACACACACACACACACACACACACACAGGCACAGGCACACACACACATTTCAATCTCGAGGAGTTCCTACTAAGAGATTAAGATGATCAATAAAAACTTGTATTGCGGGAGTTTACTTAGTCTTCCCTTTCAACGAAACGCTTCCTCCAGACAACCTCAAACAACTGCTTCATTTAGTATTTTTACCGTTTTTTTAATCAGCAGGTACGTTTTGTTTTAAAGTGATGTCACCCACTGTTGTTAAAAAGAAATCTTGTGAATGAAGAACACTGAAGGAATCCCAAGATCCTCGCTGACAAGAATCCGCCAAACTCTGTCTTTTGTTATCGTTTTGATTGAGACACCTAATGTCGGCAAAATGCACACATGTGCATTGGGAGCTCCTCTTAGTGCTGCTGTATTACCTGAGTATTTCTAATATCTGCTCAGTGGTCTTCCCCTCCTCACTGAACGACAGGTCCAGCTGCTGCTGCTGCTGCTGCTTTGTCTGCTGACGACTCTTGGTGGCCATTTCATCCATCTGTTGGTGCAGGAGAGTGTTCTGCTTCCCGAGCTCTGCACAGCGACGGGTCTTGTTGGTCAGATCCTCCTGAAGGGGAGAGAGTTGATACCAATCAGAAAAATCCTGTCGCAGCGGGAGGACATGATCTACAAACTCCCGTCGTCGCACCTTCAGCTGTCTTTCCACCGTGTTCAAGGCTGCGGTTTTCTCCTGTAGGAGGGACAAAGTCTTGCTCATCTGCTCCTCCAGCTCCCTCCTCCGTGCTGCATCTTGCTGGGATCTTTTTTTCAGCTCCTGCAGGGCCTCCACGTCCGCGGCGTGAAGCATGAGCTCACGCTCGTACTTGGCCTGTGCCTCTCCAGCTAACTTCGTCTAAGAGGAGGACGACAGGCTTTAAGACTGATGTAGAGTGTGATGCGGTCAAGATATACAAGCTAACTGGTTGTGACTGAGGTTATTAACCAGTATGAGTGAGTGTGTGTGTTAATGCACCTGCAGCAGGCTGTCCTGTATGGCCTTTTGCTCCAGTGTGACAGCAGCGGTAGCTCTCTCCAGTGCTTCCTGCTGCTCCGCCTGGCTGGACTTCAGACTGCGCTGCAGCTCACACACCTGGAGAGCACAGCAGGCGAAAGTAAACACAGATACCAGCCAATCTCTTTGACTGATTTGACCTTTCAACTGGGGCTGTTTCAATGAATTGGGGCGACTGTACTTCAGTGGTAAAGCAGATCAAAGGATTAACAATTCAAGAAATTGGGCAAGAAATGTAACTCCAAATTGCTTTCCTGATGATTGGGATACCTCTGGCATCAGTGTGAGAATGACTAAATGATGACAAGAGGTGTTAAAGAGCTTGGAGCGGTTGGAAGACTAGCAAAGATCTATACAAGTGCAGTTCATTTATGAAATGCATAAAACGCCTAATGCTAATAATACTGTATGGGACATCTTACAGTATACCAATCAACTCAAGAGTGCCATCTGGTCGACGCGTTTATCACCACGAGTGACACCCCACTACAGGTGTTTATAACATTGTCATAATCGCCTGGCTTACCTGTTTTTCCACTGCATCCATAGCCTTCCTCCTCTCCTCTCGTTCCTGCTGCTTCATTTTCTCCCCCTCTAGAATCCTCTTGTCTAGCTGCTTTTGCACATCTTCGGACTCCTTCAGCCGGAGCTCCAGAGGGCAGCGGGACTAAAGAGAGGAGTAGGGTCAGTGTACACGCTTGAGCAGGATGGAAAGAGGGTACGAGAAGCGGGAGTGTGTTGTTGACTCAAGGCAACAAATCAAAGAGCCATACCTCCTTTTCTTTTTTCAGACTGTCCTCCAGAGTCAGTACCACAGCCCTGTACTGTTCCACGGTGGCGTTAGCATTCTTTAGCTGCTCCACCAGTTCACCCTTTTGTTCCTCGGTGGTACGCAGGAGGCCTTTCACCTCTGCAAGCTCCTGCTCCGATTGGCTGAGCTGTTGGGAAGCTGCCGGCACTGGAGAGCGTACTGAAGGCACGCAGAGACAAAACACAAAAGAGCTGTTAACGCTCACGGAGACAGTAATGACGTTAGCTCCTATTAACTGTCCACAAAACGTAGTCCTCTGCACTTCATCACCGAGTGCTGTCGTTTACCTCGGAGTGGTGCTCTGAGGGCTGCGGCTCTGGAAGCCGGGGTGGAGATGGTGGTGGTTGTGTTGTTGTTGCTGCCGGAGGCCTCAGAAGAGGAAGCGGAAGCCAGCTGGGCCTTTAGCGCTGCCACCTGCTGTTCAGCGCCGCGCAGCAGCTCCCTGGTCTTCTGCTGCAAGGTGTTCTGGGTCTCGAGCTGTTTCTTCGCTTCCAGCAACTGGGCCTGCCGAGGAGGTGAGAGCAACAAGACAAGATTATGTGCTATGTCCAACAATTGCATATTTAAGAGGCAACATCATCGTTTAAAGTTTGAAATCAGCTGTTATATTGACGTTTTTCTTCCATTATATCTATTTAACAGATATTTAATTCAGACACAAGATGTTTTGTTCACTTCTGCAATAGTGCTATAGTGCTAACCCGAAGACAACCTTCAGTCTCTTTTGAAGAAGAGCTTTATAGAGTAACTGTACTGTATGTGTTTGTTTATACTTCATCATCATCAAATATATACACTACCGTTCAAAGGTTTGGGGTTACCTAGACAAATTTTCAGTTTCTTCGCAATTTCTGACATGGAATGGCCCTCATTTCTAAGAACAAGAATAGACTGGCGAGTTTTACATGAAACGTCTCTTTTTCAGGCCATTTTGAGAGTCTAATGGAACCCACAAATGTGATGCTCCAGATACTCAACCAGCTCAAAGGAAGGCCAGTTTTATAGTTTCTCTCACCAGCAGAACTATTTTCAGCTGTGTAACATCACTGCACAAGGGTTTTATAACATCCATGAGTCTTCTAAGGCGATTAGCAAACACAATGTACCATTAGAACTCTGGAGGGGATAGTTGCTGGAAATGGGCCTCTATACACCCATGTAGTTATTTCATTAAAAACCAGACGTTTCCACCTAGAATAGTTATTAACCACATTAACAATGCATATAATGTATTTCTGATTAATTTAATGTTAGCTTCATTGAATAAAAACAGTGCTTTTCTTTAAAAATATGGACATTTCTAAGTGATCCCAAACTTTTGAATGGTAGTGTATATATTCCACGTACGTCCATGGTGCGCCCAAGGGCGTGTCTCTGTGCCACTTCCTGGTCCAGCCTAGTCTTCATTGAAGCCACTTCTGCCTCCAGGTGCTCGATCTTGTCGTTCAGCCGCTGGTGATCCTGTGTCTCTGTCCGCTCCATGGTCAACTAGACCAGTGAGAGAGAAGGATGCAAAAGGGTTCAGATCGCTTGTTAAACAGAGCGGTACGACAGTCAAATCCTGAACCATGGAGGAAATCCATTTTGCTGCCAACTGTTAAATCTACATCTCCAGCAGTCTCTGCAGTCACACAATACAGTACCTGTATGGACTTGAGGTTGGTGAGCAGCAGGTTCTGGTTCCGTTGCTCAGCCAGCATTGCCTCCTTCTCTCGCCCGAGTCGACTCTCTGCTCGTGTCAACATGTCTCTTTCTTTGGTCAAGTTCCCTACACGCACCTGCAGACACAGAGGGGAGGTGAACAAATTTACAATGCGAGAACGCTGGTGGTTATGAAAGGATCTCAACAGAGGGACAAATCCTCACTTTGGAGGGGTGTGCGTTGATTAAAAACAGGGACGTACACACCAAACAGTTTAACCTCTTTAGTCAGACTTTACGACACGGGCAAAGTGCTGATCAGCCACGCTCTTAGAATGAATGTGTCATGTCCTGTTTCTGGTTCACTTGAATAACTTTGTGCATCGCCTGTGTTTTTGTACGGAAGAAGTCATTTTTAAGGTTTTCAGGTGGATCTGCATTTCCTGTGGAGAGATGCATAGGTCTGATCTGTCGATTGGGACTTTCTTTCTTTCTTTCTAGTATCTCAAGTATTTTCACATAGATCAGGGAAGAATCAGAGAAAATATAATTCTATACGGTGTACGTAGGCCTATTATAGAGTCACCTATACATCACCTGTCTAAAATGTATTTATTTATCTATTTAGTTATTTATATAAAACTATTCAGGAATCCCTATCTACTTACAAGACTGTATTGGGAATTAATTAGAATTTCTTTCCCTGAATAAGTCAGTAAATGTGTCTGGTTGCATTTTAGGAATAAAGTTGCTAAATGGGTTATAAAGTCATGAACGTTGACAAGTTGGCAACACTCTGTGGCTGTGACAATAGTCGGCTGTTGTCTGTGAGTGATATGCATGGTGTTGCAGCTCATGAAAGGAAATCTGTCCAGTTTGTATCGACCTGTTGCCTTGAGATCATTACGCTCCTTCTCACCTCTTCCAGCGCCAGCTTCTCATTGGCCTGCCGCAGGTCCTGGCTCATGGTGTGGATGATGTGCTCGTGTCGCTGGGTCGTTGCAGCCATCTTTTGATTCCTGTCCTGCAGGGCAGAGATCTCTCTGCGGTAGGCGGACACAGTGTCCTGGAGCATCTCATACCTGACGGTGACACAAAAAACACAAACTGCGTTAAAAAAACAAGAAAAAAACAGCTGAACCATGAGGCAAAGCAGCAGTGCCGGGGCCGAGCGAACCTCTTGCTGCTGAACTCAAGCTGCGAGGTGAGCTTGGCGTGGCTGGAGCGGAGCTCCGTCAGCTGTTTCTGCAGCCGGTCGTTCGTTTCGTTCAACATCTTGTCGTTTTCCGCCTTCTCCTTCTTGTAAAGCGTGAAGGCGTCGCTCAGCTGGAGGTGCACGGACACAAATGCATCCAGTCAGAGCATTTATTTTTTCATCCTATATTAAGATATGAAATTGAAGTGAGCGTGTGCAGGCGTTCGTACCTGTTTTAACGCAGCCTTAGTCTGAGTGGTCTGTGCTGACTCGGCAGCGGCGGCTCTCTGAGGAGTGGAGCGAGTAGCCGGCACCGACAGTTTAACAGGTGCAGGGTGGGAAGAAACGGAACCTGCAGACACATGAACGCCGTTCTATAAACACCATTCCACTGAGTTAAATAATCTCCAGAAAGGCCAATACGTGTGAGCATTTTCATTTGTTTACCTTGAGGAGGCAGGCTGAAGCCGGTGCTCTGCGTCAGCAGGGCCTTGTACATGTCTCTCTGTCTGGCGCTGGAGTCGGCGAGCTGTTTCTGCTGGTTCCTCTGCTCTTTCAGCTGCTCCACCTCCTTCTGCAGCTTGTCCACACCGGCCTCCAACTCTGACACGCTGAGGAGGAACCAGAGAGACGGAGCTCATTTTAAGCATTGCAGCCTAACAACGCTACATAGGTTTTTTTCCACAGAGAAATGACCGAACATGAAAAGATACGCATGGCGTTTAAGAATTATAGCCACAATGGGATGGAAGCGGAACAGTCACTGCGCTCTGATCTGCGCTAAAGTATCCTTACTAAAAATATACAAAATCCTATCGTTTTTAACGTGTTGGTATGTTTTTAGCGCTATATCTGTATACCGTGCAACATTTAGTGTAGTGTAAAAAAAAAAAACGAAGCACCAAAATCTGCGTTGTGTTTCAGTCGGGTAGGTACCGGAAGTCTTGGAACCGGTGCCATATTAGCACCGGTTCTCAGTACCCAACCCTACTTAACTATTGACTGGACGTAAGGGACGAAGTAATCTACGATTTTAGTCGTTGTGCTAGTCATGAGTTATTCCCGGAAGAGGTTTTGCTCAAGCTTGTGGTGGTTGGGTCAGGTGGAATTTGGAACTCAGTGTTACAGACCCAGCAGATGAATACTTTAACATCATTTGTTTGTGGTTTTGCGAGAAAGCCCAGTTGTTGTTGTTGCGTCAGTGATGGCACTTATTACCGCGCTGATGTCACTTGGCTCAGCTGTCTGTCCTTTTCCTCCTCCAGCTCCCTTAGCTGTCTCAGCAGGCTTTGGTTCTGTCTCTGCAGCTCCTCCACACTGCGGAAGGACAGCTGGTGCGGACTGATGACCTCAGAGGTGCTGGAAATGTTGGCGGAGCTGCCATCCTCCCTTGTCACCTGATTACCCCTGGCTTCCTCCAGCTCCACCAGAAGAGCACACACCTGGACAAGAGACACAGTTATGAATGGCTTAATCTGCACCAGGCAGCAGGGATCTCCTTTCATTCTGTATTTGCATAACCTGAAGAGAATATATAATCAAACCACTGTTCACATAATTGATGAATAATTGTATCAAAATAAATCAGAAAAACGCAGGCCCCGAGAAGGAGGTTGATAGCTTATTTTTTCTTCTTCTGTGGAAAAGGTTTTTGCAGGTGCATTTCTTTTTTTTCCTTCAAGAGTTTGTTATTGTTATACTCCTTCGACTAAAAGAGAATGAAGTGCACACGGCCCAAAGTTCTAAATGGAACTAAACGCATTCATGTTTTTGGTCTAAATGAGTTTAATTTCTCCAAGCATTCTAAACACAAGGTACAGATAGTATACGTTAACAAGTTATGTAACATTACTGTCATTTCTTTCTTTTTCCTCGTAAAACAGTTGAATTCACTGCCTTTAGATTTCTTTGAAAACATGTACAGCTTGTTGTGTGTCTGCACCTGAGTAGATGTATCCTCTAAATGTCTCTCTGTCCTCAGTTTGTCTCTCTCCATGCCATCACAGCGCTGCTTGGCCTCTTCTTTCTCTTTCTGCAAACCGTAGATCTCCTAATGACAAAAAGTTAACAAACGAATGTTAAACTCCTCAGAATACGTCGCCAAAAAGTGAATAAACACACTTGATGCCACAATGGAATGTAAACGTTGACATAAACAGATAAACGTCTGGCGGACCGTGCGAGCCTGCTCCAGCTTGTTGCACAGCGAGGCCATGGATCTCTGCATGCTTTCGTACTCCTCTCTCTGGCGCTTGAGGACCGGGGCCTTGGACTCGACCTCCAGGACGATCTCATCCAGAACTCGGCTCACTCTCCTGGTCTCCTGCCTCTCGAGCTGAAGCTGCGTCTGACACTCCGCATATGCATTATACAGCTGAAAGTGCAAGGGCAGAGGGGGAGGAGTTAATACTCGCTTCACCAAGTAACAGCACCAGAGTGAGGTAGACTACAGTTACTTAACAGCAGTGGAAACCAATGGCCCTCTTAAATGTGCAATATGTTAATTAAAATGGAAATTAGATATGGACTTAGACATTCTTTGTGCATTCATGGTAAGCTGATTTCTTTGCTATATGTTTTCATGTTACTGTTGAACTTAACTCAAGCTTTGTTGGAGAAAAAAAAAAAATCAAGTTTGACTCGAAAACATAAAAAGGACACAAAATCCCATTACACATACACTGCCTGGCCAAAAAAAGAGTTGCCATCTGGATTTAACTACTACTGCCTACTGTACAACCCTGTCGGGGCAGTGCTATGATCTGGGGTTGCTGCAGTTGCTCAGGTCTAGGTTCAGCAACGACCAGGTTATTCCTTCAATGGATTGTTTCTTCCCTGATGGCACAGGCATATTCCAAGATGACAATGCCAGGATTCATTGGGCTCAAATGGTAAAAGAGTGGTTCAGGGAGCATGAGACATCATTTTCACACAGAGTCCAGACCTTAACCCCATTGAGAATCTTTGGGATGTGCTGGAGAAGGCTTTGTGCAGCGGTCAGACTCTACCATCATCAATACAAGATCTTGGTTAGAAATTAATACAACACTAGATGGAAATAAATCTAGTGACATTGGAGAAACTTATCAAAACAATGCCACAGCGAATGCGTGCCGTAATCAAAGCTAAAGGCGGTCCAACGAAATATTAGTGTGTGACCTTTTTTTTGGTGGCGACTTTTTTTTTGGGGCAGGCAAAAAAAAACGACCTGTCCCAGAGATTCATTCATTTTCTGAATGTTAACTCTTTTAATGGCAGGGTGTTTTTATGAATAAAAACTGTTTCTGCATTGTTTTCTTTATACCAAATGCTATGAGGATGTATTTCACAGTCTGGGATATGTCTACGCTTAGCGTCAACATCGCTTTTAAAGCATTAGATAAAACACATCATACAGCAGCAATGCCTCTGAAGGAAACCAGTAAAACGACCTGTATTTGCCCCACAGGGCAAACACGAGAAAAATTTGAATAATTTTGAACCTGAGCTTCAGATTGAAAGACTGATAATAACAGAATGTATGTTTTATGCTGTAATGATCATGGGATCAAACATTGTGGTTTTAATGGGAACAATGCAGCGCCAAAGTGTGGAACACAAGTCTTTAAGAGCAAATATCTGGATACTTTAGCAGTTATTATGCAGACATTTCATTCACTACTGATATGCGTGTCACACGGCCCTGGAGCGTCCCCTCAAACTCACATCAAAGAACTTCATGCCGGGCTTCACAATGGCAGCGATCGCAGCTGCCGACGGACACATGGCATCTAGCTGCTCATCGGTCAGAGAGGGCGCACCTGGAGCAGAAAACACGCACACATAACGCACATGTGTACACACACACACACACAACACTGTATAAATCAGACACTGATTAACATATATATGTGTGTGTGTTCTTACAGCAGTGTTTGCCAGAAGCCTTCACCGTGGCATTCTCCAGCTCCTTCTCCATTTTCTGGATCTTCTCTTGAAGATCCGCCTCAAGCCTCGTCTTTAGCTCCACCCCATCCGACACCTTCTTGTCCAGGATCTTATTGGCTGCACAAAATGGACAGTGTCATCGATTCCACGGGCCACCACGTACACGTCACACATAGAAACGGGGCTCAAGGCGCCAGTTTCCTGATTCAGTGAGGGCCGGTCGCTCGCCTACGCTGTTTAACACTTCAGGATCACGACTATGAGCGGGCCAAACACAGCTAACAATAGTCGGGACAGAGTTACGCACAATTTTGTGTGTTGAAAGACAAGTAAAAGCCAGTGCAATACCTTCCCCAGTGTCTTTAACCAGCTTGCTGAGCTCTTCCACTGCTCTGCTCAGTTCTTGATTCTTCGTCTCCATGTCGGTTGCTGCCCCCTACAGGGAGAACAAAGACATTGCATACTTACATGGAGGGAACAACATGACGGGACAATTTTAGAGCCAATGTCTTACTTTTTTTCAAAATAAAGAGAATATATTTATCCCATATGGCCTGCCCAGACTCTCACCTTATACAGGGAAGACAGCTTGACGTGAGCGTTGAGCTCATTGCGGTATTTCTCCTCCATAGCACTCTGCTCGTCTTTAGCCTGGAGAGACAGAGGGGCCATATAAACGATGAATAACACCACACATGGATACAGGGACTTCAAACAGTGTTTCACATAGAAGAAAGGCCAAAAAGTTATTTCGTCTTTAATGCCAAAAATCTCAGCTCCGCTTAAAAAAATTTTTTTTTTAAATGCTACACTGCTTGTCCGCAATCATTCATATTAGGCCTTGTGGGCTCCGATTCATTTTTCATGCAGTTAAACACACCATTCATGATTTAAACATCGAACAAAAAATGAGTGATTGGTCATCTATTTCTCTGGTGTAACAATGCGTCTTGGCAATACATGTAATACCGTCCTTTTAAACGGTGCACCATTTGTTAGGTAAATGGATTTGTGGGAGGAAACATTTGCCAAATCTTCTCTGCCAATGCCGAACAATTTATTCTGCTGTTGCTTGTTGTTTTTAACTTGTCAATAAGACTTGTCTCCAAATGAAGTTCTCAGCTGGAGACACCTCTGTGTTTTCATCACCTGTTTCAGTTTGTTGTTGAGGTCCTCGCATCTTTTAAGCTGGCTTTCACTGGTTTGCTTCAGAGAGGTCAGCTGTCCTTCCAGTCTGGTCGCCTATCGAAGAGAAAAGAAAGAGAAATGAGCACTGTGGATAGGATGCCTCATGATGTCTTTATTTGTAATGAGATATTTCAGTGAAAGGCGGCTTGAACAAACAAGTTTTTTTTGGGGTAGGATTGAAAGTTAAGTGCAACTTCTCAGAATGTTTTCTTTTTGAAAACATTGTCTCACTTTACACAACCTGCTTGGTTTATACTTTTCTATTGTCTGTGTGTGCTGTCCTTTACCTCCTCCTTGAAGTTTTTCTGAAGCCCCTGCAATTCCAGGATCTCCCTTCCTTTCTCCCTGGATGTGTTCAGCAGTTCGTCCGTTTTGGTCTTCAGTTCTGCCGTCAGCCACTCAATCTTCTTCTCGTGCAACGCTTTCTCCTGCTCCATGCGCTTCTCTCGGTGCTACGACGTGCAAACGCAGGACATGCCATCACAAAAAGCACATTATGAATCAGAGCCTCATGGTTGCTACTGTTCGGTTCTAGTATAAGAAGAAAAACACACACTCAGTGGTGTACTGAGGATTTGTGACCAACGGAGGACTTGGGATATCAATTCAAGTCTTTACGACTGCTTCAAGGGTTTGAGTTTGTGTGACTTTGGTGTTTGAAATGGTTATTTTGGATTCACTAAAGTCACATAACAACTCAAAGAAAACTAACCGATCCAGTCAGCGGTAGATCAACAACCCCTGTGTTCTGTCAAGTAAAATGTATATGTTTGTCAAAGGAGTCTTATAGCTTTGAAGAGAGCATAGATAGATGTACCAGCTTCAGTCCCCCGATCAGAAATGGCTGTATGACAACAAGTAGAAAGGTGACAATATTCTGAATATAGTGTACACCGAATATGGAGTACCTCATACAACCATCCCTAAAAAAAACCCCAACAACTATCCCCTTAAGCAACTTTGGTGGTGGTCAGACACACTGACATGCCGTTTTCCGATACGTTAATGGAAAAGACTGCAGCTAACTGCGCTACAGTTCTCCATGAGATCTAGTGTGTACCTGCACAGACGCCTCAGATGACTGTATGCCGTCCAGTTTGAGCTGCAGCTCCGTCTTCACTTTGCTGGTCTCTGCCAGCTTCTCATTCAGACGCTTCACATCCTCTGCAACACACACACACACAATAAACATCAACCTTGAAAAACCTAAAATATATTGTGGTTTTGGGCTGTATCAAGAAAATGGACCAACCAAAACTGGTCCCAGTCTGACCACATGACTAAAAACTAAGAGTGTGTGTGTGTGTGTGTGTGTGTCTGATATCTTACCAGTCAGGTTTTCCGCCTCCTGCGTTCTCTTCTCCAGCAGCCTCGCCAGCTCTCTCTTCTCTGCCTCGATCTCATACTTGGCCTTGGTTTGCTGTAAACAAAAACATATAAATACACCATTTGAACTCCAAAACTATTCAGGGTTTGTCGGAAATTGGAAACCTTTGATTGTTTGAATAACTCTAAATGAACATTCTACATTTCAGAGGTTAACTGCTGTATACACAGGATTGTGTGGGGGAAATTTTTTTTAGCTCTTCACTTCTTCACTAATCAGACAAAAAAAGATACATGAAATGCAATTATATGTTTTACTTTAAACAGTCAACCAAAAATCTGGGTACTTCTAAAATTTACTCAAGCTATATTATTTACCCTGTGAATTTACAAAATAAACTGAATTGAATAAATACATTTGCTTAAATATCTTCCTAATGTAAGCAGACGCTGTTTCTCTCATGAGGTGGATGGGCATGCCTACCTGCTGTGGTGGTTTATCTTCAGGGGTCTCTCCCTCTATTCCCTTCAGAGTACTCAGCTCTTCGTCTGCACAAAAGAAAAGACGACACTGCTCACACCAAGGATCATGGATGCTAACACAAAAATTATGCAAGGCCGAAAGTTGAATCCAACGAGAGCCAACTGTGTACCCTCAATTAAACAAAGGAAAGGAAACGTGTGTGAGGACTCACTGAGTTTCCTATTTTCCTCCTTGAGCGTCTGCACGTCTCTGGTGGCAGACACGATCTGTTCCTGGCTCTCCGACAGTCTCTTGTCAATGTCAAAGTACTGCTGCTCTGTAGGTATGAGGACATGCAAGAGGAATACATGAGTACACAGGTAATACAAGACAGTACAACCACAGTTTTATTCTATGTCTCATCCGTCAAAGACAGCAGTTTGAAACAGCCACATAATTTGATCTGCACGAGCAACTCAGCGGTGGCATCATGTGTCATGTGTGGACATACAGATAAAAGGTTTATAGTATATATTCTGAACTTCTACACAGGCAAGCTCAATGACAACAATATGAACAGCCCACTTAAGTTGACAATTATCAAGGCAAGCGTGGTGTATTTTAAAAGGGGAGGATGGATTCACCTCTAAAATCAGAAATAAAAACTTAACTATTTTGTATTCAGCTGCGCTTCTTAGTAACGTTAACAAAACATATGACATGTATGGTAATGTACCGCTTCCCTCGGTTGACAGAGAATATTGTATATTTGGGAATTGTTTTTGAGTCAGCATTAAGTCAACACAACATGCCGTCATTTCTGAACTAAAACGTCAAGTTTAAGAGCCGGTGGTGTCACCTTTATTGTCTTCCGCCAAAGTTAGCATTAACGTGACATCGTAGCTAACGCTCGCAGGAGTTTGTAAGCAATGTGGATCAAACATAGCATTGTATTTATTTATTATTTGTATTAACCGATGTACCAGACGACACAGTATAGTTGAGTTTGACGTCAGGCTCCGATCATCTCTCATATGCTAACCGGCGAGCTACCGTCTACCTACCGCTGTCCGCTTTGAACCGCTCGTGCTGCGTCCTGAGCTCCTCGTTAGCATTTTGCAGCTCCGTTACAAACTTCTCGAGCTTGTTCTGGACGCCTTTCGGGAGTTTATTCAACTCTGGCCGCTCCAGAACCTGAAGCAGGACGGCCGCCATCTCCACCTGACGCTACGCCAGTGGAAAATAACAGTAAATTGACACCCAACTCTGGTAAATTATGAACGTTGTACTGTCCACAAACGCGCTCCGATGAACGAACTGAGAGTGTCAAGCTGCGCACGTTCAAAAGCAGGATATTGACTTGAACTTTCAAAATAAAGCAAATATTGACGATCCTGTGGCTAGTATGTTATGGCGAATTTGTAAGGACTTAAAATTTAGTATTACAAAGCTTACTTTAACTGATCACTAGCTGTCACACAGGAAGCCATAGACGCATCTAACATCACCACGCCAGTGTAATTCCATCACAGACGGAATTAACGTCACAAATATAACTATTATTACTGTATTATTATTTATTGATGTAATCTGAACAGTTACAATACTCTTGTGAAGTTAGTTCGCTAAAGTTTACTGGAATTTCTTTTCCTAAATAAAAATTACAACAAGATTCCGTTAGCTGTTTGACTTTCGATGTGTAACTTGACCATTGACACACTGCGACGAAGTTATGCGACGGAAATACGTCATTGCACAACGCATGTTGGTACATTGAGTTTTGTTGCTCTGCTGACGAATCCCTGCAAGCTGTCAAACGCTTCATATTCTACCCACTGGCTTGCCGCTGTCAGGTATTCCCCATTACACGTAGCTTAGCTAGCTAGTGAGGCATACAAACTATTTCGAGTTGCAACTTTGACCATACAACATTAGCTAATCGTAGAGAGTTAATATCGGTTAGCTCCTAAATGTAGGGGGTTTAGAACGTTGACTTTAAGTTGTACGTGGTATAGTTAGATACTTGGAGTTTTTTGTAGATAACGCCAAAAGTCAAGCCTTATTCAGCCGTGTTGTATTGTTCCACGTCTCCACTTTCTCAATGCAGACGTTCTGCTGAAGGGGCTACACTGACTTTCTACCACCCCCCCCCCCCCATCTCCTTCCTTCCGCAGGCAGCATGGGGCGCAGCTATATAGTGGAAGAGGCCGTGGAGGGATATCTGACTAAACAGTGTGAACAAAAAGCAGGTCCAGTCACAGGCCTGCTGATTGGGCAGGTAAGGTTGTCCACACATATCCCTCTTTGTTGTTGTTGAGCTTCGTTGTTAAGTCAGACCAGCTGCAATAGATTGCAGATGTCCCCCACTGCAGGAACATTGGTATGGATGTAACAAGACAAATAGCCTCACCTGTATCACAGAACAACACAATATAATATGTAGAACTCCTCCAGAAGTTCAGGACGTAAAACTGGATAAAACATCTGTCAGTTAGAGCTTTGGTGTCTCATAATACCATGATATGATGTGACAGAGGATTCGCTGTGTGTGTGAGTGATGATAACCAATGTTGACGACTAAACGTTTCAGAGCTCAACCCAGAGGGAGTTTGTCGTCACGGCAACCCGGACGCCCCAAAGGGAGGAGTCTCCTGCAGCGGCCGGAGACTCTGTGGACAAGGAGTGGGTGACTGAGCATGCTCGACAGGTGAGTGGAGAGGGACGAGGCTCCATCCCAACGCACGCTCATGTGGTCCTGAGTGTTTACATGTGTTTTTGAAGTAGTTGTAAACACATCTTTGGCTCCATGTCATGATATCATTGCAGAATCAAATTTAGCTACGGATGTGCTTTACAATGTACAGACAGTATGGGTTATCTACATTGGGGTTTGACGGCAAAGCTGAACAGTGGAAGTGGCAGCAAGAGAACTATGGTTGTCAATAAAAGGCACTGTGTTTTGGCCAGTGTCTTCTGCTATTACAGAGACTCGATATTGCTTCTGTTTGCAGGTGTCTCGGATGCTGCCCGGAGGCCTGTCTGTCTTGGGAGTCTTCATCGTCACTGACATTGACGCCAAGGACACACTAACCACACTCCGACAGGTGGGATTCATAGAAACACATTTCACATGATGTGCACACTCGTTGACTGTTGATTGTTGTTTGTCTCGTCTAACGTCTCATACCTAATGTTGCACCTTCCGCCAAGGTAAATTCCTCGTTTGTGAAAACATTCCTGGCAATAAACGGTTTCTAATTCTGAGTCTGAAAGCTGCGTCCTTACATTTCTGGCCACTAGGAGGCAGAAATACATTTAATATCCGCTGACAGATTCCCCTTTGCTTCTAATATTGTTGGGACAAGTACATTCATAAGTGCATTTAGAGGGCACCCTTCAAGAGCCTTTCACAATCAAAAAACAAGTGAACAGACTTAACACTAAAGAGATTAAAACAACATAGCATGTAAATAAATCTAAACAGATGGGTCTTAAGCTGTTTTGGGATTCCACAGATCATAACGGGCAACTTCAGTATTTTTCAACCTGGACACTATTTGACCATGTCTTTTGTGTCTGATGGACATATTGGGGCCTTTAATGAAACTGGTCCCCACTGCTGCATATCAAATCAAGTGCTTCCTAAACTTGCAGCCAGCCAGCATGGGGTGATGGAGAAGTTTCGGCTTTACTTTTTGGGGGAGCTGTCAGCCTGTGAAAGACTTTCCTGAAGATTGTGGCTGCTGTCCAGAATAGAAGATTAATATACTGTACTCATTTTAGCTGTCTGTTTGCACTGGATTCAGGTGAAGAATAACTGTGTTTTGAGTTCTACTTTGATGCAAATATTTGTACATCAGCAGAAATGTATTTAAAGTTAAAGTATTTAAATCTGGAATACAAATATCTTGTCTCCAACATCAATGAATAACCATGATGCTGATGTGCTTGTATCTGTGTTCTCTTCCTCTGAACCTCGTGCGCTGTCTGTGTGCAGCTGGTCTTTGCCGTGGAGAACCTCATCTCCTCCGAGCGACTGTGGAACCTTGCAGATGATGACGTCACCGACTGTGTCGCACTGCACATCAACCCCAAAACCAGAAAGTATCCTTT
Source organism: Clinocottus analis (assembly GCF_023055335.1). Classification (NCBI taxonomy): domain Eukaryota; kingdom Metazoa; phylum Chordata; class Actinopteri; order Perciformes; family Cottidae; genus Clinocottus; species Clinocottus analis. Next base: position 10,455,045 of record NW_027175832.1, read on the forward strand.
TTGCCGGGCCGTCTCGCGGGATCTGTTAATTACCAGACACCTTGAGTGGGTATTCCTTAACTCCTTGTCTTAGGACCTTATGTAGAACCTTCGACATCAAAGACCCCAAGGTCCGTGTCCGTCTTTCATTTCTCACGAAAGCCACGGCTTCCGTCTACGGTCGCTGCATTTAATCCGTCCCATCATTTCATCTGTCCCAATGCAGAGCGTGGCCAAGCCTGCAGACTGGAAGTACCAGCCGGGAGTGTGTTCCTCCTGGAGCACGGTGTCCTGTTGTCTAAGCCTGGACATTCTGCTGCCTCTGCCGGACAACAGAACCGATACGGAGGAAATGGATAAATGTCTAAAGGTTAGTGCTAGAACACACGGTCACACACAAACACGTTCATTCATTCCTTCAGGAGCTTTAGTGGAACTGTTCTCAGGCCATGCTTTGTTTCAGGAGGGGCTCAAAGTGTGGGCACACCAGCTGGAGAGCGGAGTTTGTCTGATTGATGGGAGAAAGCTGGCAGAAGACGCAGAGCTCACAGGAGGACAGGTTGTTTCCAGCTAAGCAATCTTTACATCTTTACATCTGTATTCATCTAAAGACAGTTGCTGCCAACAAGAACACAGCTGGTACTTATCGAGCGTCTCGGAGAAGGAAAACCCACTTTAATGTCCAAAAGACGTCCAGCAGTTTTCAAACAAATAAAATTTGCATATTCGTAGATTATGATGATAGAGTGAGAAAAAGTAGAGTATTTTAAATACTTTTAAACAAAAGACCTCTGAGTGATTCTGAGATACTTGATAAACACACGCCCTGACCCTGCTGATTAGAGGGTAAAACACCAACTAACTATATAAGTAACTTTTATATATTAAAAACCATAAAGAACTGCAATTCCTGGGAGTGTAATTGTGTCTGTTATTGCCTCTTTCCGTAGAAGAGGAATGTGAGACAGACGTACACGGCTCAGCTGCTCATCACGCCGGTAAGAGAGAGCAACACACTCACACTATTGTCCACCAATTGTAAATGTAAACATTGTAGCTTTAATATTTGTAGAACAGGCCTACATTTGATCTATAACTCAGACATTGTCATTCAAAATGAATTCAAATGTATTGCATACCGGCCAAACACTGTATATGAAATACACCGGTCATTTCCAGACACTAGATCGGGATCCACAAGTAGGTCGCAGGAGATTTTATGAGCGTCGCCAAGTAAATTGTTGGAATTCTTATTTATATCTGCAGTACTCATTTAAGCCACATGAGGGAGCTTTTGTAGCCTACATACTACATGGACTCCTATATGAAAGGCTGGTGTGCTGATGAGAGGGAAACAGACTATAATCCATATTGTTTTGGCGTGAGCTGGAGTGCCATCATTTTGGAGAGAAGTCAGACATCTCCAACACCGGGGAACTCAAACCAAAACAATCCACACTGATAATTGACACTTAAGATTTATTTCAGATTTTGGAATAAACTGTCTCTTTTTAAGGGTATTTTATTAAACAGTATGACCCAAACAGTTTTTTTTAGGAGGCTTACCCAGCAGATTTATAGCATCTTAAATACAAACTATATGACTAATAAATCGAGGCTGAAGGTTTAATTTTGAAGCCGCCAGGTTGTTATTTGTGAATGATGAGTTATCCTTTGTTTCATCAGCACATTTTTCCATCACTGTGAACATTTGACGATGGCATTACGGTGTCACCCCGTGTGTGTTTGTTTGACTGAGGAGAGCAATGAAAAATACAAATGTTTTCGTCTCACTTATGAAGTATTTAACTTTTCACGCATAAAGTTTTGATTTAGTTGCGATGAGGAAAAGGCAGTATAAATACGCACAAATTTACTCTCACTATTTATAGACGAGGCCTGTTGAGAATTGGTTTTGCAATAGTTTGTGATTTAAAAAAAAGCCCAACTCTCCACTGTTAATGCATCTTTAGTTTGTGGTACGTGCTGTGTATAACAGGACGGTGATTTCCTGTGTGTGTGCTAGGATGAGCGGAGGTCGACAGATGTGATCCAACGCTGTGGAGGCAGCGTTTCAGTCAGGGGAGCCATCCACAGCAGAGCTTACCTGCACAGCAACAAACCCAAAGCCAAACTGGCCGAGAAGGTAAGGCTGTGATCTGTAGACGATGGCAAATCAAAAGCTTTCTGCTACATTTTCTTTTTTTTTTAAACGGTGAAGTCTCCATTGTGGACAGCTGCTGAAGAGGGACGCGGTCTCTACGGTGGCCACGAGGGCTCAGATGCTGCTGGAGGAGCTGCGGACGTCGGATGGGGACAGACATCAGAGAGGTAAACACAGCGGTGTGCTCCACCAATCATGAGCCTTTTGTCCCCAGATAGTGGAAGTCAAGGTAAAGGTTGAGGTCGGAGTGGTGGGCGGGTTTAGGCTCAACAAATCCCAGTAAAGAGGTGGGGATTCACGTGACGATAGGACGATATGCGTATGCGTAGAACGAGATGTGCGGAAATGATTAACTGGCGTTGCAGCACCGGGTAAACGACACACAAAGAGAACACGCATCCTAAGGACGAAGGTTTTTAAAATCCATACATGTTGTTCATCTGATTCGAGACAGTCCCAGAATATGAATTGACATAAACCGCTCCAAATCCAAAAAGTAGAGTACTAAAACCCAAATTTGTGACATCATCGAGTATAAAGTGTGGAACCGCTCCACTGACAGTGAATTAAAGATGTAGGTGACACTGAGGGCACACAGGGAAATGTTCTGAATATATGGGAACATTTTATGTTTCTCAGCTGAGAACGGTACAACACAATGAAGCCATTTCTGTCTCCGTCTCCCCGTGTTGTCTCTGCAGCAGCTTCACTCTTCAGCCACTCTTCTTCAGCCGTGGAAGTAACTCACTCGGTTACTTTGTTGTTGACAATAGATGACAATCTTTATTCAAGCAAATTGCACATGCTTTGGCACACGTGTGCAATTGTCTCCCAGTTTGCACAATAACTAATCACACCTGATGAGTTTGATATGCACAAAGTTTTCACAAACGCTTTCATTATGTGAGCCAACACATGCAATGTATTTATATTAGAGCTGTGAAAAATAATGCGTTAACGCATTATGATTAAATTGCAGGATTAATTAGTTAATTTTTTTAACGCATGCGCAGAATGAGCTTCCAATATACCTATTTAACTATTTCCGCTCTAATGCAGTCAGACGTAGATGTCAGATGTTCACTCGGGAAGAAGTTGACGTTTCACCAGCACAACCAGCCTTAACATCTCAACGCGAAGCATGTTGGTCGGCGAGGGGAATTCAAGAGGAATGTGTCAAACCAGCCTCACTGAACAACGTAGACCCCTCACTAAGTCTGCCTGTGACAAGCTGAGCAGCACAGTTGCGGAATTAATATTGTTGAGGGTGAGGGGTTCACCAAAGTTTTGCGAGTGGCAACGAGGGACCCGAGCATCAAAGCACCGCAAAGACACACAATCATGACAAATCCACCAACTGTATAAAGCTGGAAAGAACAAAACGGAAAATGACTTGGCTGCTACGGATCATGTGGCGCTGACAGAGGATCACTGGACTTCTTTGAGTAATGAGAATTACCAGGTGACCAGACGTCCTCTTTTTCCCGGACATGTCCTCTTTTCGAGACCTAAAAAATGCTTCCGGCAGGGATTCTAAAAGCGTCTGGGATTTTGCCTCGTTGGATATTTGTCTTTCTCTGAGTCTTTCACAAACTAGTAATTGCACCCTTACAAGTTTTGAAACGGTATCTTACGTTCATCTTCTAACGCGAGCTCTGACGGTAGAGAGAACTGTCATTGGTCGACCGATCTCAGGGTTGCCAGATGCAGGATAATTATCCTCCAAATATAACCATGTTGAGCCTTTGGTACGATACTACGCCATCACCAATCTGGCAACACTGAGCACCTCGTCACCTCCACTTGCGTCGAATATCCTGTTACGCTCTAAAGAAACTAGTTCAGCGACAAACTTTTTTTTTGGTAGTTTAGCACGACTCATTCTTTACTATGAGCTAAAGATCGTGTAGATGCACGACTGTGGAGCGGGATGAAACGATAACGGGGTTCACCTCACGGCCTGTAGTTGCATTGTTTACAACAGCACGCCAATGTATAAATGACAATGTATATATCTGTTTTTTATCATAAATCATTATGTTTTTACACAAATATACAGAGAATATCGGTAGTATGGGATTAATCATGATTAATCCGATTAGAATTTGTAATCATTTCACAGCCCTAATTTGAATTCTGTAAGTATCTATGACTTGGTGCTGCGTACAGTTAGGAGGTACAATTTGTTTTAGTTTTTTACCGAACTTTTTTTTATTGTTAAAGTTTTTTTGTTGTTTTTGCATGGACGCATACGACTTTACATGAAAGAAACACTTTGCCTCACCCAGCACAGTACTTGTCAACGCACGCTGAGGTTAGACAGGATTCACCCGTTTTCTTAAGTAACCTAGTCTCAATTTAGCGTCTTTATTCATAACAATAGTAACATTCAGCAGGAAAAGTCTCTCAACCGCTCCCCTCTGACCGTCTTTTCTTCCAGAGCAGTTCTGCCTCCCCCATCGTATCTTCTATCCGGTAAAAACAAGCGGGCCGGTGTGTGTGTGTGACTACCACTTCAGTGACGAGGGCCTGTCAGAGGTGACTGACAGGCTGAAGGAGATGCTGGACATCGACGCAACCGAGAAAGACCTGGATACCAGGCAGGAAACGCCTGCTGAAGTCCGAGAGAGAGAGGCTGCAGCTGGTAGGAAGAGTGTGTCCAGTGTCTACTATTTACCATGTAGTTCATCATTTCTGTTCAGAAGTAGGATTTTCACACCAGATCATTTTCATTTAGAGCACATTGGGATAAAAGCATAGATCGTATATAAGAAGTGGACTTCTTCACCCTGACGTCACACAATAGTTTGTAAACTGCTGTTGTGAAGCCTTGAGTTTGACATTCTTGCCGTCGCCGTCTTGTTTTTTTTAAACCTGCAGTGACACTAGAGGCCGAAGCTAATACAACAGAAGGCTGAATAAGACATTTTTAGGTGACCAAAATGTTGCATTTAACCTATATGAAGTGAAAACACACTGTAGAAGGATGAGAGCTGGTAAAACCCCCAAAGTGGACCACACTGTGGTAGCTACCTGTCAATCACAATAAGCCCACCCTAAAGTATATGTTTAGCGTTGTTTCTGGCCATGAAAAGATGGATCATTACCTTAGTTATGAGTATCCAGAAAAATTCCATCCAAAGTCCAACTCAAACTGACATGAACTCTCAGCGTTTCCACAGCTGAGCAGTGTGTTTGTACAATACAAGCTGACAGTGAAGAAAAGCTGTCTTGACCAGCTGTATGTATGCAAAGCTGTTGAAATTAGGTTCTCACACTTCGTTTAAAGGAATTCTCTGATTTCCATTCTTAACCTGAATTTTCCCCAATAAATTTGGGTTTCTGAGATTTTAAAAGCAGTTTGTGAAACGGTGTGTTGTGCGTTTCCAGAGCCCAGCGTGGAAACCATTGAAGCACAGGAGCCCAAGAGGAACAGCTACATTGGTAAAAGCCTACAACCTTATAGCGTCACCACAACGTAGTAAATACTCCTAGACCTTGTGCCACCTCTTTACAACATGGTTAACTCATGCTTATCACAAAGTACAAATCGACCAGGCAATATTATTGGTTCTCACAAGCAAATGGTGCACATACTTGTGTAATGTGTTGTTTGTTCCCCGCCTCTTTTCCCAGCATGCCCTGTGCAGGGAGTTGCTTTCACGCGTTAGATTGTGTTTGGCGTGGTTTCTCAGAACGTCATTCTCATCACTGCTCTAACATAGTTAATCTACTATAATAGACCGGTCACATTAAATACTTTTTAAATGTGTTACAAATTAACAATTACAGGTATGGTATGAGTGTCCTAATTGTCCTCTCTGTTTAGGTGTTGCCATGGCTACAGCTGCTGCACTTCTTGCCACTGCTGCCTCGATGCTCTATCTCAATGACGATTGATACCCACAGATATGCACACGCATAATAAAACTAACATTTCTACAAGGTGTCTGTTGAATCAGAAAATTCAAATTGGGGATCATGAATGTGGTGAAGCCTGACCCGTGTGGCTTGGAAAGTGGTAGGAGGCAGACACGCAATACTTAGTCCAGAAACCCAAAGGTGTTTATTGTTCATTAGTAGCTATGCTACACAGGTAACCAAACATAACTATATAAACACTTAAAAGAAACAAAACAAACAACTAACTGAATAAATCCGACTCAGTGTTACGTAACTTATATTAACTGACCATAACCTCACATCAAAGGTCTTCCTTCCTGTAACATCCAATGGCATCTTTTTAAATACTGCTCTCAATCAACAAGATCTGGTTTGCACCATAAGTGCAGGTGAAATCATTTACTTCTTTACACATGTTAAGTTACAAAGCTATACTTCAAATATTCACTTCAGATAGAAACACTTTTAAATACTCCTAACATAGGGTATACCTTGCAAACATGCATAACAAATCCAAATCAGCCTAAATACATACTTTTACATAATCGACCTACCTTAGACTAACCCCATGATGCCACAGCTGACACCATTCAGTGTATAACAGAGGAAATGGCTGGGTGCCTCCTTCTTCAGACTCTGAAACACATGGTGTGTATAGTAAGTAACACAAGATATGATAAAGAAATGAAATGCCACATCGAATCACTCAATAAATATGGCAAGTGGTAAGTTCTCACCCACTCTGTCACAATGTTCTTGTTTTTCGTGAGCTACTCTACATTTGTATATACATTTTGTATATAAACAAGGTTTTTATCAATTCTGGACCAATTTAAAAAAATAATTAAATTTAAAAAAATCTGTTGCCCTCAATATTCACAAAAATATGGGGAAATAGGTTCCAGGTTTTAAAAATACACACATTTGTAGGTAAGTTCAGATCACGTGACGTAAATTGTAACCATTACAGCGTTAAATAAACAGTGTTACATCTGAGTAATGTTTAGGGTTTGTGGAGCTTCATGGTTTAATAACAATGTGTGAACTTGCGGGGGCTTAAAGAATAACTTAACAACCCATGAAAATCTTTTTGGCTGACTTTTGTTGCCCTGGCCCTCCAGTCTAGCCATCACATTAACATAGTTTGAGATTAGCCTGCCTTTGTTCCTGTAGAACAAGTTCCTAATCAGAACAGGTAGGTGCAGAGGAAAGTCAACCAGCTGTCCAACAAGAGCTACCTCCTCAGTTGTAACAGCTGTTGTGGTTTCTTTGAAATGGTTTAGGTTGCATGTGCAAGTCATTCGGGTACTTTACAGTTCCTTAGCCATCTGTGTCTGCTGGGCCGACTGTAGAATTCAACTGCTTTCTCACTTTCTGTACAGAGTTATCAGACATTAAGTTTGATCATTTTTACACGTCATCATTGGAAACACACTGGTGAATATAATAAAATTAATGATGGCTGAATTCTAGCGGTGTAAAGAACTACAGTGACCAGTGAGATCCCCTTCACAGTGGACCACGGATTAATTATCGAGTTAAACCATCATAGTGTGAAATTAAATTTTACTGACCGTTTTCAACCATGACATCAATGGTGGGTGTTGTTACAGGGACACTTAAGCAGGTTTCAGACCACACCCTATTTTAATGGCAAATTTATAAAAGAAAAAAAAACCTTCATTAGGTCCCTCCCCAGACTGGCCAATCATAGCGTAGTTATCAGGGCATGACAAATGTATCCATTGTTTCTGACCTTTTTTTTTCAGGATGGTTCTGTTGTTTTTCGTGCTAGTGTTGGTACGACGTCGACCTGACGCAGAAGCATGAACTAGGCTTAATGGTCATACTACGTTTCTGCGTTAACCTACTGGGCAGCCACAGCCTGCGTGAATAGTGCGGCACTTCAGCGCTAAGGACCTCAAGGTATCCATAAATTACAAGGACCTCTCGGTATTCATATATTACAATGACTTCTAGGTATGCATAAATTACAAAGGACCTCTAGGTATCCGTACATTACAAGTACCTCTAGGTATGCACACATTACAAGTACCTCTAGGTATCTATACGGCAACAACAGCAGCTCCTCCTACTCTTCCATAATTAGTGTCCAGCCATGGTGTTGTGAACTATTGAATTACATCCTTTCACCCTTTCAAATGAATAAAGGACTGCCTGACAAAGGATTTGAAACCCTCGGGTCTAAATAAAAATGAAATGACATGCTATATATAACCATCCACCGCAGGGTGGCATATGCCTCCATAGTAAGCGATCGCCAAAATAAAAAAGCAAGAGTTTCCGCAACCTTTAGGCACTGTCCATTTGGCCTAGTAAAAGATACAAAAGAAGAAAGAGTTGTTATGTCACGGCACACACATTTCTGCCAAGGTTGTAGAATTCTACATGTAATTTATTGTGATGGACCATCTTTGTAACCAATAACTTACCAACCTTCATATTGTTAAGGATATTTAATAATGTAACAGACCGTGCTAGCTGCTGAGCTGCACCCACCCCCAGCCTCTGTCCGGCCAGCTGCAAGTCCACACACACATGTGACAAACGCTTCTCCACCTGACGACTGTGAAAGAGTCTTGGCAGTGAGGGAGGTCTGGCAGAGAAACTGCGACGGTCTGCCCTGCACATGTGTGATGGTGTGCTACAGAGGGGGTGGAAAGAGCCTGCGACTGGAGAGACACAGTGGCAAGTGGTTGTACCCAGGGCTCTGAGAGAGACAGTGCTCCGAGCAATGCATGGAGTGCCGGGATATGGTCACTTCGGGGTTACTAAAACCCTCCGCCGACTCCGACCAGGGTTCTTCTGGGGCCAACATAGGTGGGATGTGGACGACTACTGTCGCCGCTGCGACAGCTGCACTGCAAGAAAAGGCCCTGCGGACAGATCTCATGCCCAGCTCCAACAGTTTCCGGCTGGGTGCCCCATGGAGAGGGTGGGGATTGATGTTCTTGGGCCGTTCCCTCACTCAGAGAGAGGTAACCGTTACATCCTCACTGTCATAGACTATTTTACTAATTGGCCCGAGGCTTACTGCCTGCCAAGCCAGGAGGTGGAAACGATTGTGGATGCTCTGGTGGGCGGAATGTTTAGCAGATTTGGGGCCCCTGAAGTCATCCACACAGATCAAGACAGAAACTTTGAGTCTTGTGTCTTTGCTGCCATGTGTGACAAACTGGGCTCCCACAAGACCCGCACAACACCCTTCCATCCACAGAGCGATGGGCTGGTTGAAAGATTCAACCGCATGCTGGCACAGCAGCTGGACATAGTGACGGCTAAACACCAACGTGACTGGGATGATCATGTGCCTCTTGTGTTGATGGCTTAGAGGTCTGCTGTGCAGGACTCCACTTCCTGTTCTCCTGCCCTTCTTATGCTCAGCAGAGAAATCTGGACGCCAGCAGAGATGATGATGGGGAAACCTCCTGACGCTCCTGCCGGCCCCCCGGAGCTCGACTATGCTCGGAAACTCTCGGACAGCTTGGAGTCGGCCCACGAGTTTGCCAGGAACCAGCTGCGCAGTGTGGGTGCAAGGCAAAAGAGGAACCACGACGTGCACATCAGATGGCGACATTTTGAAGTCGGCGAGCTGGTCTGGGTATATAGCCCGCAGAGAAAGAAAGGCAGGTGCCCAAAGCTCGATAGTGAATGGCTGGGGCCCTGCAGAGTCCTGGAGAGAATTGGGGAAGTGGTATACAGGGTCCAGCTGCCACCACACGGAAGGAAGGTCGCTCTGCACAGAGACAGGCTGGCCCCCTAACGAAGCACAGGCACCCCACCAGGACAAGAGCTTGGGACACAGGGAACCCTGGACTCAGTCCGGATGACCCCCCAAACTTTTTCCAATGGGCCCAGTCTTTCGGCCGTGCCTTCACCGGTTGGTCTTGGTGCCCCTGACCTTGCCCCTTCCTTGCCATCCCCTGGCCTCAGTGTCCCCTCAACCTTTTCCCTTCTCCCCAAGGCCGATGGCAGCCTCAGAGGAACCCCCAGGGCACCTGAGAGATTTTGTTTGCCCCCTCAGGGGCGAGGGACTTTGTGGGGGGAGGGTAGTGTAATGGATTCAGGACATGTAATGTTATGGTCTCAATGTTAATTGTTAGTTACTAGTTCGGGAGGTAAGTGAATGTCATGTAAGCTGTGTTGCTGTGTAAGCTGTCACTCAAAGTATGTACCTATGACCGTCCCTGTGATTGACAGAGCGAGTGAGGGAGGGGGATTAGTGTGTGTGTTGCGGTCCGGGGAAGAGGACGACAGACAGCGAACCTGAAGCTCGTTGCGAGGTTTTCAGTGTGTTTTCCTGTTGTTTTGGCGTAGGCTAGGGCCAACAGTAGCCTGTTCTGTGTTCTACAATAAAGCATCCAATAAGCCAGACAACGTCTCGCAACTTCCTGACGCAGGGTCACTACAATAATATTCTGAAAGGCTAACATTAGCTCTTTCTCTCTATTATTGTCAGGATTTGGCAGTAAACAGCAATTTCCTTTTTTAACATCAAGTCTTATACTGGTACTTGTTACTGTGTCAGTAAAGCAAGTTAGCATTTGTACTTGGTTAGCTAGCGTGAGCCTGCAACATGTCTTTTGAGACGTCCTATATTAACTACGAGATAAAACCGTTAACGTTAGAAGAAAATGATTCCTTGTGAAGGTGCTAAAGAAACAGACAGCGAGCAGCCGTGTTGGTGAGTGACAGCACATTTTACAACCCCTTTGGCGGAATCGCTGTCATGCTAGCTAATAATACTGGCGAGGTGACTAGTAAATCCCTGAGGCTAACTGCAGACATACATAAAATTACAAAATTATATATATATACGTATATATACATACATATATATACATATACACATATATATACACATACATATATATATACATATATATATATATATACATATACACATACATATATATATACATACACATATACACATACATATATATATACATACAAATATACATATATATATATACATACATACATATATACATATATACATACATATATACATATATACATACATACATACATATATACATATATACATACATATATATACATATATACATACATATATACATATATACATATATATATACATACATATATACATATATATATACATATATACATATATATATACATACATATATACATATATATATACACATATATACATATATATACATACATATATACATATATATATATACACATACATATATATATATATATATATATATACATATATATACATACATATATATATATATATATAAATATATACATATATATACATACATATACATACATATATATAAATATATACACATATATACATACATACATATATACATATATATATATAAATATATACACATATATACATACATATATATAAATATATACATATATATATATAAATATATACATATATATATATATATATATATAAATATATACATATATATATATATATATAAATATATACATATATATATATATATATATATATATAAATATATACATATATATATATATAAATATATACATATATACATATATATATAAATATATACATATATATATATATATATATAAATATATACATATATATATATATATATAAATATATACATATATATATATATATATAAATATATACATATATATATATATAAATATATACATATATATATATATATAAATATATACATATATATAAATATATACATATATATATATAAATATATACATATATATAAATATATACATATATATATATAAATATATACATATATATATACATATATATATACATATATATATATACATATAAATATATACATATATATACATACATATATATACACATATATATATACACACATATATATATACACACATATATATATACACACATATATATATATATATATAGTTGCATCTCTTCCTTACATACAAGGTAGGGAAAAGTGAAGGAGTTTGAAGTCAAATTTTAAAACTTAAATGCATACACGAGGTTGGAGTTTGAACCTTACAGGTTACTGTGGTTATTGTTTGATCTGTCTAGAGGCATGCCTGGCATCCAGCTGTGCTGAACTTTCACCCCTTCGAGAGCAATAGCATTCTGTCAATCAACCTTAACAGATTTGTCGGGGGAAAGACAACATTATCTCCCTTTCACCGGTCAACTGTTGTTGAACTGTAAGTGAGAGGAGTGGGCCTGATAAGGACGATCAGCTTTACTTTCAGGACACGGCTTTACGTTGGAGCAGAGCAGTCCCTGACAGTGCTTCGGACCTCTGATCCGAAGCATAAAGCAACAAGAGCCTCCAGAAGATCTTCAGAAAGCTTTGAATCCTCCAAAATAAGACGAATCATGTTGAGTAAAGACCTTCCAGACATCGAGGTAAATTATTGTGTGTGTATTTGTGTCTCGTTTTACCTCAACTGTTAACCGTAATACTGCATATCTGCTGGGAAATAACCTTGTGATTGTAGGGGAGGCTGGAAACGGTTGCGTTACCTCTCTGCTAATTGTATATGACATATCTTACACAATAGTATTTCAAATGGAAGTAGTCAGATGTGGCAACTGACCCTTGCAACATCACAATCAGGGACATATCAAAAATATACACACAATTTCATTAACATGCTTTTTTTTCTTTAAAAGTGTTATAAGTAATGTTTTACAATAATAGTATCGTGTTATTTAAAGAATTATTAATATTTACCACATAACTTAAGTATAAATAACACAGGCCTGCCATGAGTCAATGTATAGATGTTACAGATACCAGTGCTTCTGTCTGTGGTCTGCACCTGTTTGAGAATATCATGGTAGCACAAAGTCATGAATTAATTGTTCATCAATTTAATAACCTTTACACAAGTGTACAAATAAGTACAGATAAGACACTTTTTATTTAGGTATGGGGTTTAGCCTCCCCCACTTTAGGCTGAACACTAATCTGAGGCCTCATTGCCTTTTGAAAACTCCTAAAGCCTCACATTACTTGCCAAAACATCACAGTTTGATCAAAAAGTACAGACAGACAGACGAGACAAGGACAGACAAGGTCAGACAAGACAGACGAAATTCAGCTCACTCACAAAGAATACAACTCAGCCAGAAAAACAGTTGTATCATATTGTCTGAGGCTCTAGAGGCAGTTTTTCAAAGCTAATTTAAAAAAAATAAAATTTAAAAAAAACCCTGTAATGTCATAAAGGTGACCTCGGTTAGGCTTAAAGCTAATTAAACAGAAAGCCTGTTACAAACTGGATGTGTGCGGTTGGAAAGAAGCAGGGATTTAAAAGGCAGAAAGGGAAAACAAAAGAAAAATTTAAGTTGCATTATGGGAAATTTTAGGATCCGGTATCAAGGGAATAAAAAGTTTAGATATCTCAGCCTCTGAATGGGAGCAGTTGACTACTTTGAAATAAACTGAAATGCCTAAGAAAATACCTAAAAAGTCCTTTTAACATAATTTTAGCAAATTGCATACAGCACACTGTTATGTTCCAAGCTCGGTGGGTAATATGTGTGAAGCTGTAAAGCTAACTAATGTTTAAAGGAACGAGAGGCAGAGGCAATAGGGAACGATCACTTCCTGTTAGTGACCACTCTATTGCCAATAAACAAATAGAGTTGTCAAATATCAGTAATTCTTGACAGGTTGAACATTCAAAACTGACCTTGGACCTGTACAGTCTAAAACGCACCACTAAGATAAACAGCAGGACCTGCATACACTTGTCACACTGTTTTTTCTTAACCCTATGAACCCCAATATACATTGTGCAGCACAACAGTTATATTGCCATGAAGCATTATAAAGTGTTACATAAAGTTACATTTTATTGGTAATTTACAATGGAATTTACAGCATTTTTCCAGGTGCCCAATGCTGGGGAGGAATGAGGCTCCACACACTATACAAGTGAAACTACCGACCTTTTTAGAACATCTACTCATAGCCTCTCTTGGCCTGTCCTCTCGGCTCTGTGCAAACAGCCTGCAGTTCAGCAGCCCGTAGTTCAGTCACAGTGTCACTGAGTGTTTGTCACGTGACTGTTGGTCTATGCTGAGTTATGTGATACAAGTATTGATAGTCAGAAAAGGAAACGAAGTAAAGGCAAAGGGCCGTGGGTTGGGTGTGAAACCCTGATTGTTTTGTACAGTAACTCCACACAGCAATGTCAAAGATAATGGCTACTTTATCGACACAGGAAACCCAAGGGTGGCACTGGAGCGCTTGATTGGAACACAAACAATCTGGCAGAGGACAAGTGCAAGTGAGGGGACTTAAGTAGTGAGGGACTAACGAGGGAATGAGCGACAGGTGACGGGCATGAGGACCAGGTGAAGGGAATGAGGGCTAATGAGGAGGTAGTGACCGACAGAGTGAAGGGGGTGTGGAGCAGGATCTGAAATGACGTGGGGTAATTAGTGACGAACACAAACACACAGAATTAACAACAATCAGGACGTGGAGCTGAACTGTTACAGTATCCTTACAGAAGTGTGTGCATCGGTTTAATTAGGAACAATTTTGAAGGACACTTGTAGAATAAAGTGAATTTAATGAAATTCATATTTTTTATCTTCAATTTTCATTGTGTTCGTCACACAATGATAGATGGTGTAATTTTACCATTTTGTTTTTCAAGGAAACATGCTTTTAAAACCGTCTTTTTGTGGTTTCAGAGGGTTAAGCAGCCAGTGAGGATAAAAAAAACAATGAATAATTCCACGAATAGTCTTTATATGGCCTTTTATGTGTTCTGTACAATCTGTATGACAGTGATTTGCAGTCAGGTGGGCTTGCACGTGTATAGATGGGGCAATAGTTTCAACTCTATATGTTTTGAAACTGAGATGGGTTGAGCAAACAATAATGTCATAACTGGCAGATAACGTAACAGCTTTACAAATTATTACAAACTTCCCCTACATGGGTTGAAAGTGTAAAGAAACCTGGTTAGAAATTGACAATAAATTGTTAAGATCTGCCTCCTTATCTGACTGGTCGGGTTAAGCTGATCCTATTGAACTACAAGACGTTTGACTTTTCATTTCTTAATTTGTCGTATTTTCTGTTGTAACAAGACATCATATATACCTTCATCTCTGCTCTTATGTATTCATAGAACAGTCTGCTGTAAGCTCAGTCCACTGACCGCCATTATCTTATCATTTTGACCCCAACCATCCAAGAAAGCAAGCAAACTTCCTAGAACTCTTCATAGTTTCAGTGGTTTCGTCTGCTGTGTGTGTGTGTGTGTGTGTGTGTGTGTGTGTGTGTGCATGTGTGTGTGTGTGTGTGTGTGTGTGTGTGTGTGTGTGTGTGTGTGTGTTCTATAAAGACAGATAACAGTAATGGTTTATGAGTAACAGGTTGAAAGCAACATTAAGAGTTTCCTTTTATGATCCACGATTTTAAAGCATTTGGGTTTGCAAAATGATGCAATTTATAAAATTTGGAAACCCTAGTAAAAATGAGCTACGTTTCACATTATTACCGCGCAGGTCTTGGCAAACTTTTAGAAAAGCTTGGAAAAAATGCTGACATTGTACGTCGAACTTTTTTGGTTTCTAAATAAATTTGACAAAAACTTTAACAAACTTTTTCAGGTTGAGTGCTTAATAGTCAAAACAAAGAAACCATGATTCTCTTTGTGTCAGTCAGTCTTAAACATGGGGTACATCCCAAGTCTCTAAATTGTCGTTTCCTCGCTCCTCGCTTGAACCGAAAGTGGTTTTGCGCCGCCATATTGAAGGCCGTCCCAAAGCTCTTATTCGCCTCAGAGGAGCGAGGAGGGAAATCGGAGGAGCCATGATCGAGGTGCCCCGAGCACAGGCTTTCAGGAAGTGTTTTAACGCTCGACATGCCCCTCAATCTTCATCTGTTATTTGATTGGATGCTGCAGCTCAGCGAACTATTTGCTGGAGTTTCATACAAGAGTAAAGACGATCACAGAATAAACTCAAGTTATATATTTTAGTGTTTTCTTATTCACCATCTGGTTAAAATATGTGTTAATTCATTGTACGTCTGAACTAAATAAGGACCACAAATTATTTTCTTCAAAAATTTGATCTGTTGTTTCCCTCAATAACTTTAATTATGTAATTAAAATCAGAGAGCTGGAGAGAGGAAACACTTTTACAAAATGTATGGCGATTTTATAATGTCACAATTAGAATTTCAAAACATACCGACGTAAATAATTAATAAATAAGAGCATTCCGCTGGTTATTGATCCTGAGTATCAGCAGGACACTGAACACAACACAGTATATAAATACTCGACGCAGGTTGTTTAACAGGTAACAGACTATAGAGAAAACATCTCCACCTTGACACAGACGATAACTGTAACTTTATTTATGTAAGTTGTAGTTTAAAACCATTAAATCAACTGAAAACATACAATCATTTTTGATCAATATTTTTATAAGTGTTTTTTTATTGGAATGTTTGCTAAAAACTGTCCGGACCAGAAAACAACTCCATTACTCTGATCAAGTTTACAGACACAAACTCTGTCAGCTGTTAAAGCCGACACACAGCTGATCAGCTGTGTTCAGCTGTCAGTCGGCTGCAGTCATCAGAAACCGACATCACTTCACGGGACGCTTCAGAGGAAAGGACGTCTCATGTCTCTTAAAACATGTTTCCTTGCATCTTCTCTCCTCATTTGGTTTCCTTGCGTCTCTCCATGCATCCCTGGTGTGCGGGACTAAGACGCAAGGAAGGGATACAACTGAAGGAAACGGGGATGCATTTTAGAGACTTGGGATGCACCCCCAGATGTGATAATGTACTTCCCTTCATTTGGTACAGAGCATCCTGGCTCTGAATCCCAGGGTGAAGACTCATACTCAGGTCATGTCCACGGCGAACAAGAAGAAAGAAAAGAAACACTGGAAGAGAAACCCAGAAAAGAATTGTGATGTAAGATACACACACACGCACACGCACACAACTAGTCGAAAGTATTTATTCAATATTGGCTTCTTATGCCCCTATTTTTTCTCTCTCTTCTTTTCACTGCTTCCTACCCAATTTTCATCGCTCTATGTCCTCCTCTCTTCAGTCTTGTGTGAAGTTGGAGAACAACTTTGACGACATCAAACACACCACGCTGAGCGAGCGCGGCGCTCTACGGGAAGCACTGAGGTGAGAATGAAATACTTTTAACTAACATCCAATCTCACAAACTCACTCTCATTTAGCAGACTAATGATTCTCCACAAGGATGAGCAGTTTGGTCATCAGTTCCTCCACCTAAAGGTAAATAAGATAATAGCACATCAGTTTAAACCTGCAGATGAGGACGCATTGGTGTTGCCTCCTATAGGCAAAAAGACTGCAGTTTTACCACCTGTGCCGCCTGCAGGCAATGATCCGAGGGATGCTCTGTCGATTCGTCCCCCAATTTGGTCAGAATTAAAAGATGTATATGTAACAATACTATATATACCTATTGGATGGATTGCAGAAAATGTTCCTCTGACATTTATGATTCCGATTGATGATGGTAAGATTTTATTTTCATTATGGTCATTTGGTCAACATTTTAGTTTTCAGTGAAATACATCTTCAGCTATTGGATGCATGAGCTCTGGTTCACACATTCATGTCTCCCTCAAGATGAATTGTAATCACTGATATGTTCCTTTGACTCTTTCCTCTTGCAGTAACTCTTGCTTTTACAGCATTGTCCTTTATGACCAAACACCTGCAAACCCCTTGATTGCGAGCATGTTAGCATGCTGACGTCAGCATTTAACTCAACGCATCGCTAACAAAGTGGATGTTGTTGACTTCACATTAGTGTGATGCTTGGTGCTTTCTTAAACAACAACAACAACAACAACTGTCAAATTAAAGTAAAATCTGTCTTTAGGTGTCTAAAATGTGCGGATGCGCCCTGCCAGAAGAGCTGCCCTACTAACCTGGACATAAAGTCTTTTATTACTAGCATCTCTAATAAGGTAATGCAAAATATATACACACAGTATGCATGCACAAAGTCATTTTTGAATGCCAGTTCCATGCTGTGGAAGATGTCTCCAAACAAGATGCTAAAGAACAAACAATGAATGACGGATTCTAACGTCATGATTTTATTGTTATTGTCTGTGTACTAGAACTACTATGGGTCAGCGCGGGCCATCCTTTCTGACAACCCCCTGGGTTTGACCTGTGGAATGGTGTGTCCCACGTCGGAGCTGTGTGTGGGGGGCTGCAACTTATATGCTTCTGAAGAGGGACCCATTAACATTGGGGGGCTTCAGCAGTTTGCTACAGAGGTACAACATTTTAAAGCTGTCAAGTTTTCTGCATAAAACCATCAGCAGACGTAACCTTAGAGTCTGAAAAGCAAAGTGCAGAACCTTCATTCAAATGAAAATGAAATCCATAAATAAGTTTGTTTGACCCATCCGTCCTCCAACACGGACTTTGCCACTCTTTATACTACGTCATCTGACAAACCTCCTCTCCCATCAAAATGATTACAGCCACTAGAGGTGTTAATAAATGTAGCCTAATAATACATGTAAAAAGGGTTTGTTATAATTTGCTTGTGCAAAAGACAATGGGGATGCTTTTTGGGGGGAGGATATCCTCAAATTAGGCATCATCACTTCATTGCCAATTGTGGCCAAAGTGGCCACTGTTCAGCAAAAGCTACATAGGCTCGCTTTAAAGTCAGTCGTTTCTAGTGTTACAGTACGAACAGTATGATAATTGGTTTGATAAGTGTATTATTCTAAATATGGGGGTGTGTCATTTTCTTCCCAGGTATTTAGCAAGATGGGCATCCCTCAGATCAGGAATCCTGAACTCCCGGCAGCCAATGAGATGCCAGAGTCTTACCACTCCCCTATAGCTCTGATTGGTTGTGGCCCATCGTCAGTCAGCTGTGCCTCCTTCCTGGCCCGTCTTGGATATGATAATCTTACCATATTTGAGAAACAGAAGTATATTGGAGGGCTGAGGTAATGAATCATGTGTGATGTATGTGTATGTATGTGTGAGTGAATTCAGACCTGTTTAAAATAATCTCAACCAGAAAGCAAGCTAGACTCACTGACACTGCTTGGAAGGAGAATTAGACAATGTCAAACAAGGCAGAAAAAGAAAATGTGTTTTCCTCCATGCAGCACATCAGAGATCCCTCAGTTCCGGCTTCCCTATGAGGTGGTCCAGTTTGAAATAGAACTGATGAAGGACTTGGGAGTGAAGGTGTGACTCGTAGAAACTCTTTTTATACACACATATTTTGTATGTGCCTTTAGCGTCCATTCTGTAAAATGATGACATTTCTTAATAATCTTAATGGAGTCAGTGTGAACTAAGATTATGATACCAAACCGTTAAAATATATTGTCAGTCCTATATTGAATAAAAAATAGACAAAGATAAAATAATTAGAGTTGACTCGTGATTTTGGATATTTCTGAACATTAATGTAATGATGATCATTTTGATTCCGACACAGTGTTGTTAAATATGTGTTTGTGTTTATGTCAGGTGGTGTGTGAGAAGGGTCTAGGTGTTGATGAAATGACGTTGACGTCCCTAAAAGAGGAAGGATTTAAGGCTGTTTTCATTGGGATTGGTGAGTGGTCTTCTTTGCGTTTGACCCAATGGATGTGCATTTTAAACATTCATCTATTGGGTTTTTACTAAACTCTACTGGGGTCTTGTTCACAAGTGAGGGTAAGGTGGAGATCGACAGGCGGATCGGTGTGTCTGTAGCGTTAAAACAGGCGCTGCACCGGTCCGTCTTGGTAAAGAAGGAGCTGAGCCGGAACTCGAAGGTCTCCATTTATTGGTTGGTCTACGTTCCAACCCTCACCTAATGTCACAAACTCTGGGCGACCGAAAGAACGAGGTCGCAGATACAAGTGTCCAAAATGAGCTTCCTCCAATGGGTGGCCGGGCTCAACCTTAGAGATAGGGTAAGGAGCTCGAACTTCAGGAGGGAGCTCGGAGTCGAGCTGCTACTCAAAAGGAGTCAGCGGAAGTGGTTAGGGGGTCTAATCAGAATGCCTCCTGGACGCTTCCATTAGAGGTTTTCCAGGCATGTCCAACTGTTAGGAGGCCCCGGGGGAAGACCCAGGACACACTGGAGGGATTACATCTCCCGGCTGGCCTGGGAACGCATTGGGGCCCCCCAGGATGAGCTGGGGGTATTACGAGTGAGAGGGAAGCCTGGGTCGGCCTGCTGGGCATGCTGCCACCGCGACCCAACCCGGATAAGCGAATGAAAATTAATGGATGGATGGATCTAATGGGTTTTTACACCTTTTAATCCATCCAACCGTTGCACACATACTGTGTGGAATGTCTGGACTGCTCAACTGACAATCATATATGTTCAAACGGTTTGACTCTTTTTCATCCAATGTATCTGTGTGTCTCCAGGTCTTCCTCAGGCCAACAGAGCTCATATCTTCCAGGGTTTAACTATGGACCAAGGCTTCTTCACGTCGAAAGACTTTCTGCCCATGGTGGCCTCTGCCAGCAAGAAAGGTACTGTGGTGAACAAACACACATCACTGTACTTCTATCTTTGTGAGGACCCTCATCTACATAATGCATTCCCTAGCTCCTTACCCCAGCCTTAACCATCATAACTTAAGAGCTGACTCCAACCTTTAGCCTGAACCTATTTCTAGCCTGAACCTTGAAAGCACATCCTCACCCTCAAACAGGCCTATGAGGATGTGAGGAATTGGCTATAATGTCCTCACTTTCCAAAAATGTACAAAAAAGTACAAGAACACATATACATAAAGCATGAACGTAAGATACATTGACCATTTAGAGGAAATATACAACACACACAACTTAACTAACAAACATGTGGGTATAATGAGGAACAGGTAGTGTTGAAAAATAAAAGGTGAAAGGCAAATTTGCGTGTCAGTAACTGTCTCACATTACCATGTCTGTCTCCGTCTCACTCTGTCTAGGTATGTGTCATTGTCGCTCCTCTCTGCCAGAGTTAAGAGGTATAGTGATAGTTTTGGGGGCTGGCGACACCGCATTTGACTGCGCCACCTCGGCTCTTCGCTGCGGAGCCAAGAGAGTCTATGTCTGCTTCAGGAAGGGATTCACTAACATCAGGGCTGTTCCCGAGGAGGTACAAATGAGGGATGGATGGATGGATGGATGGATGGATGGATGGATGGATATATCTATATATATGCAGATACAAAGATAAAGAATGCTAAACATATGTTTGTCTTTCCCTGTCAGATGGAGTTGGCTAAGGAGGAGCAGTGTGAGTTCTTACCCTTCCTGTCTCCTCGTGAGGTCATAATGAAGAACGGTCGGGTTGCCGGGTTACAGTTCTGTCGCACCGAGAAGACTGAGGAAGGTGATTGGCTGGAAGATGAAGATCAAGTGGTCAGGCTGAAGGCTGATTACATCATCAGTGCCTTTGGGTCCATGCTCAACGAGCCGCAAGGTAATTGACCATCAGCTGGACTAGCTGACTAACAATCAGCCTCTTTGCTTGTTTTTGTATTTTCAAATGTATTGCATTTGTATTTTGATAAATATACTACAATTATTATGGGTATTTGAAGGCTAATTTTTACTACAGCTGATTTGCATATCATCTGAACTTAAATGATTTTTTTAAGGAAAAAACGACTAGGAAAAAGGTCCCAAAAATGTTTTAAATATATAGTTGCATCGTTACATAACAGCTTTGAGATTGTCTGAATTGTAGGAGTTGTTACTGAGTGACGCTGTAGCTAAATGCAGAACAGTAAAGCTACTTGAAGAAACTTACATTTTGCGATTGTTGCACTCCCTGTGGACAAAAGCCATAGTGTTTCCCTGCACCAAACTCCCTTTAGAAAACCTCTCATTTTACTGCAGCGAGGGTCTGATAGTCTGCCCCCACCATCTTGGTTCTGGTTCTCCCCTGCTGAAAGCGACCTGGGTCGGTCCATGCTGGAGACCCCCCTGGAGTCTGAGCTGAAGGCGTTTCTGGTGACCCTACAGGATTAATGGCACCGATGACAGGCATCAAGATTAACTACATAAAAATAGCCAATCTTCTCGCTGATGGTCTCCTTTACTGATAATGTCATCAAGAGGCATCGGTATTAAACTGAGACTGAACCATGACTAGTTTAAAATTCCTCATTGTAACCTTCAGGTCGTGATAACGTGTTTTCATACATAATCAAATCCACCTGATGTGTGTGTTTGTGTGTGTCTGCATGTAGTAAGTGACGCCATGGCTCCTCTGAAGATGAACCGCTGGGGTACTCCAGAGGTAAACACTGACACCATGCAGACCAGTGAGCCATGGGTGTTTGCAGGAGGAGACATCGCTGGTTTGGCAAACACCACAGTGGAATCGGTGAACGATGGCAAACAGGCCTCATGGCACATTCACAGATACATGCAGGTAAATTGGTCTCAGCCTGAAGCCTGCACTCCTCCACCCCCCAGTTAGTTACTGAACTAACACATCGGCTGTCACATATTTGTTACGTCTCCCTTCCTCCTGCAGTCTCTGCATGGACAGAGAGTGGACCCAGTGCCGAAGCTGCCGCTGTTCTACAGCGCTATTGATCAGGTGGACATCAGTGTTGAGGTGTGTGGAATAAAGTTTCCCAATCCGTTCGGTCTGGCGTCTGCTCCTCCCACCACCAGCACTGCCATGATCAGGAGAGCGTTTGAGCAAGGATGGGGCTTCGCTCTGACCAAGACGTTTGGACTGAATAAGGTACATGTGTGCGTCTGTCTGTGTCTGTCTGTAGCTTTTGTTGCATGAAATGCTCTACAGGTAATACGTCAGCATTAATGGAAGCACGCATATCCTTGCATGACATGGAGCAGGATTTTGAGTCCATTTCCCGGTGAATCTATGTCTGCAGGATCTGGTGACCAATGTGTCTCCTCGCATTGTGCGCGGCACCACCTCAAGCCACATGTATGGACCGGGTCAGGGCTCCTTCCTCAACATCGAGCTCATCAGCGAGAAGACGGCAGCCTACTGGTGTCAGTCAGTCACAGAGCTGAAGAGGGACTTCCCCAAAAACGTAAGGTTCCCTGTCACATCATGGACAGAGTTCTGACTGTCCTTCTCTGAGAAACATGAGAAGCGTTATTAACACCAGGCAGATGTGTTCTCATTGCAGATCAAGTTATAACTGTCGTGCTGACTGTCTGTGTTTGTTTGAGTGTTAAAGCTAGGGCTGGTAAATCTTGAGAGAAACCAGTGAGAATACGCTACATTTTAAATGGTAAATTGATTTAACATTACATGACATCATGCACACCCATTCATACACTGATGGGAGGAGATAAGGTGCCACCTGCCCATCAGGACTATCTAACATCCACACACCGAAAGCACAGCTACTAGAGCTATTTTGAGTTTAAGGGTCAACATGGACTAGCGAGCCGAGGAACAAACCGCAGATCCTATGATTGAAGGATGTCCCTGCTCACCACTGAGCCACAGTTGTCCAAAAAACTACTCCTTTCCAAGAAAAGGTCCAAAAGTCGCTAAATCTAAGTTGCTATGTCAGCAACACTATCCCATCCCTCCAAAGCCACGCCACCATAAATGACCAACATAAAAGTAAACAACAAACATGACTATTGTTAGTACTCCCGGCTGTTAAGCTAGCATTTAAGCTTCTGGAAGCTGATGGACAGCTCATCCAATTAATACATTTGGGCTGAATTAAATGATTGGATGTGCTTATTACAGTCCTGCGACTGATGTTTTAACTTTTTCGTCAAAGCATTTGAGTAATTGCTGTTGGGATATGATGAAAACAAACCTTCTCCCCGTCGCCCGGCAGGTGGTGATCTCCAGTATAATGTGCAGCTACAACAAGGAAGACTGGACGGAGCTAGCCGTGATGGCACAGGTGAGGAAAACCACAAGCGGTCACAGAATCTATTGTGTAGTTATTGTGTGCACACAGAGGTTGCATGCAAGTGTGGTTCGTGTTGGTCTGAAATGGAACTGTGTGTGTGTTTAGGATTCAGGAGCAGATGCATTAGAGCTCAACCTGTCTTGTCCTCATGGGATGGGCGAGAGAGGCATGGGACTGGCCTGTGGACAGGTACACACACACACACACACACACACACACACAGTACATTTTTTTTACATTTTACATACATTTTAGATTGATTAACTGTGACGAACAAACTATGGTTTAGAGTTGGTCAGATTTGGTCAATAACTATTTGGTGTGAAGGATATTGCTGGAATTTTCATTGAAGAGAACAGAAACAGAAGTAAACAATTGCATTCATCTTTGTTTCATTCAATTTTTGGCATTTATCCTTGAACAGATTAAGGATAAGTATAGGCACACAGATTTACCCATCGTAAAAATACCATTCCTTCAGTTTTTTGCCATATTTTGAAGGATGCCATCAAGTCTAATCTTTAAAAAATTTAGAATTTGATATGCTGGATAATTTGTGTATTATTATTATTATTGACATGTGTCTGTTTGTATGTGTTCGTGTGATTAGGACCCGGTGTTGGTGCGTAACATCTGTCGCTGGGTGCGACAAGCCATTTCCATTCCGTTCTTTGCCAAACTGACACCAAACGTTACCAACATTGTCGACATCGCCAAGGCTGCACACGAAGGTGGAGACACGTCATCGTGCTCATTTCTTCTTTCCTCCCCTTCCTTTCTGCTACGGCTTTTCCTTACATCCAATTATATATATATATATATATATATATATATATATATATATATATATATATATATATATATATATATATATATAGAGAGAGAGAGAGAGAGAGAGAGAGAGAGAGAGAGAGAGAGAGAGAGAGAGAGAGAGAGAGATATCTATATCTATATAGATATAGACATAGATATAGATATATCTATATCTATATAGATATAGATAGATAGATAGATAGATAAATAGATAGATAGATAGATAGATAGATAGAGCAAATAAGGATTTGTGATGAATGTCTATGATTGTTGTTGTTGCGCTGTATAGGTGGAGCAGATGGAGTAACAGCCACCAACACAGTGTCGGGTATGATGGGACTGAAGGCTGACGGCTCCCCCTGGCCGAGTGTTGGAAAGGACCAACGCACCACGTATGGAGGGGTCTCTGGTGAGGAAACGCACCAGCATACAAACATCAACTGTAAAGCTATTATACAAAGATACTTGTAGAGAATACGAGCTCCACCTCTAATACATCTTCAAAAAATTACAGATTAAAAAGAGAAAATGAAAGCAAGGAACTGTGTTTTCTATATTTAGGGGGATCTTTTGACAGAAATTAAATATACTATTCATAAGTATGTTTTCTTTTGTATATAATCATCGGAAAAATTGATACCCACATACCTTTTGCGGACAGTAGCCCGGAACAGACAAACCAAACACTGGTTTCAGAGATGGTACTTTGCATTTTCATAATTCCTTTTAGTCCTATTCAGACCAAAAACCTGTTGTTGTCTAAATTAATATTACAACAACAAATATTTAGAAGATTATCCTGACATTAAAACCAAAATCCCGTGCCAATTTGTCTCCACCTGTTTCACAGATTAAAACATAAATGTATTTAAGGAGATTGGTCTGCCTGAACCTTTTCTTCACCTGTCCTTTAAATCATAAACAGGAGAGAAACAACATGAATCCGATTTAGAAAATGGATCACCAGCTGAGTGGCACTCATATATATACAAACTCAATTTACTGAGGAAAACTGGTGAAGTCCATCTTTAAGGGAAAATAGATGAATACAGATGGACAACGAACACACACCAATAAACATACATACTAGTCTATACAGTGAAGGGAGGGGCTTCTGCCTCATAACCAGGCGGCAACCTCCGGTTCTGCCGAGAGAAGCCGAAGCGGAAGTGTTTTAAAACTTGCATTCTCTCTGATGTCCAGCAGGGGGCAACTCCTGTGGTTGTAGAGAATTACTTTATTTCTCTCTTGATTTAATCCCTCAGTAAACTTTGTAAACATGAATTTGTTTCAATCTCTCTTACTTTGAGTGTGCCGTATACTGTAATCAAACTTTTTACATGTATGATTTGTAAGACAACAGCATTCTCCTAAATGCCCTGGGGCGACACATGACGCACACATGAACAAGCTCTTTATATGAACATCAACAGGTAATGCCATCAGACCCATTGCTCTCAGAGCAGTGTCCGCCATCGCCAGAGCCATTCCTGGTTTCCCAGTTCTGGCCACCGGAGGCATCGACTCCGCAGAGAGTGGACTGCAGTTTCTCCACGCCGGGGCCTCAGTGTTACAGGTGATATATTACTGTGACCCCCACCGGGGTGAGACTGCAAAAGTTTAATAACATATTGAGAAATCGATGAATACATGTTTTGATTTTTTAAAGACTGTAATCAGAATTGCCTGTGGATTACCTTTAATTACTTGTACTGCGTATGTGTTCCTGTTCTCCTACATTGCTGTTTTTTTGTCTAAATATGAATGAATATGAATATTTGTATCTGTATATGTTTTATCCAGTAATGCACTTCTTTCACCCCTGGCATTAAGTCCTAAACAAGCTCAGTTTTTTAAATAATTTATTCATTAAATTTCACAACGCGAGGGTCAGAGGCAGCAGTCTTTGACAAAAATGTACAAATTGCAGTTATTTGAAGCAAAATGAAATCCCACTTTATTTGGTTCTGATGATGTTTTTGTTTGTCTTCCGGTCTCTCAGGTGTGCAGTGCGGTCCAGAACCAGGACTTCACAGTGATTGAGGATTACTGTGTGGGTATGTCAACGTGTTTCTGTATTCATATTCATTGTCATTGGTGAAAATACACATTGGACCCTGAAACAAGGAATGATCCATGATGACGAACACCACTAGATGTATTTTATGATGTCATGAACTGTTTTATTCTCTCAGCGTCGGCGTGAGCCTTGACCGCAGACATTGCATTCTTTGGTTATTTTGTGCGTCCATCCCATTTTCATGAACGTTACATCCGTAGGTTTTTTTTGCCATAATTCCAGAATCATACGCTAGTTTTGACAGTTTCACACAGATGTAGTTATTCTGTGTTATTTGTTGTATCATTATATTATTATATAATATTGTACCTAGCTTAGCTCAACAGGATGTACATGAGGGTGTTTTGAACTGAAGTCTGTATCAATATGACAGATTGAAAACCTCCTCACTTATGTTTGGATTGAGGTCTGAGGAGTTCTGCAAACACACCTTAAGTATGTTCTCCTGATCTAACCACCGACCTGAAGATGATCCTGTCTGTCCAGATGCTTCTGCTTTTGGGTATTTAAACTGCATGACGAGACCCTCGTGGTGGATATGTGTGTTTAGGTCTGAAGACCTTGTTGTACCTGAAGAGCTTGGAGCTGAAGGACTGGGATGGCCAGTCCCCTCCTACAGAGAGACATCAGAAGGGGAAACCAGTTCCCCGACTGGAGGACCTGGTGGGAAAGGTACCACCACTTACTACCAATACGACTAATACAGCATGAGTATATTAATTACATTCGTATATTACTACTGACATTGCCATCATAAGTCTGTGTTTGTGCATGTGTGTGTGTGTGTGTGTAGAGCCTCCCTAGCTTTGGGCCGTACCTCCAGCAGAGGACGGACGCCATCGCAGATTACAAGAAAAAGCTCAGAAACGTAGAAACAGATTTCAAGGATTCTGACGTCAGCCGGGTCAAGACGCCCAAAGGAACTGTCCCTGCGGTCAAGGTGCGACACCCTGTGCACACACACTACTCCTTCAGATGTATTACTGTTGTATTATTGTGCTATGGCCTGTGAAATATGTTTCTAACCATGGATACTTTGTGTGTGTGTGTGTGTGTGTGTGTGTGTGTGTGTGTGTGTGTGTGTGTGTGTGTGTGTTTGTAGGACGTGATAGCTAGAGCGCTGCGCCACATCGGAGCATACCGGGACCTTAGCAACATGGAGCAGGTACACTTCTTTTCTCACATACTATTGCCATGTTATATTTCAATAATTGGACATATTAAGTGAGGTTGTTGCAGCTAAAATTAACAGAAGTCCAAAGATTGTGGGAGGCAATCCCTTTTTTTCCAACATCTTGGCATAACACAAACTTCTCATGATAATTAAAGGCTAAATGAGTGAGGTATTAACGTAGTAATCAAGTATAGACAGCAGAGTAAAGGAAGCCTCGACCAGAGATTACAATACAATTGAATGTCCCTACTTCAAATATTTGCAAGTGAGAAGTTGTATTGTCAAAAGCCTAATATACCCATAATGAATCACTGATTGGGCCAACCAGGAACAGGCCCACGGGCCCAAAGTGTCAGGAAGATCTTTGACTCCTTGACATATGTAATGTAATCCCCACGTATCAACTAGGAAGAGACTCAAAATGGTGGGAGTGCAAAGTGATGACATAGTTTTGCAGGGAGGTATCACATGCAATGTATAATATACTGAACATAACATTTACCTCTGCACCGTAGATTCTTCATATTAGACATGTATAAATCGATCTATTATCTATAACCGCTTTTATTTTTCAGGGAACTGGGTAGACATACATTATATCCAGTTGATACAATTATTTTCAAAAACAAAAAGAAAGAACTTATTTGCTGTTAATGTTAAAACCTCCTCGTTATATCAGGGAACATGTACCTAGACTGCATGTAGGTCATAAGCTCAGGGAGACGCCTTACTGCCTCTCAACAGAGAGAATCACTTCTCTCCGTTGAGATCCTTAACTCTATACAAGAAACTTTATAGAAATATAGAAATGCCTGCAACGCTTAAAGGGACTGAGAAAACCAGTAGTGTTGAGGTGATGAGAGGCCAGGTATAAACAGAAAGGACAAGATCACCTTTTTTGCTCACCTCCACCCGACATTATGATCATATCACCCCGGTCCTCCACAACCTCCACTGGCTCCCCGTTATGTACAGGATAGACTACAAACTGCTACTCATGACCTACAAATCCCTAAACAACCACGCCCCTCCCTACCTTGCTGACCTCCTCCCCCTCCACGCCCCAACCCGTTGCCTCAGGTCCGCCGGTACAACCACTCTAAAGACCATCAGGACTAAGCGCTGGACCTGGGGCGACAGGGCCTTCTCAGCTGCTGCACCCCCCCTCTGGAAAACCCTCCCCATCCAAATCTGTCAGGCTCCCACCCTGCCATCATTCGAACAAGCCCTCAAAACACACCTCTTTCAACTTGCTTTCACCTGATAAACCTCTGCACCTGCCCTCCACTCTGCCCCACGCAGCCTCTTCTGTTTACTTCTCATTATTTCTTTATTACCTTAAATATTTTGTTGTTTGTTTTTGTTTGCTCGTCTTCACGTTCGTGTTCTGTTGCGTCTGTTATTGTCTATTGTGTAAAGCGTCTTTGTGTACTATGAAAAGCGCTAGATAAGTTGAAACTATTATTATTATTTTTTTTAAAAATCTATTTATACCTTTTTTTTTGCTATTTTTTTGTTATTATAATTTTTTACATTTGATTTATTTACCTTTTCTGCTACAATATTGTTTTGTCAAGTATGTTTTTCAATGCTGTGTTTCATATCTATACAGTATATGCCTTCCATGGATAAACAATCAGTGCTGTACGTTTGACACAAAGAAATTCAACGGATGTTCGTTCATATAAAGGCTCAGAGATAATTACTGTGAAATGAATTGACCACATTGATCATAATCATGACCCCCCCACCCATCCCTCTCGTGTGCTCAGGTCCAGGCTGTGATAGATGAAGAGATGTGTATCAATTGTGGAAAGTGTTACATGACATGTAACGACTCTGGATACCAGGTATGTCCGTCCGTCTGTCACACGTCGATAGTTGTCTTTTTCCCTGTGTTGAAGACTCATTCCTCTCGCTTGCTGTCCTCACAGGCAATAACCTTCGACCCAGAGACCCACCTCCCCAGGGTGACGGACAGCTGCACGGGCTGCACTCTCTGCCTCAGCGTCTGTCCCATCATAGACTGCATCAAGATGGTTACCATGACAAAACCCTATGTACCCAAGAGAGGTGTGCCCGTCAGTCCTATGAGCTGAATGGAGAGACAAACCCACACGGGACAACTATTTTATAACGGTAATCAGATATTATTAAGTTGTGTTTCACGATGAGATGTTGCTGCCGCATGAGGTTTGATTAATTTGTTGTGTCCCATGTGTGTCACTTGAAAGAAATCAAAAAGTGATATCAAAATGACATTGTATGTGTTTATCTGCTTGATAGAGAGTAATAGGTTGAGTTCATGAGAAATGACCATTTTAAAAACTGCCAACCTTTTTTAGATCAGGATTCACAATTCATCAAAAATAAATATGTCCATGATTTAATTGTAATTTTGACACAAAAATTCAGTGTGAATTCAGCTTTATTGTTATCCCGCTGTAAACACTTTATGTCTAATGACACAATTTCAAATTAAATGTGCACATATGTACTGAATGTTAATGTATTCATGTAAAAATAAATCTTTGATATGGTCTGTGATTGAAACAAAAGTTTTATGATGGAGCAAAGCAGCTGTACACTGGAGCACAAAACTAACATACACACATTGTATGTACTGTTACATACCTCAACAATCTTGGATTAAATGGAGCGCAAAAGGAATCTCATAGACTTAGTTGTTATATTGTACTGGTCTGTCGGATGTGCCACGATTACAGGAGACAGTGGAATAGTCAGATATTTACCTTGATTAAAAATGCACAATGTCCCTGTGGGGAAATATCTGAATGTAAACTAAATTACATAAATTACATGAATTACATTTCACTGACGCTTTTATCCAGAGCGATTTACATCATAGACACAGCAACGGGGAGCAATTCAGGGTTAAGTGATAAGTGGTCAAAACTGAACACACTGTTTATGTTTTCCATGATAAAATACAGATGGTATTAATGGTACCTGTTCAGAAAAAAGAAAGAAAACAGATTTATATACTATATATGTATGTATGTTAACTTGCTGTTGCTCCAGAGTGCCTGTTATATTGTTCTGATAACATTACTTTGAAATAAAAGCATGCAATACACTTGTTTTCACTTCATTATTGAATTTGGCGCATAATGCAATTAATTGCAGAAAAATCATGTGATTAATCCAATCCATTTATTACAACTGTGTGTGTGTGTGTGTGTGTGTGTGTGTGTGTGTGTGTGTGTGTGTGTGTGTGTGTGTGGTGGGGGGTATATTATATTATACATTACAACATTAAAATGCTGGGCAACACTTGTATTGGAAACTTGTCAAGGTTTACACCATGTAATAAATTACTTTATTAATATTTATTATTATAATTCAGACAGATTTCATAATAATGGCAAGGACTGAAACAGTCACGTGGTTCATTGTGTTTAAGCTCTCTGAGCTGAAGAACAGAATCATTCTAACAGGACATATACGATATATATATATTGGCTATAGCCGCATTAAATGAAGTATTTCATTATGAATCAGTCGGTCTCCCTCCGGAGCGGAAGGTGGCGGTAACGCGCCTGATGTTACTGGTGGCTGTCAAAAGCCATTAAAACACCAGAAGAAGAACGCCCATTTTGCTCACACTGTCAAGGCATCGGATTGTGCTGAATATCAACAGACAGAAGAGGACAAAGAGCTGCAATGGACGGGTAAATGTGTCAATATTACAACTACTGCTTCTCGTTAGTCACCCGCTGCTGTGAAGCTCACATGAACAAAATGTACCGCGACCCGTGCTTTTTATGTAATACATGCTAACGGTTAGCTCAGCCGAGAACCTTTATACTGTATAATGTGAAAAACATGACGCTAACATAAACAGCGGCACTAGTTCCCCACCAAGAAATGTGGCAGTCCAGCGCTGTCTTGCTAGTGGGGAACCCCACTCTGACGTTAGAACATGATTCTAGGGTATGTTCTGCGTATCACCTGTGCCTTCCGACTTCGGCAATGTCACGGCTAGCGTTCAAATTAATGTAGCTGACGTCACCGGTAATCAAATGGCGACTAATGTGGTCAGTTTTGCAATCGTGTAACGAGGTATTAGCCCAGTGTGTCTTATCCGACGTGGTACGCGCACCTGTCAGTTCGGTCCTTTGTCTGGAGCTGGTGCTGCACGCGACCTCCACCGGCTTATTGTAAACAACAATAATCAATATGAGCATGAACTTAACTACCACATTAGTAATAAAGACGTGTGAAATAACATGATCATTTAATACAAAATGGAAAAGGCTGTTTATGTTGTCATATAAATTGCAACGCCACTAAATTCCATAGCTAATTTTCACATTGGCGTGGCGAAGCTTGACATATCTAAGATAAGAATAGTTATGTTTTGCCTCCTTGGTGGTATTAGATGTCTTTGGGATGTATGTATATATGACGTGCATGCACACAATGATGCCAATGCGGGTTAAATACACAACGTGTGGAATCTTTCCGACAAAGGCTTTCTGAAGCAGTGAACCGATGAACTGTTCAATAGCTGCATGAGCTTCTCTGTACATTAAGCACTCTGATATTTAAAAACAATAGTAACATTTCAATGATTTTTTCCCCCAACTTTGTGGAACAGTTTAGGTACTTAATTAAAACAGACATGCTACAACACTCATCCAAGATAACAGCACCAGTCTCTCCGATACTTTTTAATTCAAAGGATGCTTTTTCTTGAGAATTTCAAGTGACATTATTTGCTGTTGTTTTCTTTCTCCCTCCCTCTGCATTCTCTACGTTGACAGTGATGTTGCAGTTGGTGTGAAGGTAAAGCACATCGACTTTTTTACTATTGAACACATTTGCATTTACTAGGTCTTCATGATCTAGTTCACAAACTGGATGTTGTTGAGTTTTCAATATATAGTTTAGGGAGGGTGACTAAGTTTAATATGCTTGCAGTAGTTGGGTAATACATAGTATTAAATCTATTCAAGATAACCTACTGTAAAGAGTTTGGTTATCCTTTGTGTTAAATGACAGATGGTGTGATTTCATTAAGATGAAAGTAAAGCCATCAAAGTCATTTCGTAATGTATTTTATTCCGTAGGCCAGACAGAGAATATACTGTGTCAATGTTTGATGTTTGTGTAGTATTTTGTCACTGCCTATATTTATATTGTATAATATTTATATATTATTATATAGTATATAATATTTATATTTATAATATTTTTGGAATTTGTCAGAAGTTGAGATGTAAATTTAAAGTAAAATGTTTTCTTCTTTTTTTTCCAGAGAGGCTCAGATGAGCTCAACATGTACAGTAGCAGCCCCACCCCTTTGACCGGTAAGCACCAACACCATCACACATGGTGAAAAGTACTGCTATTATTTTAGTAGAAACAAAATATATTGGATGAATAATTTTTCAAATTTTGAGAAAAGATCATCAATAATAAATTTTAATAAAATCATGCGCATTCGCAAAGCTCCTGACCCTGCGATCTGATTCACTATGGCAGAGCACTTTAAGGGATCACTTCAGGATCTTTACTCTTCTCTCAAAGAGGAGAACTTTCCTCACTTCACAAGATGTTCAGGGCACTTGTTCAAGCCAACACAGACTGGACTTTTGTCACTGAGGAAGAAAAACTGAACTGAAAACATAAAAAGCACTTATTGC
Organism: Clinocottus analis; assembly: GCF_023055335.1. Taxonomy (NCBI): domain Eukaryota; kingdom Metazoa; phylum Chordata; class Actinopteri; order Perciformes; family Cottidae; genus Clinocottus; species Clinocottus analis. The sequence continues at coordinate 10,488,792 of NW_027175832.1, forward strand.
TTTTGTATGAAATCAATCAATTGCTGGTCTTTAACATACATTTTTTAGGTAAGCAACAGGCTGAACATGGACAGAAGGAGTGGCTTGTTCCTCACAGGGACCCTTACTACTGAACAGTACCTGTTCATAATATATATATATATATATATATATATATATATATATATATATATATATATATATATATATATATATATATATATTTAAAAAATTTATATATATATATATATATATATATATTTAAAAAATTTATATATATATATATATATATAAATTATGTATGTTAACTTGCTGTTGCTCCGGAGTGCTGTCATATGGTTCTGATAAAGTTACTTTAAAATAAAAGCGTGCAATACACTAGTTTTTACTTCATTATTGATTTTGGCACATAATGCGATTAATCCCAATTAATCGCAGAAAAATCATGCGATTTAATAAGTTCCTTTTTTTTTAAACTTTGCCCAACGCTATATATCACACATGAAAAAGTCCGATTTTTAAAAAAAATGAAGATAACTTTTTTTTTCGTATAATGAAATGTATAGAAAGACAGTCAGTACTCCCATATCTCCAAAGAATAACTAGTATGAGAAGAAAAATGTTGAAAATGTCTTGAGATTTGTTTTTAGGCAAATCAAGAGAGCGCTTCCACCAATTTCAAAATATGAAATGTAATTCAATATTTCAGTTGCCTGCCAAATATGGTGTACAACACGTCAGAATTTCCTAAAACCCAAAGTGATATCACATTTCTTGTTCTGTCTGAAATACCACAAAAAAATAATTACTACCAGACAATTGAGTAGTCGGGGCGAGGAAAGATTTGGCTTTTTTGCTTGAAACATGACTTCAACAATAAATTGAGTATTGAGATCTGTCAAAGGATGTAATTATCCACTTAAAGGCCATTTTCACAGCAGACGTTTTGACTGGTCATAGCAGTAAAAGCGTGTTTAACTAATGACATTAATGACGGCTCCCAGTAAACCGTGACAGCGTGAAAGTGAGCCAGCATGCACAATACCAGGGCCATGGCAATGAAGTAGCTAAATGGAGCTTAGTCATCATCCCTTTTAGTATTTATACTTGTGCTGTGCTCTGACTTCAGCTTTAATTCTAGAGTCATGTTGCCAAATGTTAATTTGTGTTATCTGCGTTTATGTTCAGCGAATGGCAGTGACAGTAAGAAACAGCGACTGGAAGAATCCCCCCCCTCCAGAGTTCTCCACATCAGGAAACTTCCCAATGAAGTGTCAGAGACTGAAGTCATTGCCTTGGGGCTGCCCTTTGGAAAGGTCACCAATATACTGATGCTGAAGGGGAAAAACCAGGTAAACAAGAACAATCTTTCCCAAACAAGGAAAGAACAGTGACGTGTTGTCTTAAAGGCACTTTGAATTGCCTTGTTGTTGAAATGTGCCATACAAATAAACTTGCCTTGCCTAAAGATTTATTTAGTTATTCTGCAAAAGCTGAATATTGCTGGGTTTTTTTAGGCGTTCCTGGAGTTGGGCACAGAAGAAGCAGCCATTACTATGGTGAACTACTACACAGCTGTCACGCCCCAGGTCTGAAATACATAAGTGTCCATTCCTGTTGCACGTTATTCATCATTTCTCGTTGTTTTAAGTGCTACTAACTGAACTATTTCTCAACTGTTATTGTTTTTAGGTCAGAAACACTCCCGTCTTCATCCAGTACTCCAACCATAAGGAACTGAAAACGGACTCTGCTCTGAACCAGGTACACTCAGGGATCTACACCAAACGCTGTCCTTCAATCGAGCCAGGGTTAAACTGATGTAGGACGTGATGCTTTCCCATTTATTATGTATCTTTTCCTCGCCCCCCAGAGGGCCCAGGCAGTGTTGCAGGCGGTGTCAGCAGTTCAGGATGGAAGCTCTCCATCCTCTGACCCTGGAGTGTTGGACCTAACTCCACCCCCCAGCCCTGTCCTGCGAATTATCATCGACAACATGTTTTATCCTGTGACACTGGACGTTCTGCAACAGGTAAAACTGTTGTTGTTTTCACAGATTCACCATTCAGATTGGTACACACACACACACACAGTCAAAATTTTATTTCACCTAATATTTGAGCATCACAGCGCCGCAAAGACGCACAATCATGACAAAAATTCACAAACTGTGTATCTGGGAAAAAGAGGATGTCTGGTCACCTGGTAAATCTCATTACTCACAAAAGTCCAGTAATCCTCTGTCAGCGCCACATGATCCGTAGCAGACAAGTCATTTTCCGTTTTGTTCTTTCCAGCTTTATACAGTTGGTGGATTTTTGTCACGATTGTGCGTCTTTGCGGTGCTTTGATGCTCTGGTCCCCCGTTGCCACTTGCAAAACTTTGGTGAACCCCTCATCCTCAACAATATTAATTCCGCAACTGTGCTGCTCAGCTTGTCACAGGCAGACTTAGTGAGGGGTCTTTGTTGTTCAGTGAGGCTGGTTTGTCGCATTCCTCTTGAATTCCTCGCGCCGACCAACATGCTTCGCGTTGAGATGTTAAGGCTGGTTGTGCTGGTGAAACGTCAACGTCTTTCCAAGTGGACATCTGACATTTACGTCTGGCTGCATTAGAGCGGAAATAGTTAAATAAGTAGATTAGAAGCTCATTCCGCGTAGGCGTTAAATGGTTAAAAAAATGAACGCATTAATCCTGTAATTTAATCATAATGCATTTACGCGTTATTTTTCACAGCTCGTGTGTGTGTGTGTGTGTGTGTGTGTGTGTGTGTGTGTGTGTGTGTGTGTGTATTTATACACACACACACATTTAAAGGTTCTATTGAGGTTCTTGAATGATGCATTAATGGTCTGTTGTCATATTTTAAGATGACATCACCCTAGAAAAGGGTTTTAAAATTCTTCTTTTTGTGGTGATATAAATATAATCTATGGCGCTGTTAGCTTGCCGCGAGACCGTCCTGGAGTGCAAACTGTTATTGACGCAATGAAAACTTTGTTTTTGAAAGTCTAAACACCAACAAATATGGATTGAAGTAGAATACTTCGTTAGATGGTATATCTTGTGCATAGTGTAAATGATTACATCAATCTTTATCTTATACAGCCCTAGTGTCTGCAGAGCTTTAGACCTAAATGTAGGAAATTTAGTTTGTTGAACTGTTATTTGAATCAAGCACAATCATGTTTCCTAGTTATGAATTTGTTGATTCTTCCAGATCTTCAGTAAGTTCGGAACCGTAATGAAGATTATAACCTTCACCAAGAACAACCAGTTTCAGGCTCTTCTGCAATTCAGCGACCCCGTCAATGCACAGCAAGCTAAACTGGTAGGATCAAACACTGTTACATCAGCAACCATATTCTCCTTTTTTATATATTATAATCCCTTGTTGAATGTCCTATCAACAGGTTTATATTTTAATATTGTTTTTTTACAATGCAGTAACAGGTTTTGCTGGACCCACGGCCACTCTTAAGTGCATGTCCAGTATTATACAATCATATTGTAAAAGTATTCACATTTCAAGTTGTATCTCAGTGAATTCTGCCGAACATTCAAATCAGGCAGTTCACATCTAACGTTTTAGCCTTTTTAACATTCTTGGCATTAGAGCTGGACCAACGTATCAGCCTGGCTGATTTATGACTATAAAATGTTCCTCTTTGTAAGAATCTTCAATTATTCAAACACTATTATGACTCTTTCTCCCTCTTCCACTACCTTTGCTCCAGTCTTTGGATGGACAGAACATCTATAATTCATGCTGCACTCTGCGGATAGACTTCAGTAAACTGGTCAACCTCAACGTCAAATACAACAACGACAAGAGTCGAGATTATACCAGACCCGACCTTCCTACCGGGGACGGAGAGTCTGTCAACAAGGATCATTCTTTATTGGGTAAATACACCTCTGTCTACAGTCTACACCACATTCATTCCAATCTACTTCCGGGGGGAAGTGTGTGTGTGTGTGTGGGGGGGCAATAATACAATTATGTTGTATTATTCACACTGAACCGAATCGTCCACATACAATGCCGGTGTACAGCTCCGACTGACCCCTGATCCTGAGCACACTGATCCTGTCACATCACCTGCCCCCCCGACCGTTCTTGTGCCCGTTGCATATTTTGAAGGCGTAGCGTGAATTTCTTAGGGATGTGCACAGATAATGCACCAAAAGGATGCAGGATATCCACGGCAGCTGCCATTCACACACAAACACGTAGTTAAAAGCAAGTGTAACTCCGGCTTTGTGTCCACCGTTGTTCATTAGTGAGAGAAAAAGTCCTGGTCAGTTTTAAAAAGTCTCTGTTCCCTAACCTTTTTTTTTAATTTGGCAACGAGAAAGTACATCTTTTTGGGATGTATGGAGAATATGTCTGGATTACTGTATGCTGCTCTTGCAGCGTTACAGCTCGGTGGTGTGTCACTGTAGTTTACATATTCTGTAATCAATTAGACAATATTACAAAGATATTGGACCAGGGACGTCACGAGAATCTACTGACAAATTTATTCATTATGATATTGTTAGATTTTTAACATTTTACTGACATTTTCTGGGGTTTGTTTTCTTGTGCTAATTGTCCTGCTTTGTGGTATGAATCCAGTTGTCGTTGTCTTGTAGGTACCCCATCCGGAGCGCTAGCTTCCTACTCTAGTGGAGGAGGGTACTCATCTTCTCTCTCCCTCTCGCAGGGTGGAGGTACCGATCTTTCTTCTTTTGTCTCCTGTCTCGTGTCATGTCCTGTCATAGTTGTCTGAATGTCCTCGGGCTGGAAAGTAGGTTTTAATCTCAATGGCTTCAGATTGGTTGATGTTCAAGCTCACCGAATGGCCAAAACTGTCCTTAGGGTTGATGATTAGCTGAAATTCAATACTTTTCTAAGTGGCTTGGTACAATGCCGTTTCCTACATTACATAGTTCCCTGGTTGTCTTTTGTCATTAATTCAGTCATTAGACTGAATTAATGGTGATCATGAGATATTTGGATCAGATGTCAGACACCAGAGGTTTTTTCTTTCTAATTGAAAGAGTCAGATTTAAGAACTGAGGTTCCTTAGCTAGTTCCTCCACTTAAAGACTTTCTGTGTGTGTGTGTGTGTGTGTGTGTGTGTGTGTGTGTGTGTGTGTGTGTGTGTGTGTGTGTGTGTGTGTGTGTGTGTGTGTGTGTGTGTGTGTGTGTGTGTGTGTGTGTGTGTGTGTGTGTGTGTGTGTGTGTGTGTGTGTGTGTGTGTGCGTGCGTGCGTGCGTGCGTGCGTGCGTGCGTGCGTGCGTGCGTGCGTGCGTGCGTGCGTGCGTGCGTGCGTGCGTGCGTGCGTGCGTGCGTGCGTGCGTGCGTGCGTGCGTGCGTGCGTGCGTGCGTGCGTGCGTGCGTGCGTGCGTGCGTGCGTGCGAGAGAGAGAGAGAGAGAGAGAGAGAGAGAGAGAGAGAGAGAGAGAGAGAGAATTTCCTACCTTGTCTTTAGTTTGTTCTAAATTCTTTTCAATCTCATATTGTTTAAATAATTGTTTGCATTTTATTTCTAGTGACAATATTTATGTCACTAGTAAGGTTAAGAAAGAAAATATAAAATCTAATGAATAAGGAAGTAAACCTATTTTTCATTTGTTACAGTTTTGTCTTTTAGTTTTAGGGTTTGAATCTACTTTTCTGCCGCCGTGTTCTGACCTATTGGTTGTCTCGTGCTTCCCCAACAGGAGCCATGAGTCCTCTGAGTGCTGCAGCGGCGGCGGCAGCTGCCGCTGGCCGCGTTGCTCTGTCCGGGTCCGGAGTGTCAGGAGTCCTGTTGGCATCCAACCTAAATGAAGAGGTACACTAGCCATATACGCAACTGTGAATGAGTATTTGTCTCTGCTCTGAGTCACTCATTTCATTTCCTGTTTAACAGACGCCACTGGATGGTTTTCAGGAATAATTAGTAGTGTGTATTCCTGTATGGGTGTGTGGTTGTTTGTGTCCGAAGCCCAATTTACAGCGTAATTTGTCTTCCTCCTAAATATGGATATGGACTTGCATTTTAACATTTACCCAGTTGCACATTCAAACATTAATGGCAAGTCTGCCTTGCAAGGTGTCTTCTGCTCTTTAGGATCTAATCTAAAGGCTTATGCCCAACAATGGTACAGCCTTCCACATGTGGAGTGTGGTTTTGATAGATTCATAGGGCTTCTGTGGGGCATGAAGTGTCAAAGTATACGGTCTAAAGTGCATGGTGCAAGACTGGACTTTTCTCACTGATTAAGAAGAACTAAACTGAAAAATATGAAAAGCACTTGTTACTTTTGTATAAAGTGAATAAATTGCTGGTCTTTAACATACATCTGTAAGGTAAGCAACAGACTGAACATGGACCGAAAAAGGAGTGGTTTGTCCCCCACAGGGACCCTTACTACTGAACAGTACCTGTTCAGAAAAAAAAGAAAACAGATTTATATACTATATATGCATGTATGTTAACTTGCTGTTGCTCTAGAGTGCTGTTATATTGTTCTAATAACATTACTTTAAAATAAAAGCATGCAATATACTACTTTTTACTTTATTATTTAATTTGGCGCATAATGCGATTAATCGCAGAAAAATCATGCGATTAATCAGTTAATTTTTTTCATCTTTGCCCAGCCCTAATATATGTATACATTTTCGATTTCTTAGACTTCTGTTGTAAATTTTTAGTTTATTCTCTAACTCCTTCTTCTAACTAACTCTAACTATATTCTCGCTCTCTTTCCTTCTCTCTCGCTCTCTGTTGTGTGTGTGTTGAGACCACTTCTGCCCCCTCCCTCTGGTAAAGTCTCCCTGTATCCCTCCGTTCTCTCCGGTGACCGATCAGCTGCTCCTGCACACACACACACACACGTGGGCGTGTGCTCAGTACAGACCAGTGGCTTGGTAGTGGTTGAGAGTGGTGTGGCACTTCTTCATGTTGTGAGTGTTGAATCCAGGGGATAGTTTTCCAGTCAGTTGTTCATTCAATATCAACTGCATCATTAAATGGACAGATCAACATCCATGCTCAGATTTGAGTCTGGTTCCAGGTCGCCTTGCAATAGGAACACCGAACTGAGACGAGCATGTCTTACGGTTCAAGTTCAGTTTTCTTTATTAGAGGTTTAATGAGTAACAACGGCCGTGTGTGTGTGTGTGTGTGTGTGTGTGTGTGTGTGTGTGTGTGTGTGTGTGTGTGTGTGTGTGTGTGTGTGTGTGTGTGTGTGTGTGTGTGTGCATGTTGTCACTCTGAATCTGTTGTATGTTAACCATACAAACTCATAAGACAGAACTGCACACCAGTTGGGCTTCTCGGACTATTCCCATCGCTGCAAAAGTCTTGTGATGCGTTTGGGATATAGCTAGCTCCCAGAACGTAACACGCCGTGCCTCCTACAAACTGTGATGACAGTTACAACATTTGTAGTTGATTCTCTGTTCCAAAAGAAACATTGTAATATAAAACATCTGCCAGTGATGATGGATTTGATATTGCGTTAATATGTGGTGTGACAACATCTTAGAATTTCTCCAAACTTCAAGCTTCAACTTGAAGAATCTTGGAAGTCCAGATGTGATTTTGAAGGCAGTGTGAAGTCACGGACTAGGTTAACGCAGTATACACAGCGCGATCCTATTCAAAGGAAGGCAACGCCATGACGACACAGGTGACCTCTGGGATGCTGGACGTCCTGCTGAATCAAAAGAAATGTCAAACTGACTCTCATTCCATTATTTAGAAGTGAGCTTTCTAAATTGTATTTGAGGTTTTTCAAACTTGACAACAATGGAAATATCTCACTGTAATCGCATTGAAGTTGTTTTTATGTAGAGTTCCTCGATGCGTATCTCAGTCTGACCCCTGCTTCCGAGTCAGCAGTCCTTCTGGCACCTGTAACCTCATGGGATCTGGTCGGCCATCTGTTTCATGGCTCTGCTGTCTTTTGGTTTGATACCTCCTGCCAATCACTTTCATTCTCTTATTTATTTCATGCATTATTCATTATCTTCTACCTTCCTCCCATCCGTTCTTTTCCTCACTGATAAACGCATCCAGCAGGGAATGTGCGAGCGATAACGGAACTGGAAGAAGTGTGTGCGTGTGTGTGTGCGTGTGCGTGTGTGTGTGTGCGCGCGCGTGTGTGTGTGTTTGGATTCAAACCAGCAATCATTCAGACTCCGTTGATGTTCCACTGATGCTCTGTTTACTGACCTCTGCTTTGGTTTTTGTCCTCCTCTCCTCCTTTCTCCCTTCCCCGCCTCCTATCTTCCCCTCCTCGGCGCATCCCTTCCCACGTTTATTTTCTCCCCGTTGGGTGACACACCCTTTAATGTTGTACACTCCCCGTAAAACCCCCCTCCCTCCCTCTCATGTACGTTTACCCAATTTTTGTTCCACCCCCTTTTCCTCTGTTCTCTGTCTTACTCCGGTCAAACCCAACTTTTGGTTTGCCGTTTTGACCGTCCCCCCTAACCCTCCCTACCCTACCCATACCCTTCATCTTTGCTCCACCCCTCATCACCATGGAAACCACCACCTCCCCCCTCGTCCAACGCTGGGCGGTCTGATCTGTACCTTCGTCTCTCCTCTTCCTCCTCTGCTCCTCCTCTTCCTGTCCTCTGCTCTGCGGTCTCTCTCTCTAAAGATGGTCACGCCTCAAAGTCTCTTTACCCTCTTCGGTATGTTCAACCTCTACTATTCTATCTGTATATCTCTCTCTGTTAATCCAATTTTGTTCACTTTCTTCAGTGATGTCGTGGACACGCTATTCCTCTGTAACTGCAACTACAAGCCTCCCTCTTATCATATTGTATTCAACAGAGTTAAGAAATCTTCTATCTCTATGTTGAATGAAAAGTGAGTCTGGGATTGTCTGCATGGTCAGCTTATCTCTGAACTGATGAGAACAAAGACACCAAAATCATTCATGTGACATCATGCTTAAACGAAAATGTGATGTGAAACCTCCAAATCTAAGGCTGTACTGGTTTTAAACAACACTGAGGTTTGTGACTGCCAAGCCAGCACTTCCTGCAGCTGCTTCACAATAATAACAGCAAATGTAACAATACTGAAAACATTTTGAATGTGAAACAGCTGCAGTTTGCAGTAACAATAAACGACACAGCATGATGCGTCATTAGAGCCCTGATGGGACAACAACATAACCGATGAAGCAGATGAAGGGAAGGAGCTGGGTTGTGTTCCATAAGGGATTCAGTGCCCATTTGACTCTTCCCTAAATCCCACCCACTGCTGCTACTCTGTCAAGCAGTCAGAGCTACCACTAACTGAAAATAAAAAAGTGGCTGCAGAGAGAAGGGTCTACAATATCTGTTGAAGGATATATCCAGGATGACAAATTGATTTAGCGGTGATAACAGGTTATAAAGACAGAAGCTGAAGCTACAGACCAGTGTGAAGGTGAACCACCTCATCACCTGGAACAACACTGTTCCTCTTTATTCACTGTGACAATTGTTCAAAAGCAGAAGCTTCATGTTTACATTCAGTAGCTAGGGTAGCATAGAAGTGCTAACGCTAGTTAATGATATGCTAACATACTCTGCTAATGTTAGCCCCACGGGTTTTCACTAAAATATGACTCAACATTTAACCAGCACAAGCTCTGAATCTACTCAACCAGTCTGAAGATGAAGAAACTCTAGAACCACTGGAGTCTTTGGCGCTGAACTGTATAGTTGTCGGACTCTGGGTAAAGTTGGCCGTAGCTACGCCACGATTGGCCACGATTGGCCACGATTGGCCACGAGTCTGCTTGTGAGGGCAGGACATAGCGACGAGTTCATTGGCAAATACCCAAATTGCTAATCGCAAAAAAAAAAACTCTTATCTCTAATTGCGATCTTCTTATGTATTGCAAAGAGTAAGATATACAATATTTAATCTTGGCATTTAATTTTATGAGTAAAAAACACAGCTTGGCCTAAGATGCTAGAAGAAAATACCGCTTTCCAATTACACTGTTATCTGTAAGTGGACTCTACGATACAGTCATTTATTCAGTTTTTTCCAGACTCAAATGTCAACCTGAAGTTTATGTCCAATTGACCAAGGACATATGGATTATTGCAGTGTTTATGTTCTCACCACTTCATTGCTTAAGTTGGTCATGACAGTCCAGTGTACTCGCTAAGGCTCCTTCGAGCTCGTAAAACCTTTCTGCTTGTCTTTTTGCCTTTTTTCCTCCAGATTTTGTGTCAATGAAGTGCAGTCATAGTTCACCTTTTCATTGGTCACGTTAGAATATCTATCAGCCCAGCAATATTCCAATACTTTGTCCTTAAACTTATTGGACTAGTTTTAGCAAAACTCCACAGATCTTCCAATGATCTGCATTAAAGGCCTCAAAAGAACTTAAGTTTTTTGGGGTCTTCTTTCTGCATTTACTGCACATGTTTCCCCAGACAATTGATTATTTCTAAGGTTAGTGCATGTGTTTTAAAATTGTTTTATTTTTTTCTTACACTGTCTATTTACGGTATTACATTTATAATCACCAATCTTCAAGCTGGATTTCTGAATCACCGCTCAGCCAGATGCCAGTTTCAGGTGTATGGTAACACCATTACACCACTCAGTTACACATGGAAGTCAGATGGGAAGAGTCCATATTTTCTTTTCATTTGTCTTTCTTGCACTAACTTTATTCCTTCCATCCTTCACACCTCTTTTTTTTTTTTATCTTCGTCGGCTCCATCTCTCCTGCTCTGTCTGTTCTTTCCTCCTCATCATCTTCTGGTCCACCCTGCTCTCTCTTGCTCTCTCTGTCCCTCTCTTGGTCTGCTTCTCTCGCTCTCTCCCTACCTTCAGGAGTCTATGGTGATGTCCAGAGGGTGAAGATCCTCTACAACAAAAAGGACAGTGCTCTGATACAGCTGTCCGATGGCAACCAGGCTCAGCTGTGTGAGTTTTTACAGTAGCAATATCAGTTTCAAAAAGGGATTAATCAAGATATATAATGTTATTGATCGATACATCAGAGAAGGCTTTTGGACTCATGACATCTTTCCTCCCCCGTAGCGATGAGCCACTTGAATGGTCAAAAGGTGTTTGGTAAAGTGATGCGAGTGACTCTGTCTAAACATCAAACTGTGGCTTTGCCCAGAGAAGGATTGGATGACCAACTGCTCACTAAAGGTAAGCGCTTTCCTGCATCCTGGAAGTGAGCTTGTTTAAATGATTTAGTCTGAAAGTTACAGTTTGGACAGCCAGATCAGACATTCACATGTTCACGTCAAGTGTAGTAATGTATAGTAGTTATATCTTTGTGAGGACAAGTTTAAGTTTTACAATAAATTGTGACCCTCAAGCCAAGTTAAAAGAACTGTTAAGGTGTGGGGGTGGTCACGTCATAGTGTCTTATCTATCAATCATTTTTTATTTCAGATTAATTTATTTACCAGGGACAGCGCACATCAATACTACTCTGACCACAATCAGAAACCGGAATACTTCCAATATCAAAATCTTGTCAATTTGCCTCCAGATTCTACTTTCATACGCAAATTCTGTTCAGAGAGATGTACCTACATACTTGAAGGGTTGTAAAATTGTCGGAACACAATACTAAATTGGTGGAGTTTGAATCTGTATTCGTTACACAGGCACAGTACTTATGGTCATATGTTTCTGTTATGTTAAAGAATTTGCACATTGAGACAACCATGACAGGCAATGTTTTTATCAATAAGGGGAATATAAAGGGTATATAAGTTGTTTTTATTATTTTGTTGACAGATTTTTCTGGCTCGCCACTCCATCGCTTCAAGAAGCCGGGATCCAAAAACTTCCAGAACATTTTCCCTCCCTCTTCAACCCTTCACCTCTCCAACGTCCGGTAGTACAACCACTACACCAGTGGCTAGGCCTTCTCTGCTGGCCTGAACCAATCACAAACTTATAGCTATTTTATGATACAAAAAGTATTTTTTGTATTAAGGTAAAGCTACTTTATAATGTATTTGTTTTTCACAAATACACTACATGTATCATTATTGTTCCATATAAGCTTATTTTGTTATTGCCCAACTCCCGCCTCTCTGTCAGCCTGCTGTTCCAAGTTTGCTGCCGCTAGTTAAAGGTTAAGACCGCTCCTCCAATCACATCTGTTTCTCTATGACAGCGGCTTGAAATACATGACGAGGTCTGCTAGCAGGGATCTGTACGTCTGATTCCTCACAGAGACTAGGACCCTAAGCTGCAGTGGCACTGCGGTACAGCAGGTGGCGTATGCATCTAATCCAAGTTGTTTGCGAGCCACCATTTGTTGAAGCAGAAGAAGAAGAAGAACTGCTGCTGCTGCTGCTTGCGGACACTGTGTAACACCCTACTCGTCCACACGCGATGGAAAGCGGGTGTTAAACAGCTGATATGATTCAGACAGTGAAGGCGTCTGTAGTTAATCCACGGCCCGTCACCGCACTACCCGTATTAGTCAAATCTGTCGGGCACAGAGCTGAATCAATGTAGCGACCTGTTTGGTTTCATGCCGCTTGGCTTTAAGATGTTTAATGGCTTCTCTTTGCTTGTCCAGGGATGGAGTCGGAGAGGATGACCTACGTCTACTGTTCTCCAACAGTGGAGGAACCGTCAAAGCCTTCAAGTTCTTCCAGTAAGAAGCCCCTCACTGCAGCTCTTTAGGACACTGTAAATGTTTATCCTGAAGTATTTTTAGATGGCTCTGATCTAAGAAACGAGACTGGTATTGAACTGTTTGTCTCTGCTCTTCCTCACCAGGGACCGTAAGATGGCTCTGATCCAGATGACGTCGGCGGAGGAGGCGATCCAGACTCTGATGGAACTTCACAACTATGACATGGGAGGGAATCACCACCTGAAAGTTTCCTTTTCAAAGTCTACCATCTGACCCCCAATGCCCAACTCCTGAACCTTAAGATCTATGACGAGGAAGTCGTTCCCATTTGTCGTCTCTTTAATTTAGCAGTACAATATTTTATCCGTGAAATGTGCTTCGGTGTCCAAAGCTCCAAACGTAACACATTATAAACGTTAAAGTATTTCAGTTAAAATATTGAGAGGAATCCAAAATCTACAGAGCGAATATTCCTGATCAGTAGAAGCAGCACACACATCAGACTTTGACCATCTTTAAGAGCAACTAAACACCAGCTGAAAATTTGTTTTTGTTTATCTCCCGTGGCTTAACTTAAGTGATACACCGTAACATCACTGTTGACCAAAGCCTGCAATCCTCTTTAAAGCAGCAGGGACGTGTTTTATTTAATCTTTTATCATTTAAAATAGCAGGGGTTTTGTATTCCCCTGTCCACCTGTCAATATGCTAGTAGTATTTTTTTTCCTTGAACTTCCTGTTAAGATTTGGCTTCCTGTAATTAGGGATATTTTTCTCTTTTACACAGAGCCGTTTCGATCCCCAAACAACCATCCGTTGTCCGTGCTCCCCTTCCGTTGTGGTCGTAACTCCCAACACAGCAGCTCTCTCGTGACGGGCTTCCGCACCGCCACATCGTCTTAACGTGTGGCTACCCTTTCTTTTTCTGATCGTCGGCTCGTCGACTGCGGTCTTTCATTCTCAGTGTGCCGGTTCACTCCAAATGTTCATTTTTGCACTTTCGTGCATTCTAATAATTTATTATACATTTCTAAAGCATTTTTTTTTCATGCGACAAGCATGATGGAGTAGATGTGGTGGTTACTAAAAGGTTAAATGTAAATATGAGCAGTTTTACATCACTAGCACCCACTTTTATACTTTTTAGGCATGTTGGCGCCCTTAAAACACAAGCGACTTTCAGATTTGACCTTTTTTTTTGCACTGCACTGAATCACTTTGAACGTGTAGTTTAAATACCAGACGGAACAACGTTGTAGGACGAGTCCAGAGATCCACAGAGGAAAATAGGACTTCTTGTTGTGCAGTGTCGTGTTTCTAAATACCAAAAGACCGTTTTTTCTTAACAGGAATTTCCTGCTGTTTCTCCCTCAGTTGTTCCTACACAATTTGACTTAAAGCAGCATCGTACCACTTCTATGAGGATGGTTAAGGACAATTGAAAACCCCCGACATTTCCTTTCCACTAGTATTGACATTAACATTGAGGCTCCAAAGCTTTCATCAAAGAATAGAGGTTGCTGTAAAGTTTGAATCCCAGTCTTTTATAGACCATGATGTTAGTGAGTGCACACACACACACACACACACGCACATTAAAACATATACAAGATGCATGCTAATGCTGTCTGTTTGGACAAGGTTTCATGTGATTCTGGTCATGGTCTCTGATTTTGGCAGGAGGCCTATTGGGACCAAAGTACATGTGCCTTTAGTCTGATGTGGTCTGTTGTGTCTTAAATTAATTTACCAGTAAAGTCTGTTGATCTTGTGTTGTAAACCTGTAGAAACAGATTGTTTTGTTACTAGTGTTTCCATGGAAGTGGACTTCTTCTTCCCATCTATCTCAGTTTGTCTCATAAGTTTATTTATCTAGCAGAGATGCACAGGAAGCGGGTTTTTTTTTTTTATTCTGCGGTTCTTGACTTTCAGTTTTTCTTTTCAGGAGATTGTTGTAAATGTTCTGCTTTTGAGTGTGTTTTCTTTTGTGGCAAAATTTCCCATCAGCCCAAATTAAACACGTCTTTTCTACCAACGAGCCCGAACGTATTTGCGTGTGTGTGTCTGTGTCCGGTCTCGGTTTAGCTGCTCTCATCTGTATCTTACATGTCAATAAAACTTCTCTCCCTCTATTCAGTTCTGTCTCTTTGCTCTCACTTCTTTCTCTGAGTTTTTCCCTATTTTAGCTGTTCTGTCTACATTTCTGCTGGGACACAAAATCCCTGCCTTCAAGCGTCCCACACACAATCCACTGTTGGTTCAGTCTTTGTGGTCGGGATGGATGAGGAGCAACCTGCTCAATCAAACCACCTTAACTGCTAATCAAACACCTGGAAATTGTATAAGAAACCTTTAATTCAATAGTCATATTTTCTAAAACTGATCTTTACACTGAGCTTTTTTATTCATTGTAAATGTATTTTTATATTGTGCAATGACACGTTAAAGTCTTCTTTACACAACAAATTTGTTTGCATACTTGCGATATTTCTTTTTTTATTTGAAAGACTTTCTTACTCTACGTTAAGTTAACTACAATTAACTTCATTGTTTTCTCTGCTCGATGATAACTAACCTTCATATTAATATTCATAGATGCCTGTGTTTTAAGTTGGTCCAAATCAAGGCGCACATGGACCATAAAATCACTTGAGAACCACAGCATAACCTGCAGAAAGACATTCTGTATCATCTCCGCGGTGTGATTCCCCGTTTCTGGCACCAAAGAGCTAGAAATCGTTGGGTCGATGCCCAGCCGGATCGATCTGGACGTGGAAGTGAAACAGCACTTTTCCACGTTATCAATATTGACGTGTGTGGAGCAGTGCATGTGTGCTCCATAATAAGACCCAACCGGCGTCTTTGACTGTACAGACTAAAGCCCACGTTTTGACTCCTCATTCGGCCTCTGATTGGCTCGCTGCCTATTTTTAAAAGTCTATTGCTGACGAACAAGATTGGTGGAACATTGGCGAGGGTTAATGATTTCATAAAGATGGCGGCTGTCTTGTAGTATAGCGTTCTCATATAATAATGTCCTTATTTTAGAAGAAAAATGCCTTTTTTATAAATTATTGTTGCAATATGGAATAAATTTACCAATCCTTTGGAGATTTAAATGTTGGTGTGGTGTTAAACTTAATGTTGATATGGCACGCTGATTAACAAGAACATTCATAAAGGGGAACTTCATATGCAAAAGGTTGCTGACCTCTGGGTTAGAGTGACAGTTTTCCTTCTTGAATCACAGCAGCACTCCCAAAACATCTGCACATTCTGTCTGAAGCATCTATGAAAATGGATCAGCTGCCAGGATCATGTGCTGATGAAATTCCTTTTTAGGCCGCTCTCATATATATCCCCGCTGATTCCGTTTCCAGCATGTCGGATTGAATCAAGTGTCGTGCTGCTCTGACACGCCGGATTCTGGTTCAGAAACCTTCTCCGTCACGTCTCAAGGTTATCCATCAACCGGAGCTGTGTACTGCTGCTTTATTCTCAAGAAGCACCCAGTGAAACCGTTGCTCTCATCCGTCTGTTCCCTCCCTTCTGATTTCTTTACCAAATGGTCATGAATGAAGGTCTTATTATGGCACAGCGAGTTCTTAAACAGGGAAGACAGAAAGCACGAGAGGAGGGAGGAGACAAAAGAGAGTAAATATAGACTAATGGACTCATTCTGGTTAATTACCACTCTTTGGTTTAATCTGGTCAGGCTGGAGCCTCGGCAGCTGCACAGATGGCTTTGTAATCCTTTATGAAGTGTGGAGCCCGTGATCAGCAGGACTAATAACACACACTAAACAGAACACTTGGCTGCATCAGGGGCCCTTGCACTCTGCATAATTGACCCTTTGCTGAAATCCCGCCCTCAAAGGCAGGCTGGCCAATCACAGCCCAGCCAGTTCTGACCAGGATCAACACTTATCCAGCTCTGCTGCACAGACTCTCCACTTGTTAGCAGAGGGTCAAACCTCACCATTAGAAACGCCTGCATCCCATTCATTTCAGCAAGTCTCCTTTTTTACTTAGCCCTGCTACTCGCTTAATACACAGGAACATTTTCATGAGTTCAAAATCTTTTACCTCACCTCTAGATGCTTTAAAACACAAATAAAGGCATCAGAGGTGAAGGAGATTTTACTGAAGAAAGCATCTCTTAGATGTGTATCACTCTCATCATATGATGAGGAGTAAAACATAACATTGACTGATAGACGCAGACAAAAAGACGCCGTACATTGTCGTGAAAAGCAACCTCTGTTATTTAGCTCTGCCGTGGCAGAGGAGACTAAACTTCTACTAAAAGTGCTGTTTTCTGTATCTGTGACCAGATGGGAGTACAGTGAAAAAAATGGGTTGCGGGGGTGTCCAGGGTCATATGCTTTGGTGATCGCCATGTGAGCGGCGGCTCTGTTATTGAGATCAGAGAGGTTGGGGGATTGGTGGACCAGTAATTTTGGAAGCAGTGTGGGACACGTTGTTCTTGTTGGAGAGGGACAGCATGGAGAGAAAACAGGGGGAGCAGTAGAGTGTGCTTTTGTAAAGCAGTAACAGAAGGCGGGGGGGCAACAGAGAGTCTACACTGGCAGCGTTTAAGGATGTCAGCGGTATGCGAGTCCAAACTGAGTTTATGGTACAGAAGTGATTCCAAACTGTCAACTGTAGATAGTTACTGCTCCACCACTGAATGAAATGATGGTTTAGAAACATCTTGTAGCCATCCATTCATTTTCATCCACTCATGCAGGGCCCAGTCGTGAAGGCAGCATGCAGCGTATTCCAGACAAGCCACGTGTTTCCAGCTCTTGTTGGTGAACCCCAATGTGTTTCCAGGCCATATGAGATATATCATGTTTCTAGCGTGTTCTGGGGCTTTCACTTGGGCTGCTTTCCAGTTGGCCGTGTCCGGAAAACTTCTAACAGGAGGATCGTAATGATCATCAGCGCCTATCGCACCCTCCCCCGCTGCACTGTGACGCTCTGACGGTCAACCTGCATCCTGCGAACTGGAATGTGAAGACATGTTGAGGAGTTGGGACCAGGTTTGGTTTAAAGAGTCAAAGTACAGCTTTAGCAAGGCAGTGAAAAGCAAAATGACGACAAGAGCTAAATGCTCTGAAGACTTGTTTGCAGATTTCAGTCGATGCTGTATAGTCCTTACGCTTCCTGGGCACCATCATCACCCCGGACCTCAAGTGGGAGCTGATCATCAGCTCTGTCGTCAAAAAAAGCACAACAGAGCATGTACTTCCTGCAGCAGCTGAAGAATTAAAGACGCTGATGGTGCACTGCTACACTGCCATCATTGAGTCCATCTTCACCTCCTCCATCACCATCTGGTACGCCACCGCTACTGCCAAGGACAAGGGCAGACCGCAGCGTATCATTTGCTCTACGGAGAAGATGATTGTCTGCAATCTGCCATCCCTGCAGGACAGGCCCGCCTCCAGTACCCTGAGGCGGGCCGGGAAGATTGTCGCCAACCCATCTGACCATGGACCCAAACTCTTTGGACCACTCCCCTCTGGCAGGAGGCTGCGGTGTCCAGGTGTCCATCAGGACCAACCAACCCTCCCTCCCCCCAACGGCTGGCCACACCCACAAGGCCCAGGATTATCTGGCCACAATGTGTAACATTAATGCACATCTTTGGACATCTTTTGAACTATCTTCTCTGTAAATATCTGCACATATTTTCTATACAATCTACTTCTAACTTTTGCACCATTTAGGTTCTTGATTGTTTGCAGTATTTGCTTGTATATTTTATTTTCTCTTTTATTGGAATGCACCAAACACCAAACGCAAATTCCCTATACCGAATGTGAAAAATTAACTTATTTATTATAAATGCAGTCGGCATTGGATGCAGTTCCTCTGGGATCCATCAGAGGTCAGTGTGAGCCAAGTCCTGAGATCTGCATCGGTCTATCTGCAGAGTAAGAACCCTCAAACTCAGAATAATATCATAATGGTTAATGGCATTAGAGTATTGTACTAAAACACAGAGACAGAAGACATCTGAAACCGCTGTATCACCAAGTTAAACAGGAACGACACAGTAATATAAAACAGATGAAGTTGCTGAAAGGGGAGGAGTCCCTTTGAAACAAGAGGAGAACAGAGAGGGGTAGAGTTACAGGGAGGCTGTGTCCAGGATGACATCATCAGGCAACTGTTGCCTCATACAGATGGTGGATGGAGCTTTAAACCAGGTGCTGCGGTGTTGAGCTCCACAGGAGGAACTCAGCTGATGGAACACTGGCGGCTCCAGACTGTTCAGCTCCGCGACTCACCTGCTGACGTACCTGTCTGAACACACAAATGCTCCACCGCTGCTCTTAAACCGAGAACTGATCGTTTCAGCACTCACCCATCTGACCCAATGTGCGTACAGTGAGCTAGCGAGCAAATGCTAACTGTAGCATATGATTCCAGCATGGAATTGTAGTGTTGACCTTGGGATCAGACATTACACATGGATGTCGCCTCAAGGTCCAAGACAGAGGTCTTACTGAGCCTCCGGGTCTCCAGTCATCAAAACCTCGTCACCCTGTTGAAATCAGCGTCTCTGCTTTTGGCCCCAGATGGAGAAACACTGAGGACGACAAAGTTCCTACTTTCACTTCCTCCATGGAGTTTTCTTCTTTTGCTGCAGTTACAAGAAGAACAAAATATGATAAATGGTCAAATTTGAGATTTTTTTGTTGTTTGTTCCATAACCATATTCTTGTATCTCTCCGAAATATCCGGCAGAGGCGCATGTCTCATGTTCCCTTATCCAGCCTTGCAGTGGCATTTTTATGATGCACCCTTCACCATGAGACAGTGGCTCAATGGAAGAGTAGGGTCGTTCTTCAATCAGAGGGATCAGTGGTTCGATCCCCGGCTGCGCTAGCCCTTTACAGTACAGTCTATTTAACTTAACAAACTTAATTAAAAAAACACCACTGCCATTAAAAACGTCCATTACTTATACTACACTATGACCTTTTTTGGGACTTTGTCCAAGACTTCTGTACTATTATTTTTTCAAGATACTTGTGACATTCTTTTGTAAAAACAAGGTACATTATGATTTCTTTTCATGACTTTCTTTACATACTACATTCAACTTTTTCATGTTTTTATTTTATGTACAACACTTACATACATACATACATACATACATACATACATACATACATACATACATACTTACATACATACATACATACATACATACATACATACATACATACATACATACATACATACATACATACATACATACATACATACATACATACATACATACTTACATACATACATACATACTTACATACATACATACATACAAACATACATACATACATACATACATACATACATACATACATACATACATACATACATACATGAGCTATAACAACATTTCTGTTACATGTTTTGGAAGACTATGATATTTTAAAACATACTGTACTGACTTTTTTAGACATACCAGCTATGGATTTGTTTCTGGTTTTGGAGAACCAGAACCAGACTGTTGGACCTGCTGCAGTAACGTTAGTTTTCTAAAGGGAGTCTGGTGCTCAGAGACACTACCACTTTAGTCCACAGGGGGCGTCAGAATGAACACAAAAGAGCCTTGTAGTAACTTTAAAATACAGAGAATGAAGACCATGAACCAACACGCAAGGTTCTGCTTGTTGGAAGTTCAATATGTCTCCAAAATGAGAACCTAAAAGAAAGAAATAATCACCTGTACATCAAAGCATGACCCGGTCGTAAAGGCTCAAAAGTTGCTACTGTTGGTTAGAACGAGGGGCGTCCACAAGAATCCGTCACCGGCGATCGTAGCACAATGCATGCTGGTTAGATTTGTGTCAGACTTATACCGACTTACACACCGACTTGAAATTCATATTTTTCCGTGAAGTTGTAATACCTCGTCTCAGGTTTAATCTAAAGATCTTTAGTGGTTGAAAATAATAAAGCTTGTTTATGTAAAACATATCAAAACGAGCAGCAAAGTGTTTAACAGGCAAACAAAAGAACAAAAGATGCAGATACACACACATTTCTATACAAATACATATTTAGAAACACATCTTAACGAGTTCCGTAAACTACAAGAAGCCTTCAGATCGGTCCTAGTTGATCTGTTGATGTCGCTCTCGTCTACTTTCCAGGCGAGAAGCAGCTCATCTCAAAGTACCCTGAAGCTTTGTTTGTCTCTACCTGAAGAGCGTGAGCTCCGAGCATGAACGGAGAAGTTTAGTCTCTCTGGCTGCCTTATCCTATGAAACGCCAGAGCATGCACAAACAAAACCAACTGAAGAATCAAAAAGACAACGAGTAAAACCCAGAGATATGAACATGGCCTGTAGGTATAACTGACAAAATGCAAAAACCCAACCTCCGCTATGACCAGTAGGGATTGTAGTTATCTGTAAACTCAAATCTCATATTCATGGCCTACTTTATTGCCTTTGTATCATGTTTGTACCAGCCCTGTAAAGAAACTAGTATTAAAAGCATTCAAAAGTCACGAAAGTTGAATGTCCTGTTAAAAAAAAGAAGTTTGATTTGGAGTTGAATTGTCTCCGTATGATACCTGGATGTGTAAATAATGCTTTTATCAGTGAGTATTTGTAAGTTAACAAAATTCAGAGGTGCGCGACCGAGTGGCGGCTGTGATTATGTCATTTTCTGGCACGCCAGCTTCAATAATGTGAGTATAAACTAAGCTGCAGGTTTGATTTGGAGCTGAACACTTGAGATTCACACTCAGATGAGTTCTGTGTGAACTTTCCTCACCCTCAAACACAAAGAAATGGAAGTGAAAACCTGTTAAGTACCTGAAAACATACATCTCTTCCATTTGTTCACGAAATGTCACAGCAACAGATCTGCCGTTTAGAAAACATTTTTACAGGCTGAGACGTTTTATTCCTTTTTGTTCATGACCCGCTGCTGCATCTGTCCATCAAAATACATGCTAGGTGTCGGGTGGACTGCAGAAGCAAATTTCTCCAGAGATATGTGTCTTTGGTGGTGTTTGTAAAAGCCTCTTTGACTTTCTCCCAATGCATGCTGGGATTTACTTCAGTCTGACGAAGGAAGGAAGAAAGGAAGGAAGGAATGATGGAAGGAAGGAAATGAAGCAAGCCAGACAGACATCTCTGCTCGCACAGCTCCATGACCTCCCAGCTACCCAATAGCGTGTAGCGTTCCTGATGACCTCAGAGTCTCCTCCTCCGTGTGTGTGTGTCTGTGTGTGTGTGTGTGTGTGTGTGTGTGTGTGTGTGTTCAGTGATGCGGATGATCCACAGATCTGTGGAGGATCTGGGCCTCCCCTCCCCCTCCATACCTCCATGTTCCTCACACGCAGGCCTGGGTGGGGAGGGGGAGGGGAAAGTGGGAGTGAGGGAGGAGGGGGTGCTAGGTCATTAGGCAGCGGGTGAAAACGAGAGCAGGAGGAGCAGCACACACACAACACAACACAACAAGCACAAACACACACACACACACACACACACACACACACACACACGCACACACACACACAAAAGGAGACTACCACTATACCATGAATCCATGACTAGTGACATTATGTGTTTGATGCTTCTTTTACTCCCAACAGAAATCTCCATTTTAACCAAATACTAAAAAATACAGATAAACAATCATAAAATAAATATATTACTGAGTTACCGTCTCGCGGTTGTATGCCTCTGCTAACCAGTCGAGTTGCAGTTTGCATCCATGTCCGTCCAAAATGTCACTTCATCATTCATCCTTCTAGACATTTGTGTGAAATTGTCCCAATAAAGCAGATGAAAGAGCAGAAAGGTCTCTCTGACCGCGAGGCAAAGAGGGGAGAAGACTATGAATGAAGCGTACACATAAACTGATCCATCTACTGTAGTAATACACTGACTATGGAGAAAAACCACAATATCCCTTCATGGGAAAAAAGTGTAGTTAATCTTGACATTCAATGATTTTGTAATTAAATTTGAGGATTATTACAAAAAGAGTTGAACTACGTGCCAAGTTTTGGGACGAGACTGTCGTCACGGTAAGCAAACGGTTTGGTGCGTTCGTTGCTAGCTACTTGCGGCCAACATCTGCACGCCAATGTGTTTAACTTTAGTCGAGGAAGTACGAACTCTACGAAGCCCTTCCATTCTTAAGAACGTTGCTCATTCCACTTCCTACCCTTAAAGCAAAGAACAACGTGAACCGCTTCTTGACCAAATTGTTCCAGAAAATGTCTTCAAACTCTGGAACAGAAGCAGGTGTGCTATCAACAGTTTTTCAGATGCGTCTTTTACAATGGTGGTTTTTGGTCTCTTGATGTTGTAGGATGGTCAGAGTTTCGTCCGCTTCTATAAGTATTGTAGCACTGGACTTTGTGGCCAAACGGTGGAATTAACAATTATTGATCGGTCACATGATGCAAAGGGGCCCAAAAATGTTTTTTCCCATTGACTAAAAAATTTTGAAAGAGCTTTCCGTAAATCTGCAGATAATTTTTTGTTGTTGAGGTAAATCAACTTTTGAAAACTTGACTAGCCCTTATTTCAATTATTAGGTCCTAAAAGTTGTAAAATGCACCAAAGGCCAGTTTATTTCCTTCCTCCATTGATGTGAATGAGGCCAAGGCTGGACAGAGAGCAGACGGGGCTTGGAGGCGGAGCCAAAGGAGACGCTAGTTAGTACGCTTGCTGTGTGGGATCACTGGAAGGTCTGGGTCATTTCATACTCAGCGGTTATGCTTTTATTGCTTCATTTGGAACTGAGCAACTTTTTAAGGAATGAACAGGAAACGTGTCCAAGGCTGTATCCCGTTCTCTTTATAGATCCATGGTTGTGGCGAGCTAGCGTGTAAACATATAAAAAGTCAAAGTGTGTCTAGGTCCTAACACTAGTCTATAAGTCGTAAAAAAAAACCTCTGTTAGTTGCTACTAGCATAAAACATGCAAGTATCCAGCCGAAGTGTCAGTGGTCGAGTTGCATTGTGGCTAATGCAGGTGCCAGAAAAGAAAGGTAAAAGCATAGAGTGCATCCATTTTGTTATTGCCCAGCAACTTCAAAAAGGTGCAATGCTAAATCACTGGGGTACTCTTTAATTACGTCCATATCGTCAACATCTTGAATCTGACTCTCCTGTACGGTGAACATGAAGCCGCCATAATGGCATTGGCCAGTAAAAACACAGTCCAAGCATCGCCGTTTTATGATCTATAATGCTGAATATTGAATTCAAAGAGCACTGCGGGAGTCATATGGAATGAACACATTGTTTAATGAGATTAGCCCTGTCTTCAGCTGTCCGTCCATCTGTCCATCCACCCTATCTGTCCATCCATCACCCCTCCCTCAGTCAACCAATCGATGCCTGATGTCAGGATGAGGTAAGTGATGACTTCAGAGTCATTAGGCGATATGATAGGCTGACACAGTGCCTTCAGCATCCGCAGCTGGAAATGGATGGACCCCAGACACCCTGGGTTGTATTTCACCGTTCTCTCTCTCTCTCTCTCTCTCTCTCTCACACACACACACATGCACACGCAGACGCACACACACACACACACACACACACACACACACACACACACACACCACATACACACACGCTAACACGCACGCACGCACGCGCGCACACACACACACACACACACACACACACACACACACACACATACACACACACACACACACACACACACACACACACACACACACACACACGCATGCACGCACGCACACACACGCGCTGGCCCAGTGAGGATCTCGTATCTCTTGCCATAGAAATGGATTTTCCCCCTGCAGACCACACAGGGCTGATTCATATCTCTATTGATTTAGATGAGGAGATGAACTGAATGGGATGAGATGAAATCAACCTCAGAAATAAATTACAAATTAATCAAATTAATCTGTTCAAGATACACACATAGAGACAGTTACATTATATATATATATATATATATATATATATATATATATATATATATATATATATATATATATATATATATACAACTGTGACTGAGAGCCATTGCAAAAGTGTGAAGCTTTAATCTGAAAGGAATTATGAGATAACGCAGCTAAAATTGTCATGAGTCATCTCAGAAGGTCGCCACGATAAAAAACTGGCAATGCGGCAGCAGCTGGATCTTTCCAGGAAAGCACTCAGCTGTTTCCACTTCTGACTGGTTTGGCTGCTCATCTTACCAGTCTGTTACTGGAATGTCTCAGTTCAAGGGGAATCGGTGGAGGAAACTCATAAAGTGGATCACATTAAAAGCACAAAGCAGGACGAGGCTGCTGCGTGAAACACAAAACCCCTGACACCTCCGTTCCCCCCACTGTTCTTTAAGAACATCACACTGCTCCTTACATTGCTGCTGAATGTGTGCCATTTTACCAACCAATGAGTTTCATTTCTCAAGAGGATACAAAATCATTAAGAATGATCAATCAATAAGAACTCTATTAAACCCATTTTTTGTTTCACAAAGCCCTTTGCTGACACACATAAAATAATAAACTACATTTTTTTAAAGCATAAAAATTCGTGGCTGCTTACGTTTATCTTAACATTGTTGACTCAACAAAAAAGAACATTTTTAGCTGCCATTCACACATTCATGTTTACTTAATTATTAAACATGCATATTGAACTATAGCAAACAAAGAGCCAAACTAGCAGCACCACTTTAGGGATTACAGTGTTGGTTGCTCCACCACTCTGAGGGGCCGATCACACCAGATGTGACTTTTAAAAGCGCAGCCGCTTAAAAAACACCTTGACAAAAACGCGCCGGGCAAAACAGGCAAATTGTGTCTCGGTGATAAGTGCTTTCAATTGTACTTTCGGCTGAGCAGGAGTCAGTTCAAGCGTCTTCTGAGCAGCAGAGGAGTGTTTCGATCTAGAATTGTAAAGGGCTTTGTAATTATATACGGCTTAGATTAGTGCCTCATCGGAGGTTGCCATTTTCTTTTGGTTCCCCGTTGTTCATACCACACGAAAACAGGAAGAAGGTGCAAGGTAATAAAGTCCGCCTCTTGCTTGATCTGATTGGCTGCCTTGGCCGAGTGTGACAGTGATGAGCTGTGCGACTCCGCGCGTTGCGCTTAAAAGTTGTGAATATTTTAACTTCAAAGCCCGCTGAAAAAACGCAAGAAAAATGCGTACCATCGGAACAATGGTTTTGCTATTGACGCGTTTTTGTGTGATCCTGGTGTGATTGGCTCCTTACTGTCTCGGCAACCTTTTAATTGATTGACGTCAAATTTTGTTTCCATCAGGATGAATTGCTATAAACTTAACTAATGGCCTTCCCATCATCCTCAGCTGTACTACGGGGTGTGAGCTAAGCAGATGTGTGCATGCTAACACTCTACACTGAGATAGCCAACGTGGTGAGCGTTAGCTGCTGAGCACCAACATGTTAGCATGGCCACTGTGAGCATGTTAGCTTGCCGACATCAGCGTGAAAGCTCAAAGAACTACCGTGTCTCAGTGCATAACTGTAGACTGTAGTTATCTTTCTCCTACTTGGGGGAGAAGTGTAGTTTGTAATGAAAATGCTTTGGAAATAAAAATGTATTCCTACATAGGACTATTTCCTACATAGGACTACTTTCTTAAATACAGTCGGCCATGCTTCAATTCAGGGACCCAATTCACAACAGGCTTCATCTATAAATCCTGAAAAAAGAGATTGTTCCTGGCCATTTTAACGGCTATTTCCACATCACCCTATATCATCTTAAATACCATCATAAAATCTCCTGCAGGTCCCGACCCAGTTTTTGAGAATGACCACTCTAATACATGTAAAGGTGATTGATTGTCTGAAAACGAACAGCTTGAAGACAGTTGATCTACACAATGTTTTACCGCAGGGTGGAGGAAACAACTCCTTTGACAAGCACAAACAGAGCATGAGTTTCGTATGAGGTTGAAAGTGCACAGTCCATAGTGGGGAGAGCTGGAGGGGGTCAACCATCAACCACAATCAACCACCCAAAAATTGTCTTTTATTTAATTCCTCTGTTGGCCATTTGTTAACAGGACGCAACTTACATCCAATGCGAATGATGACTAATGTTGTGTATTGTTTACATAATAAAGTGAAAAGGATTGGGCTTATCTGGAGCGTAGTCCATGCCAACTATATTCTATGAATAATTTCTGAGAAAAACTTTCCACTTTCGTATTTCAAATGAAATAAAGAAGGAAGCCTCTCGACATGAGTAATGTATTACTTCTATGCAGCTCCAGTGGTGAGCAGCAGGTATTGCAACAACATAACTCTTGCCTTGGTTTAGCCTCCCACATCTCCTCAGCCAGCTGTCGCTTTGATGCCACTATCTGACGAAAAACACAACCCGAACCATTTCCCCCCCAAAATTCTATCAAACCAGAACTTCAGCGACAGCAATTCCAGAAACGCCTAAAAATTAGAAAGAAAGACTTTATTTGTCCTTCCAAACTCTCATTATGGCAGAAACATACATCCTCCCCTCAGCCGGAGGAGGAAATGAGGTTGAATGAATGCCATTATGTTCTCTCTGTGTGTGCTAGTGTGTGTGTCTGTGTGTGTGTTTGTGCATGTGTGTGCATGTGTGTGTGTGTGCATGCATGTGCGTGCATGCATTTGTGTTTGTGTACATGCAATTAATGCACTGGCTCTCCATGTCATGTTTTTACCATTTGTCTCCTTTGGAAACAGAGAGACTTAAACCCAGCGCAAACATGAGGACATCTGGGCCTGTCTCCCTGTCTCTGTGTGTGTGTGTGTGTGTGTGTGTGTGTGTGTGTGTGTGTGTGTGTGTGTGTGTGTGTGTGTGTGTGTGTGTGTGTGTGTGTGTGTGTGTGTGTCTCTGTCTCTCTCTGTCTCTGTGTCTCTCTCTGTCTCTCTCCTCCCCCTTCATCTTTTATTCTCCCCCTCCTTTAAACCTCCCTCTTTCTTCCTCCTGTCTTCTCCTTCTCTCTCCTTTTTTGTATCATATCCTCTCTCTCTCTCTCTCTGTCACTCTCTGGGGGCCATCAATCACGGTTGCCGTGACGGCGGCCGGGCTGTAGGTGGTCATGCTGACGGCAGATGGCTCTTTATCGCTGGAGCCCTGGCCTCTCCATGACAACCGCGGAGAGCAGGAAGTGACACATCCAGCCGAGTGAAGAGAGATTCATCTGGACATGATCGCACGTGCACACACACACACACACACACACACACACACACACACACACACACACACACACACACACACACACACACAGAATAGTAGCAGAGATGAAAGGGTGAGGAGAAAAAGGGAGACCGACACAGCTTCAATGGCTATTGAGGCTTATTTAATTCATCATGTTTCGAATTCAAACATTTTTTTGTTTCTCTTGAATCTGGAGAGATTGTTTATCGATGGTTTTCAGTTGCCCTAAATCTAAAAAGACCTGTTTCTGCTTAACTGTAACACGAGTAAATTACGTAAAAAGGTCTTTGCAAAGACACCGATTTGCGAGACTTGAATTTAAAAAAATGTCAGTATCCACAACTTTAACACACAATTACCATTGTTCACGATTCAACTCTTATATTTATACTTAAGTTGTTTTTAGATTTCTTTGTGTATATACAATCTAGCGGTTTGGTGTAACCGTAAACCAAGCTGCTAACACCCTGTCACCTTATGAAGTTGTTTTGGTTCACATGTTAGCAGACGGTGGACACATCCAGCAGAGTTGTGTTTGTGTCCACCTTCTGAATTGAAGTTTTCTCCGCCACGTTAGCTGCTAATGCTGCCTGTGTTCTCCAGCTAGTGGACCTGCGTGTCAGCTGCTTGGTACTGAACAGAGCGGCTTTTGACTGAAATCAGCTGCCTGTTGGAAATGAGTTGAATGCTATGTGGGCCTCCTGACCTTGCGTTTGTGTAAATGATAAATATAAAATTAATGAATAAATCTTCAACATAAACACTGTATAAAGTATTACATCTTCTTATTGTACAATGAAGGAATGACAAAAAACAGCAGGGCATTCATAGAAAAAACTCCATTCATCTAAATAAAAGGCCTTAATTAAAAAGCATCAAATGCAGATTCACTGTGTAATGATCTGTTTGTACTGCTTGTTCACTTTCAGACCAGGAAAAAAGGGTTCACACCGTGCGAGGATGGAAATAGTCTTTGACAGTTTGATTATTTACAGTATTTAGATTTTCTTATCCGTTTTTATTATATTCCAGGTTGTTATAAAAACGTTCTTTGGTTCAGAGGAACTTTTCTGCCATTGACGCTCACTGCTAATATCTAGATCTCAATCTGGTAAAGTCACCTGCAGCAGTATGTGTCCAACAAAGCATTGTTTACACAAAAATATACATCAGTGCTGCTTGAATTGACAACGATCCTCAGTGTTCTTGTTTTATCACAGAGAGAGCAAAAGGTATTTTTGGGAAATCTTGCTCAGATGCTGCTTAATGTTCATAGTATAATCAAAATATGGTATACAATTTTCTTTTTTAAATATAATTTTTATTCCCAAATAAATTCTGAAAAAAGTATTAGAACTCATTTGGGGTTCAAATGATTACTTGAACAGACCTCACTAAGGCCTCAAGAAGGGCTCTTCCCTTCTCAGGGCTAAGAGGTTTTAAAGAATGTTGTAAAAGTATCACTCTGACAATTTAGAATTGCATTTGAAAAAGTTTGGGGACTCACAGGACACACATTACTGTAAAAAAAAAAAAGGTCCAAAACATTGGCTCCGATGATGACTGATGACGCTATCAAGCTACACAATGTCCGCTAGCTGGCCTGGCTTACTCGTTATGAGGAGTTCAGGGTAAAACTGGTAGAGTGCCCTTTAATGTGGATTTTTTTTCTGATTTGGTATCCAGAATTCAAGATCTGGATTACTATCAACATGATGTACAATATGTTGGACAATAAGGCTGGATATTCACTAATCTGGGCAAATTCATTACAAGTTAGCTGGCAGCGCAGCCTGGCAGTGAGCAGTGATATAGATGCACACAGAGCCGCGGTGCCAGCGAGCTGCTGCTGACTGAAGAGCCTTCAGAAACAAAGGCAGGCTTTGTCCCAATATATCACTGTTCAGAGCTTTGCTCAGTTTCATACTAAGATAATTGATTGAAACAGCAACCCTTTAGAAGGTATTTAGTTAACATTGACATGCTTTTAAATGGTTGTATCCTCTGAACTCTACCAGTTGGTTTGAAATCCAATTATTTCACAAATCTCTTATCTGAAATTACATTTACAGTATATACTGTATATTTATTGTGTATACTGTAATAATGTGTATCCATGGACTTATATTTCTATAGAATATCTGATCTTGAATTTTTTTTACAAGGACCTTCAAAACAACGCTGTCTGGTAAACAGATTTTTTTTTCTAAATTCCTGGAAGGAGAAATGAGGGTAAAAGACAAGACTACCTGCTGGGTTAGTGGTTCAGTGTGTGTGCGTGCATGTGTGCATGTGTGTGTATGTGTGCATGAGTGTGTGTGCGTGCGTGCGTCTGTGTGTGTGTGTATAGGGCGGCTGGTGGATTTCACGTCCCACTTCCTCCAGCAACGCGATTAGGCCAGACGTCTGTCACACACACACACACACACAAACACACACACACACACACACACACACACACACACACACACACACACACACACACACACACACACACAGACAGACAGACAGACACACACACCTCTTTACTGTCTGCAAGAGTAAACACACCCTTCCTCAAACACATATATTTGTATTCCCATTCATGTGAGGACATTCCATGGACCTCCATTCAGTACATACCGGGTTTTTAAAGATGCAGTAGTTTCAGGCGGCCAGCTCTGGTTCTAAAAAGTATAGCCAACATTCATGTAAACTTGCGTTCTCTCTAATGTCCACCAAGGGGTGAATCCTCTGGTTGTATGAGAAAAATGCTATTTCTCTGTTGATGTATTCCCTCAGTAAACATTGTAAAGATGAGTTTATGGTCTCAATCTCTAGTTTCAAGTTTTCTCAAAAGAGCATGATGTTCATTTAGTAAATTATGGTCCATTCAAACAGATGATAAGTTACGGTATGCTATTGGGCGTGGGTATGTTGTGATTGACAGGTGACTACTAGATTGATAGGCTACCAGAGTCATATATATCATCACTTCTGTGACATTTACTAGCTACAAAGAAATAAAAAATGGGGATGACAATTGTCAAAAGGAAGGCTTTAAAACTCAACAAACCAATTGGTGACATCAAGACGACTACGTCCACTTTATATATACAGTCTATCAGAGCATCATCCATTTACAATAGTACAACACTGAGCCACATGAGCCGATGCTTGGAAAGACAGTATATTACCTCAGAAGAGATTGGCAGAGTCTTCACTGAATGCCTCTGAGCAACATATTAGAAATTATGTCATTGTCAAACTTGTCAGTTCATGGTCTCATCTGGTCAAATCCAGCACGTCTAGCTCGCTAAAAACATCTGATTTCAGCACGTCGAAGGATTATTTTGTGGCTTACACCCGTGGCCCACGCACATACATATACACATATACACATATACATATATATATATATATATACATATACACATATACATATATATATGTATACATACACACATATATATATACACATATATATATATATATATGTATATATATATATATATATATACACATATATATATATATATATATATATATGTATATAATATAATATATTATATAATGTATAATATATTATATATATAACTTATACATATATATATATAAAGTTATATATATATATATAACTTTATATATATATTATATAATATAATATATATATAAATATATATTACATATATATTTATATATTTCAACATGAAACTATAGGGGGAAAGCAGGGATCCAATCGGCTTCCTTGGTAATTTTTTTGCCAAATATGATTTTTTTTTGCACATATATAACTTTATTTGCATCATTTTATCAAAGTGAGCGCAGATGTTATTCGTTTTTGTCAGATGAAGCAATCTGGTTTACGTGAAAGGGATTTCAATTTTCTTTAATCTATTAATTAAAAAAACTTGGATGGAGGAGTCTCAAAAAGTTAGACCATTTTGTTCCAATGTTGTTGGGGCCCGAACATTTTGCTTCCTCTAGAGTGGGGCGTGACAGAAAAAGTTTGAGAACCACTAGTTTAAGGAATATATTATTAATATAAAACTGACATAAGGACAAAGTGCTCGCTGCACACGTAACGATAGTCCTACTAATTGTCAGGATCCCAGTTTTCTAATTCGTCCTGCCTGACAGCTTATTGGCCTGTATCCTCATGTTATTCAGTTGGGCAGCTTTTTAATTTGTCCAATAGGATACATTGGTTTATGACCAAATTTACCTTCCAAAGCAAACATTAACCTCAAAGATACTTTGGGTTTTATGCTTATTGGCAAATGTCTGCAAGCTGAATTAAGATGTGAACACGGTAAACAGTATAGCTGTTTAACGTCAGCAAGCTAGCTTTGACAGTGTGTGTGTGTGTGTGTGTGTGTGTGTGTGTGTGTGTGTGTGTGTGTGTGTGTGTGTGTGTGTGTGTGTGTGTGTGTGTGTGTGTGTGTGTGTGTGTGTGTGTGTGTGTGTGTGTGTGTGTGTGTGTGTGTTAGAATGTTAGCATGCTGATGTTGAGCATTGAACTCAGAGCACCAGATGGGAGCAAAGTTAGAGTGGGAACCACATGACCTGAGCCAGCCAATGACAAAACTGGGAGGCGGGCAAAACAGTGCACCAAAGTGTGGTGTTTCTCTTGTTGAACTAAGGCCTCTATTTGTGGATTACTGCTGTGAGAAGTGCAGTAAGTTTGTAAGTGTGTCAATCTTTGTGTAGTAAATCTCATATTGTCCATTCCGGTCTGTCTCCCTCATACTGTACATGTGTGCTTGTGTGTGAATGAACACGTGCGCGCACACACACACTCCCACAGTTTGTGTTTTGTCAGCAGCTTCAGTGAGCGACAGGCCATTTCTGACGGCTGGCTAAAGTGTGTGCATCCACACACGCAATTTCCTGTTTTCTTGTTTCACCTCCATTTGACCCTCAGTGTCAATTCAACAACTCGCTCTGTTTTTAAAAAAAATATTTAATGCAGACACACATTGTGTCCTGTTTTGTGAACAAAAGGTCTACACGATCTAACTATCTGATCAAATAGTTGGTGTATTCACTCTGGCTACTCCTGTTGTATATGCTATGAGTACAGATGCCTCCAGGGGCTGCTATCGGGCCTTTCAAGACTCCAGTAACATACAGCAAAAGTTGCATTTACACCATATACAAAATGTCCTTCCACAACACATTGTTCAAACTATGACACTCTGGAGTCTCTGAGAGACGTCAGTTTTTTTCTCGTAACATTCATGCTGCCTTTTCAATATAAACTTCCGTCTTCACAGGAAGTGAGGACAACAAAAACACTTGGTTGGATTTAGAGAAAAGTAGCATTGTTAATGTGACTAACAACGCTAGTAACCACCGAGCATTCTTGCGCTTGCTTTTTCTTTGTTAATGTGTGGTTAAACAACGGCAAACACTTCCTAATTTCAGAAGCTCAAATGTAAGGACTTTGCAGTTTTGTCATAGATGATTGATAAGTGTCGCGGTCTGGCCCTTTAGGCCATCTTCAGGTAGAATCAAGCCCAGTCGGTTCATCTGCTAATAAAGTTTTCAAGACATCTTGGGCGATTGTGGCTCAGTGGTGAGGAGGGTCGTCCTTCAATCAGAGAATCAGATGTTCGATCCCCAGCCCCGCTAGCACATGCCGATGTGTCCTTGAGCAAGACTCTTAACCCTAAATTGCTCCGGTAGCTACGCCAACGGTGTACGAATGTTAAATAGTCCTAATGTGGCACCTTGCATGGTAGCTCCTCTCATCAGGGTGTTAATGTGTGAATGATGTCATGTAGTGTTAAAGCGCTCCGAGTTGTCGAAAGACGAGAAAAGTGCTATACAAGTACGGGTCCATCTGGCACACGTGCACCAGGTCAAGGTGATGTACAGCTGGATATACAGTATATGCTGTTCCCCTGCTTGACTGTCGACGGCTTCAACAAAGGCGGTGACCATGAATGTAAACAAAGTGGAATTTTAAGCTGATTCCAAATTCTTCCAAAAAGCACCATGTATTTTGAGGGAGTTTAAATGCAGATAATACAGTGCGTGTCAGGCATCAATGATATACACGACGCATGTTGGTGAGACCAATAGCGTACCTTTACCTCAAGGGCCACTCACGGTTTCCAGAGGGACAGTCCAAAAAGATTTATCTTGAGTGACCGGGTCATGATTTCTGCACAGAGACTTTTGCCATTTAGTTATTCCAAATGTTTTTAATTTTTAAGCACCACAAGCAAAGTCAGATATATCTAACACTAAGCAACTCAAACTAAAAGTATTTAGATTGAGAATTGGCACTTCAGGTGAGCGTGTGCATTTTTAGATTTT
Organism: Clinocottus analis; assembly: GCF_023055335.1. Classification (NCBI taxonomy): domain Eukaryota; kingdom Metazoa; phylum Chordata; class Actinopteri; order Perciformes; family Cottidae; genus Clinocottus; species Clinocottus analis. The sequence goes on from NW_027175832.1 coordinate 10,522,915, forward strand.
TTTTTCACTGTCCCTTTAACCGCATCTTCAAAAGCCACCTTTGCTCGGTGGTGTTAGTTTGGACCTCTTGACTACGGTTCATCTAACCAAGATTTTTAGACTTATGACTATCTCAAGTATAAATGAGGGAAATAAGTCGATTCACATCAGTAAGTTCCTTGGAGAATTGATCAAAATCCCCGACTGGACTGTCTATTAAGACCATGTGTGTACTACGCACGCACACACGCAAAGAAAGCATAATCAGTTTGTGTTGGTTTTAGTTTAGCTTGTTTGTCTCTGACACTAACGTGTAACCAGAAGGGAATAAAATTACTTGAAGGGTGAAACAAATAAGAAGCAAAGCAGAGGTTTGGTTTCCTAGGCGAGTATCATGATTCACTTTTATTAAAAGCATCATAGCTACAATTCATCATACATGATGTCTCCAAAAAACAAAAAGACAAACATCAAAAAAAGAAGAAAAAAAAACATTTACATGGTATGTCTGTAAACTTCAAGGCTAGATAAGAATTTTGAGGTAATGCTCTTCAGCTTGCTGGCTAAAAGTAACAAAAAGTCCATTTTTTTTTCAAGAAAAAGTAGCTAAGTAATAAAGGTACCTGATTATTTTAACTCTTTAACACCAGTGCATCAACAGGAACAGAGTGAGACAAATTGATTGCAGTACTTATTTGTCATCATTTACAGTTTTTTGTTTAGTTTTTTCTATTCATACGACACTTGTGGTTATTCATATAGTGTGTGTGTGTGTGTGTGTGTGTGTGTGTGTGTGTTGGGAGAGTGACGTTGGAACATTCAAAAGCTGCCTTGGTTATTGCTGTCTCAGCATTAGACGGGAGAACGAGGAACTTGAAGGGGAAACAAACGGATCTTCCCTTCCGTCCCCCTTTCTCTCTCCCTCTCTGCATCTGCTGGGGTGGCTGTGATAGCAAATGTTAACATGACCTGGCCACTGTGTCTGTGTGTGTGTGTCTGTTTGTGTGTGTGTATTTATATAGATTTCTATTTGAATGGACTTTCAAATATTTAAACCACTCGCGGCACTCGATTCGCTTCCGACATGTGAACTGGCCTCAGGGGGAAAACAACAAAAAACGAAACGGAAACGAATCGGGCGCCTCATGCGCTTCTCGAGCGTTTAAAAGACTCGAGTTAAACTTCAAGTGGAAACTCGGTTGAAAAGTGTGTCTCAGTCCTGTTCTGGCCAGGCCTGGTGTCAGTGTGTGTGACTAGAGAAACAGTCTTAAGAGAAGGTCACTAGGGAGCAGCACTTGGTCTGAAGCTACCGGGACATGAGGGGGGCAAACGGATCATCAAAAAAAAGCAGTGAATGTGGCAGCGACCGGGGAATGAAGAATTAAAAATAAACCATTGCATGTGCTCCCCCTCCACCCCATTTAAAGAATACACCTGAAACATCACATCCCTGTGTGGACCACCGCTCCGAACCCATTCACAGAAACAAATAAACTCCAACCGGGGACGGCTGACGGAAAGGCCTGATTGGGGCCGGACCCAGCCCGCCCGCCCCCCATGAGCACAAAACCAGCCGCCCCAAGAGAGAGACACAGGATTCAGACGTGGCAGTGGAAAGACTCAAAGACTGGCATTCAAACAGTGTGGGACTGGGTTAACAGTATTGGTTCAGTGTGCATTCACACGCTCAGAAGGAAAACAGCTGTCCTCCCACAAAACAGTCACATGACAGAGGGGGTTTCAGGGTTTAGTGTGTGTAGTGGTGGACATCTGAATGTGTGAGTGTGTGCAGCTAATGATCAAGTATGGTTGTGTGTCTGTGTGTGTGTGTGTGTGTGACTGAGTTCTAATCCAGTCCGCTTTTCCTCCTCAGAGTCTACCTGGTCTGATATGTGAGAACTAGAAAAAAAGAAAAAGAAAAAAAACAATCTGCTCTGAAACAGAACAGCTGAAATCAACTACATTACCCACAATTCCTTTTGCGGCAGCGTTGTCAGACAGACAAGCTGGGGGCAAACTGTAATGTTTTTTTCTTTTTCTTTGAAAACTGATGTTAGAAAGAATGACTCCAACAACAAAACAGTCCAGAAGATCTGAGAGCTGAAAGCAGCAGCAATAATAATAATAATAACAACAACAATAAATGCACTACTGGAACTTTGTGAAGTCCTATTTGAAGGATCGTGGGGAGAGAAAAGCGGGGGTGCACCGTTCACCGTGCGCACAGGAGGAGCCGAGCTCTGAGGGAGCGGCTGCGAGGATTTTTCCCTGACTAAACTATCGACCAGAGAGATTTAACTTAACACACGCACACCTCGTTCTCTCTGACGCGTAGTAAATATACCTGCTTGGAAAAAAAGTAACAACAAATAGTGAGATAAATCAACAACGACAATGTAAAAGGAGAGAAAAAAAATAAACCAGGATTGGTAAGAGTTTGGGTTTTTCTGGTGAAGGCGTGTAAACGTGGCGGGGAAGAGAGAAAATGTCCAAAGGCCAGTCACTTTGTGGTTTTATTTCAGTCACTCTTGTTCTTCTGAGGAGACGTTGCCGCTGCCTCCTCTTCCTCCTCCTCCGCCGCCTCCTCCTCCTCCTCCTCCACCATTCCAGCATCCTCCAGTACTGAATCGTCTCCTCTCGTCTCCTCCGCTCCATCCTCCTCCTCCTCCAAGTCACTCTTTCCTCCCTCCTTCACCTCCGAGGCGTTCAGCTCAGCCTTCTCCTCCTCCTCTTCCTCCTCTTCCTCGTCTTTCGGGGGGTTTGTGGTAACGACGTTGCCCCCCAGCGCTCCGGCCATGGCGTTCTGCAGCTCGGCCAGGGTGGAGGCGGTGGGGAAGCCTGGCAGGCTGAGCCCCCCGAGGCCTGGAGGTAGGAACATGGAGGGGTAGAGGAGGCCAGGGGCCATGGTGGAGAGGAGGAAGGGGTTAAACGCCAACGAGTTGGCCGACATGCCGGCTGCAGCCAGCAGCGCCGTGGCGTCGCCATTGCTGCATGCCTCGGCCGACGAATCGGTGGCCGGGAGACGAGGAGCTTTGGTGGAGACAGACTTCTCCTTCTTCCTCGACTTCTTTGCTCCTTCTCCATTACCCTCAGCCTCCTCCTCGTCGTCATCGTCATCTCCTCCTTCTTCAAAGTCTTCTCCCTCTTCATGTCTCTTCCTCTTGGACGTCACAGTCTCGTCACTATCTCCTCCCTCGCCCTCCATTGTTCCGTTGGTGTTCTGTGTCGTGGCTGCGAAGGAGTTTGATGCGGCGGCGGCAGCTGCAGCCAGGTTGCCGCCGAACAGGCCGCCTAGGCTGAACATGTTGGGGAGGGCGGCCATGTTGGGCAGGCCTCCCATACCGGGCAGCATGAGGGGCAGCATGGAGGCGGCAGCGGCGGCCTGCTTGGGGTCGGAGGTGTGAGGGAACGCCATCAGACCGGCCGCCAACTGGAGAGACTGGAGGCTCTGCAGGGACGACAGGTCCATCCCACCGAACAGACTGCTCAACAGCAGAGGGTTGATTCCACCTGAGAGTGCACGCACAGACACACACGCACGCACGCACACACACACACAAACACACACACACACACACACACACACACACACACACACACACACACACACACACACACACACACACAAAATAAAGCTCCATCTTTCAGCACAAACAAAATCTGCTATAAAGTTCCATTATCTTACGCAGACTTGATTTGATAGTTGAGGTGTTAAAAAAAAGTAATGTTACAGAAAGTGACCATCTTTGTGTATGTGAGTGAGTAAGAAAGAGTGAGAGAGAGAGATGAATAAAGTCTCAGCAGTACGTACCTGCAGAAGAAGCAGCCGAGGCCAGTGATGCCTGGGCTGCATGAGCTGCAGCCGCTGCCTGGGCGGCGACGGCGGCCTTTGCGATCTCAGATTTCGGTCGTCGCCCTCGCCTCCGGACGCCCTCCTCCCTGACGACAGGGCCGGTTAACAGGCGGTCAAACATGGCCTCCGGGAGGAAACCCTGTGTGGTGGGGAAGGTGTGTTAGGAAGTGTGAATCGACCAATGATGCACCACCACTTTATCTGTAACGGCCTCACAGGCGTCGTCTTTGCTACTCACCGACTGTTTGACAATGTCCGTCCAATCGGGGGCAATAGAATACTCCGGGTTCTCCAGCAACCATCTGGGAAGTTCCTTCATTGGAGGAGCCATGGCTCCGCCCATCTGAGGAAAGGAAGATGTCAATGAGTTTTTCTTGGAAAGCCATTTCTGAGATGGCACTGTCTCCGGGCCTGAGGAGAGATCCTTGGTCTGCTTACCTTGCGTCCGTTGCGCCGGTTCACCACCGGCACTCTCTCGTCTCCGGTCAGGGTGTTGATGTCAATCTTGTTGGGGTTCCGACAGCGGTGGCGTTTCTGCTTGGGCTTGGAGAACTGAGACAGTACATCCTCGCTCTTCTGTTGTAGGAAGAGGACATACAGGGTGGGGGGTGTCAATAACTCGTGGCTTAGAGACAAGACCACCAGCAGAATAAAACTGGAGGGGACGACACTAACAAAGGGCTTAAGGTGAAGAAGATGAAAAATATAAAGAAAAAGCCGTACTGGTGTGAATCCAGCCATGTCCATGGTGTATGTCGGGTGCTGCCTCAGCCACTCTCCCAGCTCTTTGTTGGAAACCGCTGCCTCTTCCTCCTCCAGACTGCCGGCAGCTAGAGGCCTGGCACTGGGGCTCTGCTCTGGGAGGGTGAGGGCTCTGTGGGCCCGGGCCGAATCCTGAACCCCTTCTGCACTCGAGACCTTTGTCCCATCGGCGTCATCCTTAACGTCAAGAGGTACACAGAACGGGGGAAAAGGGAAAGATTAATTTAAAGCAGACGCTCATATGGTCTTGTGTCGGTGCAAAGCTAACGTCTCTGCCGTCTGTTCAAAGGAAACTCTTCATACCCCTCCTGCTCGCTTGTTGCCCATGAACAGCAGCTCCAGGCCTTCCACATTTTTCCTGCGACCCCGCCTCCTCCTCATGATGGGCAGGTCGGCCTCCAGCGAGCCGTTAGCTCTGTGTCCGGAAGGCGGGGCTTGCTGCAGCAACTCCATCTGGGCCTTGAGGGAGGGGCTGCTGGTCACCAGGGCGTTGGGGAAGCCGGCCAATGAGGGAGAGGCCTTGTGATGATGGTGCATGCCCTGAACAGCAAATATTTAGATTTAGTTCATGAACTTGGTTTTACACGTCTGGCACTACGTGATTGGTTTATACTGTTATTCGCGGTGCGAAAGCTCACAACAAATGAATATAAATCAACCTCCTACTGAAAGTAACCTTTTTGCTGTGAATAGCCACATTCTGTGATAAAGTACATGTGACAAACAAATGAATGGTGGAAATGCCCGAAGAAGCTCTGTCTGTCACCTTGGTGAGGTCTATTGCTTGGCTCTGGGACTCGGTGGCAGAGTGGCTTTCTCTCAGCTGAGCCACCATCTCCATCAAGTTGCGTCTCTTGGCCGCCCTCTCCGCCTCAATCTCGATCTTCCTCCTCCTCCTTCTCCTCTGGCGAGGCGCCGTCAGGCTTAGAGCGTCCTCCTGCAACGTCAGGTAAACCGTTTCACCGGTTACTGGGACTCGAGAGTTTAATATTTCTTTTTTGAAATAATTCAAATAAATATTTGCATTGTGTTTATGGATAAAATTTAAAAAAACATCTGCACAAGCACTCACGTTAACCTGTGGCGACAGTGCTTTATCTTCACTCCCACTGTAAGCTGTGTGGATGCCGGCCATCGTCAGCTCGGCGAGGCTCCGCCTCTGCAGCGGGCTCTCGGTCACCGTGGAGACGGAGGTAGTGGCGGTGGTGACGACAGAGCCTTGCCCTGGCAACAGGTTGCTGGGGAAGTCGAAGATGTGGCGCCTGTTTACGGGCCACTTGCCCTTCAGGACGGCATCACAGATGTTATCCATCCTGTTGATCATCACTCGATCCTGTTGGGGGCAGAGTGGACATGTGATGACGGACGATTCGGCAAAGTGCAGCAACGCATTTGAAGTAACTGATCAGTACCCGGCTCTCCTCAGCTAACGTTGAGACTCACCTTGGGCCAGAATGAGAAGGCGTAGGCGCGGTCCTGTAAGGCCTGCAGAGCAGAGGTCTCTGGCAGGTCGTCGGGGCAGAACCCGTCTCGGGTTTCGTTTTGGGCTGAGGTGCTCAGCGAAGCGATGCTCTCCTCGTCAAAGTTCTTCTGCTCGGACGCAGCGCTCGCTGTGCGGGGGAGGAGAGAAGGTAGAATTACGTCGCTGCTCTTAACTAAAAATGGTTTTACACAAATGGTTACCAGGGGATCCAAATATATTATTAAAACACCAGATGACACCAGCAATGACGAAGGGTCGACAAATGGGGAAATAAACGTAATACACAAGAGAACGGTTAAGAAGACTACAATGAGAACATCTCATCATCTCTTCTGGAAACTAAATCTAAAGTTCCACTGAGATCAATGACTGACTTCCTCCACACTGAGGTCAATAAACTTCCTCCATACCTTCAGCCTGAGAAGATTTCTCAGATTTGTCATCTTCATCCATCCTGTCCTCCTCATCCTCGGGGCTTTTCTCGGTGTCGGCTGACTTTGGAGATTTAGGAGACTCTGGGTGCTCCTTCTCCTCCCAATCCTCCTGCTCTGCTGCCTTGTGCCCTGGTAGATCTTTGGGAGAGGTGTCGGGGTGCTCCAAGAGCTCGGCAGACGCTTCCGTTTGGTCCCCGACAGAGTCGGCTGGAGTCGAGCTCTTCTCCTCTGCGGTCATGTCTTTGTCTTGGTCTTGGTCATCTGTCGGCTTGGAGGTTGTCTCTTCTCCGCTTGGCTCATCCTCCTTCTCTTCTTCCACTTTTAGCTGGGCCTCCTCCTCTTCCTTCACCTCAATTCTTGGCTGAGCAGCGTTTTCCTCTTTCCCCTCTTCGACCTCTCCCTCGATTCCCTCATCATCATCAACAGTTTCAGTCTTGATAGGTGGAATGTTGTCATCTCCTTGCTCCGTTTCCAGTTTCAGCTCCTTCCCTTTGTTGCCGCCCTCCTCCTCCTCCTGCTGCTCCTCTTTAGTTGCGATAATGGCTACCTTGGCAGCCGCTTCAGCGCTCGCCAGTTCTGCAGCAGTGAGGAGAGGTGCAGCATTGCTCTCCGCCAATCCCATCCCCGCTTTGGTGATCTCCCCTTGAGCCGCCGCGTTGGCGCCGGCCCCCCTCTGGCCGGTGAAGCGCTGGTGGGCGTCCAGAAAGGCCAGGGTGGTGTCGTTCAAGATGTGGTAGTCTGTCCGGCTCACGCCATGCTTGGAAGCCCCCAGGAGGAGGTCCTTGTCGTGGCGGCCGCTCTCCCACCACTCGGGGAGGTCCGGGGAGGGCTGGCAGAGCTTGAGGCGCTCCGAGAGCAGCGGGTGGGGAAGGACCTGCTCCCGAATGCGCCGGAGCAGCTCGATGCGGTACAGTGTGCGGGAGGCGCGCTCCTCTGTGATGGGGTCGATGATCAGGGTTGGGTCTGGGAGTTCTGACGAGGGAAGAGACGAAGACAATCCATTGCATTTTTTTTGTAACGACAAAATGTCCTATTGGCTTATTTTTCTTTCTTTGCCCTTCGGCTTAGTAGTAACGTCCCCTCTTACCCGTTTCAGTCTTGACCTGCATCCTGCAGACGCGTTTACACATGGCGATGAATGAGTAGTAGTATTTCTCCAGGCTCTCGTCTGTTTTCTTGTCGAGTCGAGCGAAGGCCCTGAACTGCGCCCAGTCGAATTTATGACGCTGGGTGTCAAAGACAACTCCGAAGGTTGACACCACGCGGTAGAAATCAGCCTCCTCACGGCGAGTCCATCTGTAAGAAAAACATCAATCTATGAGTAAATCTAAAAAGAGTAACACAGGATTTGATTCAACATTATGGAATATAGGGTGCATCTAATAAATACCTCTGTCGCCTCTCCTTGTAGTACATGGCTCCATCCGTCATCAGCGAGCTGGCGGTCATCACTGGCGATGCCTCCGGCATGAACTGCCCGCCTTTGGCAAAATAGGCACCTCCTTTAGTCAGATACTGGGTTCCGTCTGTAAGGAACACTGCTGCTCCATCTTGGATGTAAGACGCCGCTCCTCCTGCGTCGGTAACCATGCCGATGGCGGGCAGGAACTCCCTGCGCCGCCGGCGCCGCCCATCGGGTCTGCTGAGCGCCTCCTGGCGGAGCTGCTCCCTGCGATTGGAGCGCTGGTAGGCTGTGATGAGGCGCCGGAGGCGTGCGGTAAGAGCCGAGGCCGCCGGCCAGTAGAGCCGCTCATTGGCGCTCGAGGCTCCGCCCACACCTTGACCGTTCTCACCAGATTTGGCTACACGACAGGAGAGAGATGCAAGGAACCTCATCAGATCTTTTTCAGTTTTCTATTGTTAAGAATTTTAAGAAGGTTTGTGAGATCTTGCGGGGGTTGGTTCAGGTTATAGTAAAGACACGATTTTGCACGAAAACTGTGCGCACATTGTAATGAAGTAGTAACACCCCCCCCTCCGCGTCCCTTTCCCGTCAACTCAAATTTTACCTTCCGCTTCAACTTCCACATTGTCGTCTAGTGGAGAGTTGGTGAAGTCGTCCATGTCGTCTTTAAAAGGCATCCGCAGTGGCTTGTACTCTGGATCCTCATCCTCACTGTAGAGGTGGGGGGGGTTGGAGAGGGGGTTATATTTGAGTAACTAGCAACAAGCAACACACGTGTTAAAAGAAGGTGAAAAGGCAACATTAAGACACACTAACTGAGGCTCAAGTTTAACTCAAGGGATTTGCAATCACCATGAGAGTAAAGGCAACTTCCTTTAAATTGGCAGCAGTTTAAACACAAAACATGTGGACCTACACCTGCTTCCAGCCACAACTATTGGACACGCTGGACTATGCTTTAAATCTAAATAATTCACTATTTAATACTATTTTAAGCTAATAGACGAGAGTAGAATGTGGAGAATGAAAAGGGGGGAAAAGGTTTTCGAAAGGGACGAATCACAGACTCGCTCGCTTACCCCTCGATGCCATCTGCCATCATGTCGGCGCCCCTCTGCTCAGCGGCTATGGCCTTGGCATCGGGCATGCCCACCCTCTCCAAGAAGCACAGGGCGGGGTCAGCGCGCATTGAGTTGTACTTCTCATAGCCTGAAGAGGAGGCGATAAAAAATATGTAGGCCATGAAGTCAACTTTAGTTAGTGACGAGTCCGCTTCTGACTAAACACGCACTCAGATAGGAAAACTCCTAGGCGGAGGGAGGGGGGCTTGTGCTTTTTAGCTCACTCCTAGACAGACATGATGCCCCAAACACACGCACAAACACACACGAAATTAAATGAAGGAGTAGACAAAAACAGCAGCAGAAGGGCAGACCCCAGGAGCCAGTTGCTGACAAGACAGACAGTCCGCAAGTGTGTGTGTGCAACCTTGCCGCCGTTTTGTGTGTGTGTGTGTGTGTGTGTGTGTGTGTGTGTGTGTGTGTGTGTGTGTGTGTGTGTGTGTGCGTGCGCTTATCCAAGTGAGTCTGCAGGTGCTCATTTGTGTCAGAAAGAGACAGGGAGAGAGAAAGGATGAAGAGGGAAAAGTGTGTGTGTCATGGCGTCTGTGAAAGTGAGCTAGTGGGTGTGGGAAACACGTGTGTGTGTGTGTGTGTGTGTGTGTGTGTGTGTTTGTCCGTTATGGGCATTCAAGCAGAACAGATTAGAATGTGCAGATCCCACAGAGACACACAGTGAAGGGGAGGAGGAGGAGGTTTGAAGGAATGAGGGGAAATTTCAGAGGAGCAGGTGATATGAGGGGGAAAGGAAAGAAATAGGAGGAAGTGAGAGAGGTGAGGACAGGTCGAAGGAGAGGAGGAGACACGAAACCCTTCCATTCATTCCTCCTTCCTTCATTCTCTCCATCACATTTCAATTATGGAAGATGTGGCGGATTGTTCCCTAACCGTCTGACGTATGCACGCACACACGCGCGCACACGCGTGCACACGCGCACACACACACACACACCTCTCTGCCTGCAGCCAAACGTTAATCATCGAGGCCTTACAGGCCATCACTTTCCTCTGTGTGTGTGTGTTGCATTTTTTTGTGTGTTAGGGCCCCCCACCCCACGGGCCTCTAAAGTGAAAGAGGATTATGATTAACTATGGGTGAGCCCTTTTGTATCCCTGTGTGTCCTAATTGAATCATAGAGGGTGGCAATGATGATAAAATTATGACAATTATGCCAAATTAATATGGATGAGGGTCTCCATCCACAGTTTGCAGACGCTGGGAGTCACAGTCAGTCAGCAGAGACCTACGCTACTCAACGTTAATATCAGCAAATGGAAAAAAAGGGAAATTAGTTTGGTATTATTATCATTATCATCATTACCATCATCTGTGACAAACACCTGTATCTACCTGCCAAAGCAGAAATACACACACATGTGCCCGTTCCCCCCGTACCCCCTCCCACACCCAGCGGCTCCCGGTGAAACCAGCCATCAATCACACTCCCGATAGCACACTGAGCCTGCCAGCTGCGTACCGCTATCACCATAGCAACACCAATCAACCAGTGGCAGCAGAAGTGGGTGGGATGTGTTTGCGTGTGCCCTCGCCCAGTTTGAACTTGACGTGTGTGTGTGTGTGTGTGTGTGTGCTCACGTCATGTTTGTTGGGTTGGAAACCACCGGAGCGAGTCTCGGTGAGTGAGTCTCTGTGAGGGAATCTCTGTGTGTGAGAATGAGTGTGTGTGTGCGTGTGTGTGTGTGAGAGCGATGGTGCTGACATGATGCTTGGGGGTGTGTGCGATGTTCCTTTTGCATTCGCTGTGTCTCCACGTTGTGTCGACCGTGTTGGGAGGACGGGTTCTGTGGCTTTCTTACCGTGCTTGAAGACGCCGATGAGCAGGGATTTGTCGGCCTCGCTGTCCCACCAATCGGCCGGGACCTCGGCGTGGAACGGCTGAGGGATCCAGATGTCCAGCTCACTGTGAAGATATAAACACAAAATATACTGTTTGTGTGTGTGTAATAATAATAATAATAATAATAATAATAATTGAAACAGGAAGTACTGCCTCATGCTCCCTCAAGGTTCAAATGTCTCTTGGTAGCTGCCCAAGTCCTGTGTTTTGGAATTAGGCAGCTGCCCCAAACTTTGATGCGAAAACAAACTGAGAAGAACCAGACGGTCTAAGTAACATCCAAACCTACGCATAGCTTTGTAAACACACAGGGTTAACAAGCACATTGAAGGAAATGGAATACTGTATTTTGCAGTAACTCTGCAAAGGGCAATTTGTCTGAAGTCCGAGAATTACTGAAAGCATATGAACATATTGACATGTTTTGTCCAATTCTTGGGGATGTCTGAGTTGCAGAGCATGCTCCCTGATTCAATGTATGGATACTGTTGGGGACGCCATGTATTATACACTTCATGTGGGTTTCTGACACTAATTGCGAAAAGCCCTAATATTAACCTATTCAAGCTTCATATGAGCTTAGACCAAATATTAACAGTCTCTGGTAGGGTAGCGTCATATCAGATCTCTTTATCCACGCTCATATAGAGAAGACACAAACCATCACTGAGGAAATGAACAGCCTCTAGGCCATGTGGGATTTCATTAAGTAGAATTAGGGCACTGATCTTGCTGGACAAGCACAGTTGGAGCATCTACAGATCATCATAATTAGAAACGTCCACTTTGCACCGCAGCATATCCAGTGGAGGGCTGGCTCACTTCTCTATTAATGTCGTACACACAAGCTCTAAAGGTGTGTCGTATCATCATTGGAGGTAGTTTTGGCCCCCATTGGTGTTTTAGGGACCAGTTAAGACGAAATCTTTATAAAGGAGTGTTTATTTCCAGGTGTTCAGGAGCACTGTTGCTCGTGTCAAATAGTTGCATCAAGCCTAGAGGGAGCTGCAAAGTCTGATAAACTGACCCACTAGCATCGAGCCGAGGGCCGAGAACTAGAAGTGAGAAAGACTTATCTACTCCACCGGCGGTTACAGGCTGCGTTAGCCGAACTTCTCGCTGAAGGACTCTGGTTCTGCCGCCACCGTGAGTCCACAGCACTACGTTCGTGTCGTTAAATCAGTGAGGAACTAACTCCTGTTTTCATCCCGGCCTTTAGGAACACAGAGCAACAAATGACAGAGCAGCTAAACTCAAGAATATGAGCTTATGAGCGCTCGCTTTCCCCCAAACTAGAACCAGTTATTTGATCAGAAACTCTCCATGCATTTAAATCCCAAACTGACAATAGTGATAATGAGTGTGTGTGTGTGTGTGTGTGTTTTTTAATGTTGTGGTACCAAAAAAGAAAAGAGAAAAGAAAGAAGCCTCCATTATGGAAAGAAGGTAGAAAATGGTGTTCCCAGCTAGTTCTGGAGAGAAAGGGTACAATGCACAATGGAAGCAGAGAGACAGAGGGTGACAGGAGGGAAGAAGAAACCAGGAAAATGGTCCCTTATCTCTGTAAACAGCAGCATGCCCGGCCTGGCAACACACACGCACACGTGCGCGCCAAGACTGGCATGCTAAATCCCCCTGGCATATGTTGGCACGATGGCACCCCGTATGCTCACGTCTGGCAAGCACCGACACACACACACACACACACACACACACACACACACACACACACACACACACACACACACACACACACACACACCAGTAGCCATTGAGGGGGGAGGTAGAGAGAGCAAGTGAGCTAGCGGGGAGGGGGAGAGATCAACATGAAGTGCACGTGCTCCACATTATAAATGCAGTCACATCTGGGTGAAAGGGTGATGAGAGAGGGGGGATGGGAGCTGATGAGAGACTAAAGTGGACTGCAGAGAGAAAGGAAGAGAGAGATGGACAGATGGCAAGAAAAGTGTCTCGTGACGGAGAAGACGATGAAGGAAGCGGCGACAGAGCCGTCAGAATGAGACCTCCGCCTCGGACCGCCTCAGACTGGAAGACCCCGAGCAGAGCGGCAAAAAACGCTGTCCACGCGGAGGGGAAAGGGAAAGCTTTAAATGGGTCAAAAACTGATAAAAAGCTGCTTTTCCCCAGATAAAGAAACTGTGTTGTATCTGTCAGAATAGAAAGAAACCAGCCAAAGAGGCCACTAGAACAGACAGAAATACACTCAAGTAATAATTCATCACACGTTCATATAAATATCCATCTCTCAACTCTCTTTCATGATGCATCCGATACATGAAAGGCTTTCAGTCGGCTGTAAACAGTGTTGTCTTCAAGGAAAAACTAAACAAAACTACAGGATGAATCAGGTGTTCTTTTTTTGGGTTTGGATCTAATATCAGGTTATAAAATTAGGGGTCTAGACAAAAGTATCAGAACAGTACAGTTGTTTTCCTTCTCACAATAAAACAGACCACCAACAGCGTGACATCGGCAGATTTGTTTGTTTAAAGTGAAAAGAGAAAAATGGAAAACTGACATGGCAGACAGAGAGAAGTGTTTACTGACCTGGAATCAGCTCCTTCCAGGATGCGATCGGCCTGGTCGCTGATGACTTCCTGTCGCAGGTAGTACAGCATCCTCACCCGCAGCAACACCCTGCAACACAGAGTCAATTAGTTTTGCTAGAAAACGAGAACCTCTGCGTTAGCTGATGGGATGGTTGTTGGAGTTACGGTGGAAGAATTGATCTGGGTCATTGGAATCTTTGCAGTCCCAAAACACCCTGTCAATCGTTGATCACCAGAAAATATTTCTTCAGTGGCGTGTTTAATTAACGGTCTCTGGTTCGAGCTCATAAAATTCAGCGGTTTGTTGTTTTTCTTCGTTCTGATTCACTGTCGACTTTGCATCTTTGGTCAATAAACCATTTGGCGGCGTCCCATTGAGCTTTTGAAGTTGGGTAGAGCCCATTTTTAATTGATGAATTGATTGTCATGAAACCAATCGTTAAAATTAACGCATTTTAGTTTAGTTTTAAACTATTAAGCCTTTGTTAAAGAATAAATAATGATATGAAATAAATTAACCTGAAAACTTCACAGACCACTTTGACAATCACTGATCTAATGCAAAAAAAATTAAATAATGTAGAAAAACACATTTCCCAACTTGTTATTGCTAACATTTCCTAATAACCTGTGATGTATGACATTTCATAACCACTGGCCCGGCTCGACTGGAGGACGTGCTGTACACTAGCAAAAGTTGCCGGATCTAAAGCTCTTCAGGTGGAAACGTACAGAGACGAAACACCGGCTCCAGAATCATACAATAACTAGAGTGTTCAGCGTTTCTACACCTGATGTCCAACAGCCAACTAGACGGCCTTCTTGTCACAGATGTTTCCGGTCGGAGTTATACTCTTCCAGCATCCTCCCTCCCCCGATCCCCAGGAGAATGCATCAATTCAGCCTTGGCTGAAGAAGGAGAGTCCAATCTCATCTCCTGACACTGCTAACGCTGCTAACTGGGTGAGGCGCCTTCACTGTAAACATTTGTCACCCGATTTGTCACCAAGATTTAATGCCAATAAAGAACGGAGGAGGGGCCGGGGAGTGAGTAAGAGAGAGTGTGTGTGTGTGTATGTGTGTAGGAGCAGTGAGGAAAAGAATTGAAAGGATAGAGCGCGGTGGCGCTAGAGGGGACAGAAAGTTTTGGAGAGGGAGCGAAGACGGGGGAAGGGTATAAAAGCCAGTCACTTGCGACTCACTCTGCAGTGTGTGTGTGTGCACCAATGGCATCACAACTTGCCGTGTGTGTGATTGTTGGCAGGCTGTGTGAGCTCATCCATCAATGTGCCAGGCCTGATTAGCCACACAACGCTGTGCTCCAGCCTAGCAGATGGCACCACATAATCACCCCCAAGTGTGTGTGTGTGTGTGTGTGTGTGTGTGTGTGTGTGTGTGTGTGTGTGTGTGTGTGTGTTCTTTCACCCACTTCCAACAGGTCTGCCTGCCTAGCACCTGGCCTGGCACACAGCCAGATACACACACACACTCACAAACAAACAAACTTCCCCCTCAAGAAGAAGAAGAAGAAGAAAAAATCTTGGGATTGAGGCCTATCTCCCTGACAACAGAGGAGAGAGAGCTGACCACGGGGAGTGATCCAGCGTGTGTGTGTGGGTGTGTGTTAAAGCCCCGGCTCCGTTCACATTAGCTCGGTATCCATCCACTAATAACCCTTTCATGAACTGTCACTGGGCCCCTCCGTTGGCTGTTTGGAGTGTGCGTGCCGCATGAGAAAGCCCTACTTGTTACAGTGGTGTTTCAGGTGTCTCTTGTAGCTATCCTCTTGCAGTAAGTGGTCCGGGTTGCAGCTGGCCAGCCAATCAGCTCGTGGTGTCTGCGGAGGCGGGGCTAGGGGCTTCCCCTTCTTGCCCTTCCTTCCCCGAGGGACTGGAGTGGAGAGACCTGGAGAGAAGGGGGGAGGAGAGACAAGGTGATCAGACAATGGTAGAGTACTTCTCCAAAATGACAACGCATAAATCTCATTCCTGAACAGCTGAATCCACAAAACAAGATAAAACACTGCTGTCTTCAGTGATATATAATATTATGATGATAATGGCATGTGTATAATAGTCCCTGAATATTGTTAACTGATGGTTAGCTTCTTTTGTTTGGACCAATGTGAACTTCAGTAGCATCTTACTCTTCAAATGAAAATGCATCTTAGTTTTATTTACATTCAAGTTTTGTTTTTATCATTTTAATTTTAGTTTTAGTTGACAACAACTGAAACTATTTTTTTATGTAATATAAATGTAATATGCTGCTATCACACCAAAAGAGTTGCAAATTTTTCGCACGAGTAGATCATATGCAAAGTCAATGCACAGATACAAATGTTTGTGAACAATGCAAATTTCCGCGGGGCGAATATCGCGTCGCAAAAAATTTGAATCATTCAAACGACTTAAAATGTTCCAACTCTTGCGAAAAATTTGCGTGACGCTGAGTTTCGAAAGCCAATCAGCGTTGAGATGCTCTGCGGTTCTGCCGGTGATGAATTAAACTGCTGCTGGTCCGCCTGAAGAAGCGCTGGAAGAGGCCGTCATTCAGACGCTCTTCCTGGAGCTGTGTGTGCCTACAGATAATATTATGAACCCAAACAGAAGGGCTTTTGATGTTCCAAAGTTTGTGGAATTTCCACACCAAGTATTATAAAGCAGAACTAGTGGTTATTTCAATGGTGGATGGCGGAAATAGTAACGGTTTTGAAAGAGAAAAGCCACAGAGATAATCCACGCGCCCTGTCTGCTGCGAAAAAGCGAATGAAGTGAATTACCCACATAAAGTCGAGCGAGTAAACTTAAGCGAAAAGCGATAAATGTGTCTAACTTAAGCGAAAAGCGATAAATGTGTTACCGGAGTGGTTGGTCAGCGTCTTGGTGGTCCCGTCTGCACTCGGAGTGATCAGGTCCCAGATGAAGCTCTTGATGTTCTCGTCGCCACGGTAATGTAGCAGGCAGTAGGCCAGCAGGGCCCTGCAGATCGTCTCCACGTCGGCCTCCTTCAGAGGCCGCTTGAAGCGGCCGTGAGCCAGGATGTCGCTCCACCTGCCCCACCTAAAACACAGACGGGGAGGCACACCGTCAGCCTCTAATTAAATATTGAATACACAGAAGTCACACAAAAATACAGTTTAGAAATTTTTTAAAAAAAAGCAAATTTAGAACAATTTAGATTTTGCTCTAATAGTTTGTTTATTTTTTTATCAAGAGAACTTAAATCACCAAAACAAACGTAATTGGAGCACAGGCTTTGGGACTCAATGTCAGCACTGTACCAATCAAGAGATAAGTGAGACAATAACTATATGACAATTACACTACAATGCGTGATATGATGAACACACTATACTTGTAGACAGGGTTAATGTACATCTACTATATTCAATATGTTGCCGATTGGTCTATGTGGGAAGTTGCAAATGACGAGGTAGCAAACAGTGTACAAAGTCATTGACGGCACGCAACTAGCTTTGGTGTGTTGTGTTTCTTGTTCTCTCCTCTTCCTCTCACGGACACAGACAGTAAGTAGACCAGCTCCAGAGAGCAAGCGATCTAAAGGCTGATGTGGTGGTCCTGTTTGCCACTGAAATCTTTCCACTGCCGCTTTCAAATCTCCACTGAACCGTGTGACCTGCCTCTGACTGATTTTAGAGTGATGTGAGGGGGTAGAATGATGGATGAAGGCGAGACGGATGATGGGAAAAGAGCGCAGAGGACGTGCCCCATCAGACTGTTTTTGTGTCCTACTGCCTCGGGCCACGAGACTAGACTGTAACAATAACAGCACTGACATCTCACAAGTACCACTGTTCTGTCTTAACGCTGACACACACACACACACACACACACACACACACACACACACACACACACACACACACACACACACACACACACACACACACACACACACACACACACACACACACACACACACACACACACACGAAAATGGGACGGGCTCATCCGATAATCACTGTCTGTGGAAGTGTGTCAATTTGCCTGTGTGTGCGCAGTATAACGTACACGACGGCGGCGGTTATTGTGTACTGGTAAGATGCTCTTTTGTCACTGTACAGGTTAATATACATTTTACTTACACAGTTCTCTTTACAGCTCTAACACAAATATACATGCATTGTCTACAGTTATTCCCTGAAGACACAGTCAATGCGTTTTAAATCATTTAAACCAACAACAAAAAACAGGTATAATTCTGATGGCCTTTGGTTTTAGAAAAGTCTGTGACAGGCTTAACATTAGTGTGTGTGCGCTATGCTCTCCACAGTCACAATAGAAAGCTTGGCGTAGAAGAGACTGGTTTGTTTGAAGGCCTGTCTGATTAGTGTGTTGCCGTCTACTCCTGGCTCTGTGTGCAGGTATGCATCCATTAACATGCGTGTTCTTGCACATGGCCTGCCAGCGTGACTTTGCCTCCACCGCGAGCTAACTGGGTTTTCGTCTCTATTTAGCGCGCGGGTTATAAATACAACACTATCCCAATCAGTCTGGCTCCAATCAGCGCATTAAATATCTCTTTAGCTTGACCTGCACAAAAATCTAAAATTAAGCTAAGCTGGCTGCAGTGTCATATTTATCAGAGCACTTATGAAAAAAAGAAACGTGCACTTTATTAATCCCCTTGGGGAAATTCTTCTCTGTATTTAACCCATCCTTGATTAAGAAAATGTGGGCTGCCCTGTGAGGCGCCTGGGGAGCAACCAGGAGTTAGGTGTCTTGCTCAGAGACACTTCGACGTGTGAACTATTATGAACTATTATTTTCGCTCTTCATGGCATCATCTGTGGCCCCCAATGGCCTGAATCTTAAAGAAACACTTTTCCTACAATAGATTTCATGGGTTCATTGTTCTAAATAAGCCAGTCAACATTGCTCTTATCTGGTTCTTCAGTAGGAAACATGAACATGCAACTGACCCGTAGACCAACAGGTTCTTCTCTACTCTGAAGCACTCAGACCGGGGGTACCCCTGGGTTTTGTCCTGGGCCCGCCGGGGTTTGGACGAGGGCTTGCTCGGCTCGTCCTCGTCGCTCTCCAGCTCGGAGAACTCCAGCATCTCGTCCTCTTTGGCGCTACTAAAGTGCCGCGTTTGCTTCCTCACCCTCGGCGTGTCGATCACCAACGTGTTCTGGAGACAAAAGTCAAAAGAAGAGTCAGGTCTGTATACTTTTACAGTCCCCGAGTGTTCATCCCTTCTTTTTCTATTGTATACTAAGAACCTGGTTTCATTTACAGATGGCCTGGAATCCATCCACAGCAATATGCAAAGCACCTTCTGCTGTACTCCTGTAAGGCGGCCTATTTGTACGTGTCCTGTACATTCTGACTTCTATGACTAGAGCAAACCCTGAGAGTGCACGCCGTCTTCTGTACTAAGTCACATTAATTGTATATTCGGGCCCTCGTTTCATTCCTGATGCTGAGAAAATTTCTGTCCGGCTCAAACAAACTGCCATTAATTATGTTGCCTAATGAATTACATTTTTGTTCAATTAATTAGATTCCCCCCCCTCCCGATCCCTCTACTTGCACGGTCATTAATATGCGCAAACAGGGCAGTAGTTAGCTCCGCAATTATCACAGAGTGCCGCCGTCGTTTCCATTTGAACATCACACAATGAGAAATCCCGGTGGAGGGAGTAGGCAGCCCTGTGCTCACGCTCCTGGAGCTGGATTAAGTGTTCCAGTGGAGGGCCCTCCACCAGAGACGAGACGAGCGAATCAGGAGGGTACAAATACACAAATACAAAAAGAGACAGGGAAGCAAAGCAACAATATAAAGATGGCTGTTAACAGAGCACTCAACGGGTGGGTAAGAATTTGAGCAAGCTTGTGTTCCCGTCTGCACACGCGCGCGCGTGTGTGTGTGTGTGTGTGTTGTGTGTGAGCACTAGCCTAAGTGATATCTCTGTACCCTCCAGGCATCTGCGCTCCGTTAAGTGGAGCTAAGCAGCTTACTCTCTCTCGCTCAAACACACACATGAGAGCAGGGAAACATGGGTAATTAAGGAAGAGAGGAGATTCCCAACTGTCAATATTAATATCTCTCTCTCTCTCTCTCTCCCCCCCCCCTTCTCCTCTTCCTCGCTTAAGGTGATAGCGCTGACTAATTACTACTGCTAGCCCTTTTTCCATAAGGGGACACCACCAGGAGTGTGTGTGCATGTGTGAGGACTATGAGCGCACCCAAGAATTTGGAAGCACATTGTCATAGCTCTCGAAGGCTACATCATTTGTGTGTGTGCTCGAGGGCGGGGTTTACACCGCAGTTACTTGTGATTACAGTGTGTATGCACAGCTGTGTGTTTGTGTGTGTGTGTGTGTGTCTGTGTGTGTATATACATATACATATATTAGGGCTGGGCAAAGTTGAAAAAAATTAACTTATTAATCACATGATTTTTCTGCGATTAATCGCATTTTGAATGAAGTAAAAACTAGTGTATTGCACGCTTTTATTTTAAAGGAATGTTATCAGAACAATATAACAGCACTCTGGAGCAATAGCAAGTTAACATACATACATATAGTTTATAAATATTTTTTCTTTTTTTTTCTCAACAGGTACTGTTCAGTAGTAAGGGTCCCTGTGAGGGCCAACCACTCCTTCTTTTGTCCATGTTCAGTCTGTTGCTTACCTTAAAGATGTTAAAGACCAGCAATTGATTCACTTTATACAAAAGCAACAAGTGCTTTTTATGTTTTGAGTTCAGTTTTTCTTACTCAGTGAGAAAGGTCCAGTCTGTGTTGCTTGAACAAGTGCAATGAACATCTTGTGATGTGAGGAAAGTTCTTATCTTTGAGAGTACGTGATCCAGAAGTGATACTGACTTAAAGTGCTCTGCCACTGTGGATCAAACCGCAGAGTCAGAAGTTTTGCGCATGCGCGATTACCTTTCAAATCGAGACGCGGAGGCTGCAGGTAGCCTGTGAGCATTTTTAAAAGCATTTTAGGTGAAGCGGCCCGTGGGAGCAGTGCTGTTTGTTGAGAACAGAGAGCTACAGAACAATACGTGCTTTCACGTTAGTAGGTGAGGCTATGGAAGCGCGCGTGCACCTAGATTAAAAGCCTTAAAAGTAAAAGCAGTGCTGTACTAATGCATTCATAGCGTACATCTTATCATTTTTTTTAAGGTTTGATTGACCTCACGCAGGCCGGACTGGAAGAGCTGTAAGATGCCAGGTCTGAACTACGCCGTCTGGAGAGATTTAAAGCGATAAGCCCCTCCCAATGCAAAAAAAAGAAGCAAAAAAACAACAACATGCAGTTAGCGCATGATCAAATAGTTAACGCCGTTAAAGGATTGCCAGATTAATCTTGCGTTAACGCGTTAATCTGCTCAGCCCTAATATAAGTATATATATATATATATATATATATATATATATAAAAATATATATAATACCCGTCCATGAATGGCGTCCAAGTCAAGCTCGGCCTTCTTGGCCCATTTCTGCCAGAAGTCCGGATCCTGCAGGGATATGTCGGTTCGGTTACCCGGTGCGACAAAGCTGGCCTGTAGACAGAGGAGAACTTGTTGGTCAGCGGCGCATCATCAGACAGTGTGAAGAGAATATAATTGATGTGAGTAAATGGGGGCGATCCCATTACCTTGGCGAAGGTGGAACCCTTGCCCTCAGACTCAATTGTGATGGTGTGGGTTCGTCTCTGGAGGATCTGGTCGATGTCTTCTTCACAGAATTTCGAGCCCTCGTCCTCCTCGTCCATCAAAGCCCCATATGCGCCCTTTCTCAGCAGATCCTCCACCTCCTTCTTAGACAACTGCTGGACCTTGGACCAGAGATGGGACACATGTCATGAGGAATGTTAGCGTCTCAAGTGATTGCACAGACGACATCGGAGTTCGCATCCCTGCTCTAACAAGAGGGATCAGACAAGAGCAAGAGCATTGTGGGAGTGTCAGCTGAACACTAGTCCGAATTAGCTTGGTGTTGGGGAAGTCATGTGACCATGGTGGAGATCCTTTTTAGCCTAATGTGAGATTAAAAAAAAAAAAAGGAATCTTAAAAGTAGTGTTTATTGTAAAGATAATCTTGCTGATCAAAATAGGCAAGTAATCATACATTTAAATCTTTTTTTTTTGCAATTATCCAATGGAAAAGTCCCATTGGCTTGTTGTTGAGGGAACCAGTACAATGCCAACAAAAAACACATCGTCCCCAGAACCAGCTATCTGACACATGGACCATTAAATGGATTGGCTTGGAGTACAATCTGAAGATGTGTGAGATGTGTGATGCGCCTCACCCCGTTGTTGGCGCTCTCTCGTCCGCTCATGCTCTGGAGGACGGCCTTGTCCAGCCCCAGCTTCAGACTGGCCTTGTCGAACATCTCCCTCTCGTAGCTGTTCCTGGTTATCAGACGGTAGATCTTTACCGCCTTGGACTGGCCGATGCGGTGGCACCTGGCCTGGGCCTGGAGGGGGAGGACGCAGACAGGGAGTCAGAAACGTCCTAACAAAAGGATGTCACTAAACGGCAAAATATACTCTTGCAACTACAACTGAGGCTGGCCACGCAGTTGGATCGACTGACTCATTTTGGTTTATGGTTCCCGTGCCTTTTCCATACGCCAGAACAGTAGGTGACGCAACGACCGTTTGGAGTCAACCTGCACGCCGACATTCACCGATACCTCCCTCCAGGAAATTACCGCCATCTGCGTGTCCTGAGACTCCGTCAGACGGGTTATATAAATGCTCATATATGCGGACCTCTTCAGCCAAACGTTCTTCAACAGGATCCATTGTTCGTGCTTCTGCTTTGGCTTTTAAAAACTGCGGTATTATGCTATGAAACCGGAAATGCGAGACTCAGAAAGGAAGTGGTTAGCAGACCAATCACAGCCTTGCGGGCTGCGAACGGCTGGCGTAGCTTTGTCGGATAGTCAGAAATTTTGGGTGACGCACGCAAGTGAAAAATGGCTGATGGGACTACGCAAGGGGGTCCCTTGCGTGTCTCGCATGCTTGCATCTCTGCATAAAACTTGAGTATAAATCCCCCTTTACTCTTCTGTTCTGTGCCGGCAGATACATTGCATCTAGCAGTGGGGTTCCAACGGCTCCATGCTGTAGCCAATCACAGCGGTTCATACCTGCAGGTCATTCTGAGGGTTCCAGTCAGAGTCAAAGATGATGCAGGTGTCTGCTGCCGTCAGGTTGATGCCGAGTCCTCCCGCTCTCGTACACAGCAGGAAGACAAAGCGGTCTGAGTCGGGTCTGGAGAAGCGGTCGATGGCCGCCTGCCGTAGGTTGCCGCGAACTCGGCCGTCTATCCGTTCATAGGGATATCTGAACACAGAGTGGACGTTATTATCGGTCACCTCCCAGAAAGTTCAACACTGTAATATGTCGCAAAACAAATCAGGGCGTCCCTGACATCTCGTCTCTACTCTCACCGTTTCTGGATGAGGTAGTCCTCCAGGATGTCCAGGCAGCGGACCATCTGACTGAAAACCAGGACTCGGTGTCCGCCCGCCTTCAGTTTGGGCAGCAGCTTGTCGATGAGCACTAGCTTACCGGCGGCCTGGACCATGGCTTGGAGTGCCATGTCCGGCATGTCCGCCCTGCCGCCGTGAGATTCTCTGAAATCCTCTGCAATTTTCTCTTCCGCTCCTGGATGTTGGACGACAATTAAAGTTCATCAGGACACAAAGACGTGATGAGTTTCAAACTTAGTTGTGCGCGTATGTGTGTGCGTGTTTGTATACCATTAATGAGGTAGGGGTGGTTGCAGCATTTCCTCAGCTCCATCATGGTGTTGAGGAGGTTGGGAACGTTGGGTCCTCCGCCTCCGGGTCCTCCGCCTCCTCCTGCGCCTGCTTTTGAGAGGAAGGAGAAGTTCTTCTCCAGAATGGCCCTGTAGTATTTCTTCTGGATGTTGGTCAGCTCCACCTGTCGAAAACAAGAGTTGATTTAATTTATTTGTTCTTCTCCG